>NW_008355157.1:553877-646384 GCF_000622305.1 Nannospalax galili
TTTTTGTTTCTCTTCTTCATAATAATTCTGTTTCAGGAATAACTACTTTCTCAAAAAGCACAAAAAGATTATTTTCCATACTGCTTTGCCAAATTGACTGTTCAGATAAATAACCTGATTTTTAAAGGGTAAATTATGCAGTTTTCCGAAGTTAATATGCCTTGCTGTTAATATTTTGGAGTGCTATACTTTAATTTTAAGTCCTTTTACTGTGTTTTAATAGTTTGAAACATCTTTATAAACACTCTCTTCCAAACCATGCTTGTGCAGAAAGAACATTCAAGTCTGGTTCCTTCAGATGGTAACATTTTATATGCATTGAGATTCCTAGTGGCGCTCTACAGACTTAAATTTTCACATGTTCTTAATTGGGGTAGATAATAGTTCTCATTCTCGCCCTGATAATAACCACCCCAGGCACGTTTTGGAGGAATGATTAATGATACACTGTCACTCTGAGGTAACCAAAACTATTGTATGATTCGGAGATGAATACAGACATTAAAATAATGAATGAGCTTTTATCATTTTGGTTTTGATTTCCACTAAAGAAAGGGTCCACACCTGAGCTAATTCTTGCCTCCAAAGCACAGAAAATTGAAATGGATATTTACGAGGAATATACATATATTATAATGGATCCTTCCTAACGTACATTGGTGACACACAGCAGGTTTCTGACCGTAAGTGATCAGCATCCCTTGATTCATTGTCCCTGCTCAGTTAATGACAATATCTTATTAGGGATCCAAAGTAGTCATTCTTGCTGGTTTCCTCTGTCTGACATTTCTTAGCTGTCTTACTTTCTTTCCAATTACTGTGATAAAATATCCTGGCAGAAGCAACCGGATAGGATAGGATTTGTCGTAGCTCACCGTTCTGACTTACTGCCCATCACAGGAGCTTGAGGGAACTGGCCGCATCATATCCACAATCACAAATTAGACAGTTGGGGCTCGAGAGATAGCTCAGAGGTTAAGGGCACCTGCTGCTCTTGCAGAGGACCTGGGTTCAATTCCCAGCACCCACATGGCAACTAACAACTGCTTGAACTCCAGTTCCAAGGGATCTAATGCCCTTTTCTGACCTCTGTGATCATTGCACCGCACAGGTGCACTTACATACATGCAGGCAGTACACCTATACATATAAAATAAAAAATATGTAAAATATTTAAAAAAAAAAACAAAAAACACTTCTTTAAAAAAATTAAAAATTAAAGGGGCTAGAGAGATAGCTCAGCAGTTAAGAGTGCCTATCTAGGACCAGGGTTCAGATCCCAGCACCCATGTCAAGTGGCTCATAAACACCTGTAACTATAGCTCCAAGGGATCTAACACCCTCTTCTGGCTTCTGCAGTCACCTGCACACACTTGTGTTTCTACACTCACACACACACACACACACACACACACACACACACACGCACTAAAATCTTTCAAAATTTTTCACAAAATAAAGAAAATGCCATTGCTGTTGCTAACTAACCAGAAACCAAATATTGTGAAGTTTGGCTTATTTTGTTTAGCTAACCAACATCTGGCCCCTGCTCAGTACTATTCCTGCTAAAGTACTAGTAAATAAAGGGGGAGAAGGAAGAAGATCTAAGAACAGAAAAAGATAGTGGGCTCTGAAAATAACCTAAAATACAAACTGGAAAACAAAAGATATGGAGAAAGATAATTAGGACAGAATGGTCTCTCAAGAGTAAACACTTAACAGAACAATGAAAAGAATATCAGGTCAAAATCTAACAGGAGTGTGAGTCAAGACTGAAAACTCCTAGAAGGAAAATCTTTTTCTTCGAACCACTAGCAGCTTAGGCCTTCCTGAAACCCCTGTTCACCAGCAGATGACTAAGTAGCATACACAGCACTCTTCTGCTTTTATTCGGGATGACAGGAGGGTGTTTGCTTTCTACTGCTCTAAACTTGGGTTCCCAGAGAGAGTTCATCTGTAAACACTGGGCCTAGCATTTTTATTTCTATGTAATAGCTCCTCATACACCAGCTGTCTCAGTAAACACAGGAATCTATTTCAATATTCTAAATCCCAGATTCTTAATCTACAGGGTGTGCCCCCATATCAATGAATGCGGGAGCCATAAAAAAGTTGGCGACAGCAAAATGTTTTTGAACACACTGTGACCAAACATTAACTCAGAATCAAATGTATAATGAATCTGACCTGTTTCTTGCGGTGCTTGCTGGTGTTGTGTCACGTAACTTCGCAGTGATCTTGGTTCTCAGGAGACAATATGCACATTTTGAATGAACACTACCTGAAACACCTCAGCTCAGATTCAGGACTATTCTATGTTATCCACTGCAGTATTTTCATAGCATATGCAAAGCTCCCTGTTCTCATAGAAACATAATGGTTTAACTACAGGAAATAAGACATTAAATATTTTCTACCATTATTTCTCAGAAGGGAAATGTCAAATTAATATATCATTCAACTGTATTATTGTCAGAATGTTTGATTTTTAAAAATCTGAGGGTTGAGGTTGTAGCTCAGTTGGTAGAGTGCTTACCTACCATGCAAAAAACATGATTTGATCCCCAGCACCACATAAATGGGGAGTGGTGGGCCACCCCCCTAATTCCAGTCTTTAGGTGGTGGAGGCTGGAGGATCAGAAGTTCAAGGTCGTTGTTGGCTACATAGGGAGTTCAAGGTTAGCTTGAAACTCTGCCTAAGAATCAAAATGAAATAAGAAGAATTATTGTTAGAGTTGCTGATTTAAGTTTCATAAAAATTATTAAATGAATTTTAGCTTGGGATTAGGACAGAATTTCTAACAGTTTCTGAAATGGCCTTAAACATCCTTCTGCCATTTTGTACCATGTATTTATATGAAATGGCATTCTCAGCCCTGATGACTGCAAAATCAAAATATTGAACAACTTTGAAAAATGTTAGAGACATCTGCATCCTACAGTATCAACTATTCAGCCAAGATTTAATTCTTTATGTAAAATAAATGAACACATTCATCTCATTAATATGCAATTTTCTTTAGTCTTTAATGAATGATAAAATTTTATGTATACCAAAGAATTGTTTAAAAGTAGATTTATGGCCGGGCATGGTGGCCCATGCCTTTAACCAGCACTTGGGAGGCAGAGGCAGGCGGATCTCTGTGAGTTCAAGGCCAGCCTGGTCTACACAGTGAGTTCCAGGCCAGTTGGGACTACAGGGAGACCCTGTCTCAAAAAGACCAAAAAAAATTTTTTTAAGTAGATTTATGATTTATTATCAGTAAATATTTGATTTGTTTACCTATTTTATGTGCTTGAGGTCATGTAAGACATTTTGGGGTAAAAAGGGGTCTGAGTGGAAAAAGCTTAAAAAACCTGCTGTAGCTAGTCTCCAGAGTTTGATAAAGAGCTCTCTAAGAAAAGATGGTCCCCAAACACCCCACTCCTGAGACGCCTTTCTTCCCTTTAGGACCTTTTTATACCTGGGCTTTTCTGGGATTGTTAAATATAAGACCTCCTGGAGTTCTCAAGCCCTTCCTCCGGTTGTTTCTAATTCAAGTGGAATCATCATCTGCCTTCGAAAATTGACGCTGGGAACAGGCAATTTTAGTGGCTGGTGTGTCACCAAAATGGACTTCCTAGATCCTTTGTCTAGTCACTGCTTTCTTTTCCCTTTCTCTCTGGTTCCTCTCCTTTTGCTTGTGATTTTTTGCAGCCTTCCCTTCACCTTCAACCTTTCCTCCAGTATATTTAGGGTACTTGGTGGGAAGCAAGGTGAAAAACACTGATCTTAGGTGCAGGAGAATATGTTCTTCTGGCTCTGAGATTATCTGGGGTATAGTTAGCTTCAATCCCTGGATCAATCTTCCATTTATTCTTTTTTAAAATTATTTATTATTTTTATTTTATATGTATGAGTGTATTGCCTGGATGTGTGTAAGTACACCCTTGTCCTGCAATGCCCGTAGAGGTCAGAAAATGGCATTGGATTCCCCTAGAACTGGAGTTAGGGATGGTTGTTAGCCACTATGTGGGTGCTGGGAATCAAATCAGGGTCCTCTGCAAGAGCACCTAGTGCTCTTAACCCCTGAGCCATCTCTCCAGCCCCTCTCATTTATTCTTACATGTTCTTTATCTCTCTCTCTCTCTCTCTCTCTCTCTTGCCTCTCTCTTCTCTCTCTAGGGTCTCACTATGTATCCCTGTCTGGCCTGGAACTCCCAGAGATCTGTTGCCTCTGCCTCCCAAGTCTGCATTACTTAACATATATATCAGGCCCTGTGTTAGATGGATTCTGTCTTGTCATTTTCACAGCAACTCGGTGAAGATAGAGTATTCCACTTTTGTAAATGAGGAAAAGGGCACAAAGAAGTAATTACCTTGCCCAATACCTCATAGTCAATAAGTGACAGGGCTGGGACTTGAACTCATATGTGAACACATACACACACACACACACCCATACACACCACAACACATCCCACACACACCCCTACACACACACCACACACACCACATACCATACACATGCAACACACACACACACACACGCACACACACACTCATACAGACTGTTTCGTGAAAAGTTTAATATAAATAATAAGAAGAATCCACTCCAATTTTAAAATTCATCACACAATAATTTCTAGCAGGGATGAGCTAAGTGTATTTTTGAAGTCATCTCTGATTGAAGGGCCACAATTTTATTCTCATCACAAAAGGACTTAACATCAGATGTGTGCCTTGTGTCCCACCCCTTGTGACGCTGTTGTTCCATGCTGCTTCTTCACATGTGTTCCTCCAGCTGGGGTAAAACCTTGCCTAACACCCCCCAACAGCTGTCCAACTTTGAAGAGTCTACTGATGCATCAAGTCATCTGGACAATCCTTGCTGAGCCTGTGTCCTCTCTTGTCTCCACTCTCTTCCAGGATAAGATGCCTGACCTTTCTGTGGAAGGATGTGTAGGAGCACATCAAAGAACAGTCACCATAATGTATTGTGATCACTGGTTTTTCTCCCTCTTTCCTAGAATGTCTCTTGAAGGCAGATATGGAACAGGCACCCCAAACATTAATTACATGAATTGAATTCTTGAACTTTAATATTATTGTATTATTTCTTCCAAGTATATTTACATTTTGAATACAACTTTCGTATTCAAATGAAAGACTCTCTGATGCATCTATCTTAAATATTAACTGATTGGTAAGGGAGAACTAAAAAGCTACCTCTAAACTGGAAAGGAAAAGTGGGGGGGGGTGGAGAGGGGTAGATTTGATACTAAACACATTATACACGTGTATAATGAATATTAAATAAAATGTTAAAAACTACACTGATAGACGAGTCACCAACCCTCCTTAAACTAAAAGCAACAAACTGTTTTTTCTTAGTTTGTTTTCTGTTGCTATAACAAAATAACCAAGGCTGAGTGTTCTAAATGAAAGATTTATTTGACTCACATTTTGGAGATCCAACAACAGAACTATGATACCTGTTCATCTCTGAGGTAGGCTTTCTGGCTACATCAAAACATAGTAGATGCTATCATTGTGGGAGTGTGTGCAAGAGGGAGAGATCATGATAAGACAGGAAGCAAAAGAGATGTGGGGGCCAGGCATACTCTTTTATAATACCTGGCTCTCAGGGTCCATGGGAACTGCATTAATCTCTTCCAAAGCTGGTGATCCAATGGCTTAACTTCTACTAGTCTCTACTTCTTCTTAAAAATATTTTATTTGGGGGCTGGAGAAATGGCTCAGCAGTAAGGACACTGGTTGTTCTTGCAGAAAACCTGTGTTCAAATCCCAACGCCCACATGGCAGCTAATAGCTGTCTGTAACTCCAGTCCCAGGGGATCCGACAGCCTCTTCTGACCTCCGTGGGCATAGCACGACATGGGTGCACTTACCTACATGCAGGCAATACATGGATACACATAAAAATAATAAATAAAACATTTTATTTGTATGCGTGTGTTACTTGCATGTGTGTAAGTGCACCCACGTCATGCAGTGCCCACAGAGGTCAGAAGAAAGCTTTAGAAAACTTGAACCAAAGCAAATAAAAGCAAACAAGCAGCAGTAACAACAAAAAGGCGACCAAACAAATGCCTCTGAATTTATGTGCTTATGTGTTTGTTTATTCATTTTTTAAAATTTTACTATTTATTTATTTATTTAATTTATTTATTGCATGTGAGTGTTATGCCTGCATGTGTGTAAGTGTACCCGTGTCATGCAGTGCCCACAGAGGACAGAAGAGGGCATCAGATTCCCTGGAACTGGAGTTATAAACAATTGTTAGCCACCATATGGGTGCTGGGAACTTAACCCAGGTCCTCTGCAAGAGCGGCCAGTGTTCTTAACCACTGAGCCATCTCTCCAGTCCCTAGTCTCTACTTCTTAAGAACCTTGTCACTTTCTCAATAAAACTTTCAACTCATGAGCCTTTGGAGGACATACTCTTCAAACCATAACACCATTATGGACCAAAGAAGCACAGAGTAGGGGCTGGAGAGATGGCTCAGTGGTTAAGAGCACTGGCTTTTTTAAAAAGCTAGAGTCTCAAGGCTGGAGAGATGGCTCAGCCATTAAGAACACTGGCTGTAGCTGGGCGTGGTGGCGCACACCTTTAATCCCAGCACTCTGGAGGAAGAGGCAGGTGGATCTCTGTGAGTTCAAGGCCAGCGTGGTCTACATAGCGAGTTCCAGGCCAGCTGGGGCTACAGGGAGATCTGTCTCAAAAAAGACCAAAAAAAAAAAAAAAAAAAAAAGAACACTGGCTGTTCTTGCAGAAGACCGGATTCAAATCCCACCACCCACATGGCAACTAACTGTCCATAACTCCAGTTCCAGGGAATCCGACAGCCTCTTCTGTCCTTGGAGGGCACTGTGTGACACGGGTGCACTTAACCTACATGCAGGCAATACACGCATACACATAAAATAAAATAAAAATAAATTTTAAAAAATTTTTGGTCTTTTTGAAGCAGGGTCTCCCTGTAGCCCCAGCTGTCCTGGAACTCACTATGTAGACCAGGCTGGCCTTGAACTCACAGAGATCCACCGGCCTCAGCCTCCCAAGTGATGGGACTACAGGTGCGAGCCACCATGCCCGGCTAAATAAAATATTTTAAAAAATAAAATAAAAACAAAAAGATAGAGTCTCACTGTATAGCCCAGGCTGGCCTGGAATTCACTATCAGACTGGCCTCTAACTTGTAGTAATCCTCCTGCTTCAGCCTCCCAAGTGCTGAGATTACAAGCATAAGCCACCATTTCAAGCTTTTAAAAATGTATTAAGTTTCTAGAGGGCAAAAAACAACTCTTAGGAGTCACTTCTCTACCTTCTGCCTTGTTGAGGCAGGGTCTCTCTGGTTTCTGCTGCTTCACCATGTACCCCAGGCTAGCTGGCCTAAGAGCATCACCCAGTTCTCCTGTCTTTGCCTCCCATCTCACTGTAGGAGTGCTGGGATTACAAATGTGTGCCACTGGATCTGGACTTTCCTGTGGGTCCAGGATTTGAACTTAGGTCAGACTTTGTACATCTAGCCTGTTTACCCACTGAGCTATCTCTCAGCACCTCAAAAAAAAATTTTTTTTTTTGGTCTTTTTGAGACCTGTAGTCCCAGCTGGCCTGGAACACACTATGTAGACCAAGCTGGCCTTAAATTCACAGAGATCTGTCTGCATCTGCCTCTCAAGTGCTTGGATTAAAGGCATGCAACACCAGGCCAAGCTGAAAAAAAATTTTTAAACAAAAAACTTTCTATATTATTTTTTAAATTTATTTTTCCTTCTGAAATGTTAAGCTCTTTGAAAATAAGGACCTAGAATGAACAGAGTGAAGTTTAAATGAGACGTGGAATGATGGCTACTTGGGCTGTGAAAGGTGGTGGAATGTGTGAAACCATGTTTGACTTTTGTAAACAAAAAAAAAAAACCAAAAAACCATAGTTACTGAGCACTGAGTATGTGTCAGATATAATGCTAAGAGCTGGGAAACAAGTCACAATCCTTGAGGAGTTCATATTTAGGTGGTGACTCTGATGCTGTAATAGAAAAGTAAGCAAAGTATTATTGTGGGTACTCAGAAGAGGATGTGAACACCCCCATCTTCATGAAAGAGGTGATGCTTGAGCCATGACTGAGAGACTGCAGAGGGGTGTTATGTAGAAAGACGGGCACACAAAAGGCTAGAAAGAACACATAAGGATTTGGTATGGTTAAGACGTGAAAATTTGCTAGACTAGAAAATGAAAATGTGTGATGACAAAGCATAGGAGGAGGGGAGGTAGAAAGCATCAGGGTGTGGTCTATAGAAATAGACTGGCCAAGTTTTAACGGCCTTTGACTCTGAAATAAGGAATTTGGCCTTTATCCATGGAGAATAGGGAGTTATGGGAGTTTTAAGTAGTAGCACAATGATATTTACAATGACCGTTATATTGTTGGTACTACCATAGTTGCTTAGTAATATGCCTCAGTGCTCACAAAACTTGCCATGCACTTTCTCTGGTTCATTAAGAGGATTTTGTAGAGAGAAAGGAGCTCAAGGACCCAGAAGCAGAGTTGGGAATCTATGGCTAGCTGTGAACCCAAAGTAGCTCTTGCAAAGAAGCATCCTTGCCTTTCTGGCTTTGAGATAGCTTTCCAAGGCCATGTCCTGTGGGGGCCTGGCCATCTGCTTCCTACCTCTAGTGGCTTTCTTCCCCCACATACTCTTATACTATCCACTCAGCATGCTCACTCTCACAGTCCACCTGCACAAAATCCATCAGGTACACAGTCCTATATTATCCACACCAGTCAGACATGGATTCCGTTTCCTGTAGGCTGTATCATTACTAATTTCCTTTCTAATTTATTAGCCTCCTTTTTCACCTCCTCAGACTTAAATCCAAAGTTATTTTTAACATCTGTGAGTCACATGTAGATGTTCACATATCCAAAATATTTGTGAATCTCTTTATAAAAAAACCCCAGGAAGGAGGTTTATATACCTAGGGGAGTACATTTATTATTATAATGATTTTACAGATGAAGAAATTAAAGCTCAGCCAATAAGCAACTTGCTTATAGTCCTCTTATTATTAAGATGCAATTAGGGCCAGGTGTGATCCCAGCACTCAGGAGGTAGAGGCAGGTGGATCTCTGTGAGTTCAAGGCCAGGCTGGACTACATAGTGAGACTTGCTTGTTTCAAACAAGCAAACAAAAAGATACAATTAGGACCAGAACTTAAAATTTTAACTCTAAGTCATATTATTTCTCAAATATTTCTGGCAGCTTCTATGCACTTTTTCTCCATTGGAAGTCAATAGCACTGTTTTCCATACCACCCTGGTTTCTTGAGTCTTCTGAATATGTGCCTGACTCACTTTGGAAGAAACCTTCCATCTGCTTGGGCCTTCTCTGGGAAGAACATGCTCCTCTTACCTTCTCTCTCCTCACATCCCCAGTTTCTCTAATAATTCTAAGCTTCTACCTCAGAGTCAATGCAGACTCCTTCAGAGTCAACACAGATAGTAGAAGGAAGTCTGCTGTGAGTGAGTGCCACTTTGTCCTTGGGGCACACTTTACAGAGGGAGGAGGGAGGAGCCCATGATAAAATCACATCTAAAACCCAGTTACTTTTTGATGATTAAATCCATTCCAATTCATGCAAGGTTTGAGAAAAATATTTCCTCCAAGGCTACTGCATTAGAGATTTTGATGTCCATCATGAAATTTTTACATGAAAGTGATCTCTGTGTTTGAAAAGAAAGTGAAGAGAGCTGAAGAAAATGGAATCAAAGGGAAATAGGGACAAAGTCTTTTAAATGCATGTGTTTGAAGGATGAGTTCATAAGAGGATGTAGCCCAATGCAGCCTCTCAACCCAGCCACTGGGCTAAAGGAAACAAACCCATTTTGGTTTTGTTTCTTTTTTTTCGGGGGGGGGTGTCTTTTTTTGAAACAGGGTCTCCCTGTAGCCCCAGCTGTCCTGGAACTTGCTATGTAGACCAGGTTGGCCTTGAACTCACAGAGATCTGCCTGCCTCTGCCTCCCGAGTGCTGGGACTAAAAGTGTGCACCACTACACCCGGGCCATTCTGGTTTTTAATCTAACCTTAGCTGTTTGGTGTGCTAAAGATCAAACTCACACCTTGCAGTTTGCTCTACCACTGAACTACATCTCCAGCCTAAAGTTGTGAGCTTTTTGGGAGCTCCAGAGTACTTATCCTCAGCCAGGCTCACCTGAGTTTGCTGTCTTAACCTAGAATTGCTGCTAATTCATTCACCCTAGCAAGGTGACACCAGGTAAAGGCAACCACAGACTCTCATTTCACTTTCTCCTGAGACAATGGAAAGAATGACAGACACCTGCACTGAGCAGATAGATGACTTGAGTGTCCTTCTCTCCTCTGAGAGATTGGCCTAACAGTGTCACCAGGACGCCTTGGGAGCACATCCTTAACCCTTTAAGCAAAGGACAGAAGGGCAGATATGATCCGCACTGCATCTTTCAGCCTGATGGCTTTGAACAACATAAAGGGCAAAAGGAAATAGGAAGATGGCATTAAAAGAAGATTCAGGGGGTTGGAGAGATGGCTCAGTGGTTAAGAGCACTGACTGCTCTTGCAGAGGACCAGGGTTCAATTCCCAGCACCCACATAGCTGCTATGAACCATCCTTAACTCCAGTTCCAGGGGAATCCAACACCCTCTTCTGACCTCTGCAGCATTGCACGACATGGGTGCACTCACATACATGCAGGCAATACACTCATACACATAAAATAAAAATAATAAAATATTTAAAAGAAAAAAAAAAAGCCAGACGTGGTGGTGCATTATGGTGAGCGCGCTGGGCTCTCAGGGTCCCTGCGCGCACTCCCGGAATGGCACGGCGGTCCACGGGCTTCTCCACCTTGCGCCTGGAGGATGGCGGGTCTGGCCCCGCCGGCTTCTCTGTGTCTCTGTGGGTCTCTGCTGCTGGAGCGTTGTCCAGCCGTGTCTCCACCCTGATTTCACCCGTGCACCTTCCTCAATATGCAAGTTCCACCGGCCGCTGGAACACGCAGGAATAGTGTGAGGCGGCTGAAGCTGGGATCCGTGAGTCGGTGTCGGAGGAATGCCCCCCGCCCAGACTAGATTGCAGGCAGGAGACACAGACTCAGTCTAGTCAGGTTCAGTGCTACAGCTCTTTATTCCAAGTCTCAGTGACCCAGTTCCTGGTCTAGCTCCAGCTCCGCTTCTAGCTCCAAATTATTGAGAGAAGACTGGGATATTTTATACCGTAGGGGCAGTGGTAAAAGCTATAGCTGATAGGTATTTTGGGGATGCCTCATTTGTGTGTGGAAATGGGCTCCCGCCAGGCTGCCAGACTGTCAGACTGCTTGAAAAATCACACAGGAAAGCATGGTATTTCCAGAGCCAGAGGCCATGTTTTCTATGGCGGCTACTTCAAAGGAGAGTTAGGAAGATGCCAGGTACTCTGCTGAAAGGAGTCATCTGCATATGAAACCCGAGCCCGTGGGCCACCCGGACATGGAGAGACTACGAAAAACAGGAAAGCGGGGGCTAAAGGGAAACCCTTTCCAAAAAAAACCAAAAAAAAAAAAAGAAGAAAAGAAAAGAAAATCTTAGCCAGGTGTGGTGATGCATGCCTTTAATCTCAGTACTCAGGAAGAAGAAATGAATCTTTAAGATTCAGGCTAGCCTGATCTAGATAGAGAGTTCCAGGTGAGCCAGGGTTACAGGGAGACCCTGCCTTAAAAACAGAAAACAACAAATAAAGCTGGGCATAGTGGCTCACGCCTTTAATCGCAGTTCTCAGGAGGCAGAAGCTGTTGGATCTTTGTGGGTTCAAGGCAAGACTGGTCTATATAACGGGTTCCTGGCCAGCTGGGGCAACAGGAAGACCCTGTCTCAATGCAGTTCTCAGGAGGCAGAAGCTGTTGGATCTTTGTGGGTTGAAGGCAAGACTGGGGCAACAGGAAGACCCTGTCTCAAAAAAAAAAAAAAAGCCAAAAACCAAAACCAAAAAACCCAGCAACAAAAAAACAAATTTAAAAAAACAAAGCCAGATGTGGTAGTACACACCTGTAATCCCAGTACTTGAGAGGCTGCAACAGGAAGATTACGATTTTGAAATCAGCTAGGTTAGTGATTTCCAGGCCAGCCTGGGCTACGGAATGTGACCCTTTCTCAACGAACCAAAACAAAATAAAATAAAATGTAAAAGGAGATTCAAACTGCACTCTTTAGTACTCTAATCTTGCCCCAGGGTTAACAAATGAGCCAGAAAAGTTGGGCCATTTTAACATTTAGATTTTTCTAAAATTGATTCCATTTATCAAAAGGCAATCTCATGCATAAAACTGCAACCTGTGCATGTATTTGACATACAACATTGACATGACATTAAAAAAGATTAATATGTATAGGGTAGTATCGCAGAGAAATTTCCATTATACGATAGCTAGAAACAATGGTTTCTGCAAAATTTATATTACACAATCATGTACAAGAGGAAAGAAAAATTTTTTAGTCATTTGTCCATTTAGAACAAACACTACTTGTTTATTAGTTGAGGCACTAATCCCCTGCTTGGTAGTCTCTATTTTCCTTTCTTCCACCTGTGACTTTCAGGTACATTTACATTCCTGTTACTGCAATCACACTTGAATTTATCATTCCATCCACCTCCCCATTCCTTTAGTAGAACGTGCTGCCTTTCTTCCTGAATGTGGCTAAATTTAAATTTAGGTGGATAGCCCTTAGCTCTTTATCTTTTTATTATTTATTTATTTATTTATTTTTATGTATACAAGTGTATTGCCTGCATGTGTGTGTTAAGTGCACCCCTGTTGTGCAGTGCCTTTGGAGGTCAGAAGAGGGTGTTCCCTGGAACTGGAGTTTCAGACAGTTGTTAGCTGCCATGTGGGTGCTGGGAACCAAACCTGGATCCTCTACAAGAGCTTTTTTTGAGATAGTTTTTCGAGATAGTTGACTATAGTGCAATTTTTATTTATCTTTTTTTTTTTTTTTTTTTTTTTTTTTAGAAGTGTGTGTGTGTGTGTGTATGTTGCATGCAGGTGTGTGTGCATGTACATCTACCTTATGGAAGCCAGTGGTGGGTATCAGGTATTTTCCTCTATCAGTTTCTACCTTATTTTCCCAGACAGGATGGTCTTTGACCTGGGAAGGGAGAGAGAGAGAGAGAGAGAGAGAGAGAGAGAGAGAGAGAGAGAGAGAGAGAGTCTTGTGTAGACACAAAGCTATACACCTCCCTCTAGTGGTTCCTGTTGGTATCTATCTTTTGCATCTCCAATTTCTCCCAGTTCTGGGACCAGTAAAAAGCTGCTGAATTAATCTTCAACCACAGCTCTGGCACTGCTCCCCTGCTCAAACATTCAAGGGCTCTCTCACCTGCCAAATAAAATCCTAACACCCTATTGCAGTCCACCCTAAATACCTACATAATCACTATTTTGTTTTGAGACAGGGTTTCATTCAGTCAAGGCTGGCCTCAAACTCTTTATATGGGAGGGTGACCTTGAACTTCTGATACTCGTGTCTCCACATCTTTGAGTGCTGGGATTACATGAGTGAAACACCACACCCAAATTATGTGGCGTGGAGGATGGAACCCGAGGTTTTCTGCATGCTAGGCAAGCACTCTACCAACTGAACCACATCTCTATAATCTCTGCTTCTTGAAAGCAGAGCTGGATAGCTTTAGTGTCAACTTGACACACCTGGGTTGAGGGATCCTCAGTTGGGGAATTGCCTTCATTGGACTGGCCTGTGGCCGTGTCCATGGGGCACCTTCTTGATTGTTGAGGGATGTGGGAGGGCCCAGCCCACTGTGGGTGGTGCAACCCCTGGGAGGGTGGGCCTGTGTTGCATAAGAAAGCAGGCTGAGCAGGGGCCAGGGGAGCAAGCCAGTAAGCAGCATTCCTCCATGGCCTGTGCTCCAGCTTCTGCCTCCAGGTTCCTGCCCTGAGTTCCTACCTTGAGCTCCTGGATGAACTGTGACCTGGGAAAGGTAAGCTAAATAAACACTTTCCTACCCAAGGTGGTATTGGTCAGAGCGTTTTGTCACAGGAATGGAGAGACAAACTAGAACAGAAGCCTATACATTCTTCCAGGTCCAAATTCTTCTTTCCTAATCCCTCACCTAAGCATAGTGTCTCCATTGTCCTCCCACACAACCATCTGCCAGCAAATAATTAAAGATATCTGTGATCACTTTATCTCTCTGATGTTTTGTAAGGAGTTGGAGAGCAGGAAATGACTTCAAACACATTCAATAAATATCTATAGATTTGAGTAAAGTAGATATAATGGTTAATAAAGTCATTATTAGACTTTTAAAACAGAGACTTTAAAGGTGGATTGAGAGAATTGCATTGACCAGCCTTGTCCAATAGAATAGAATGAGCTACATGTATAATTTAAAGTCTCTAGTAGCCACATCTTCAAAGGTGAAATTAACTTTATTTAACCCATATATGAAAAATATTTCAATATATAATCTTGTGAATATCACTGAGGTATTTACATTCTTTTTGCATATCAAGTACACATATATCACAGCTCAAATTTGCCACTCAGAAAGTGCTTTATAAGTTGGCTTGGTGGTGCACCTCTGTAATGTCAGCACTCAGAAGGCAAAGGCAGGAGATCAAGGGAAGTCTGAGGTCAGCAAGAAATATAGAGTGAGTTCCAGATCAGCCTGGGATATGCAGTGAGACGTAGTCTCTAAGTAAATAAAGTACTTATAAGCCTTATGACTAGTGTCTAGGGTACTAGGAAGGAGCTGAGCAGAGAATAGGGGCAGAGTGCCTGTTCTACATAACTACTGAGTGGCTCTGTTAACACAGACAAAACTTTTAACCATGTCTTTCCTTCATTCTTCATCTGAAAAGACATTTTTCTTTCCAATCTTATAGGTTTCGTAATTGTATCAAATTAGAAACTAAAATGGGGATCATCTGAAAGGTTTGAAGTGTCATACGCGCTTCATTTTATATATATATTGTATATATATATCATATATGGGCAATTATAATTATTCCAAGAATAAATGCCAATGGCAGTAGTTGGCAGTGTTTCTCAATACACCTGTGATTTTCAACAGCTATCAAAGATCCTTAACAGAGGTTAAACTACTATAAATTAATCATGTCAATGCCCCCAGTGTAGCCATAATTTCCATATCAGGCACCCCCCATTAAACTGGCTTCTTTTGAAATTCTTATTCATAGCTTTTTTAGAGGATCTGGATCCCAAAGTCTCGTATGCTCCTCAGTCTTTCCCCACTGATTAGACAGCTGTATAGCAGGATTCAAGGAGGATGTGGGTGTGGTGAAGATCAGAAACAGACTTTAAAGATTTGCATTCAGGTTAATTATACTACTGTAAATAATCAGAGGCTTCCAATACAGAAAGAAAAGAGGACGGGCGCCAATCACAGCATTTTGAGATCAAAAGGATGGGGAAAGGATGCAAGAATAACTGGGCTGGCCTCTTATTTACATGGTTCCTGCAAGCCTCTGAGGTGCTTCTGTGATACGAGAGATTGAAACATGATAGAAGTCATTTAATATTGAAAATGTTTTTTAGGAGATTCTCTTCAGCACTCCAAGTGCCTCTTCCCAAGCACTGTTTGCTTGCCCGCCTAGGTCTGATCTTTATTACAGCACAAAAAGGTATTTAAACTATTATTTCAGGTTTTTTAATCTGGAAAAGGGAAGGAGAAACAATTCCCTTTCTTGTGTACTGTGATTTGCCTTTTGCTCAAAGTTCAGGAAGACGCCTATTAGACGTTCATCATTAGATCCGCTTCCCCTTCCGCCACAGCTCCCAGACCGCAGACTTCTTCAATATTCAATAATTTTTGCGCCCAATCCTTCGTCCGCCGGGGCAGGAGAAACCGCGGTATTCCCTGCCTAACAGTTGCTAGGAGGCGGAGGCTCCGGGGCCGTATGCCCGAAGACTGTGCAGCTTCGAGTACTTGGGGCGCATGCGGCAAGCGAAGCCTCCACTCTCGCGAGAGTTCGTCTTCCCGGAAGCGCTGGAGGACGCTCCCTACCGCGTCGCGATGTGCGGGGACTGTGTGGAGAAGGAGTATCCCAATCGGGTGAGCACTGGGCGCAGGGAGCCTCCGGCTCCGGCCTCCCTTGCCAGTCCAGCGGGCCGACCGCCGCCATGTCCACTCTAGGGACGCGGGTCACGGGCGCGGCCGCCCCCGCCCCGGGACTGACATCAGCCCCTTCCTGTTCCTGTGCGTTGCTGTAGACAACAGGAGAAACCTTTACCTACCTCACCCAGGCTGACAGCACCCCTTGGTCCCTCACACCCACTGCCGGGCCCATCCGCCAGCTCTTTTTGACGTTCATTTCTTAGCTGATTGTAGCGCTGGGTGTTACTCTCAGGCCACCTGTTCTAACTCAGTGTTTGGAGTTAGGGCCTTATGTAGCTCAGGCAGACCTCTAACTCACTATGTATCTGAGGATGGCCTTTAACTCCTGATCCACCCGCCTCACCCGGAGTGTTGGGATTACAGGAGTGCTCCACCACGCCTGGTTTATGCAGTGCTAGGGCTCGAACCCAGGACCTGGCGCATGCTAGCTAGGCAAGCACTCCACCGATTGAGCTATATCCCGGACTGTTATGGGCCCCGGGACTACTGAGGAAAGGCCTCCAGACTCAATTCAGATCGAGATAAAAAGATTTTATTCAAGCTAGCTTGGACTGCAGTCACGGTATCGGGTTAGAGTGCTGCAGTGGGGAGGGAGAGGGAAAGGGGACCTTTTAAAGCTAAAAACCGCAAAAAGGAATATTGACAAGGTGGTCCCGGAATAACAGGGATGATCTCAGTCTACACGTCAAGGTGCCCTAAAATAGCAAAACAAGCATGTTACAGAAGCCAGAATCAGCAGTTAATCATATCATAATAATTTTGTTTTCTATATGTCTAGAGAGCAAGTGACTGTGGCAGCATTCTCCTTGGAGGAAAAGGGAGAACGGAATCAGGGTTTCTGAAAACAATCCTTGAGCTAGAAATACACTATGGCTAAGCTTCTAAGATGGCCACTTTATCCAAAATGGGGTCACTTTGGTCAGTACACAACCTCTTGTTCTAACTGCTTTTGAAGACAGTGAAACTAATGAGAGGAAACATAACTTACCCAAGTATGAGAGCCAAGACTAAATTCATATTTTATCTCCCCTCCTCTCCTTTCCTTTCTTCCCTTCCCTTTCCCTCTTTCCTTTTTCCTTCCCTTACTCCTGTGGTACTGAGGACTGAACCCAGAGCCTTAGCATGTGCCAGGCAGACATTTTGCCAACTGAACTGTTTCTCCAACTCTTCTTTTCTTCCGAGCCCTTGTTCCTCTCAGGCTTAGGAGGTTTGAGGGCTTGACTTTTTCATTCAGGGACTATTCCCTGAATATTTATGTGGATAGCTAGATTGTTTTGCCAGGCCATAAGGAGTAACTGGCAAGGCAGCTTCTGGGCTGCTTAACTTGCAGTTTGGGAAAGTGTATGACTGACAGAATGGATAGTCTGTGAATGCTGTTTAAGCATAGAGAAAGGAAAAACTGATAGTGAACAGGACAGCACTGTTCTCCCTTCATCCTTGAGTTAGGACTTGAAGGATGGTTGTGATTAAGGTAAAAGAGAAGGAAACTGAAGGCAAAATAACAAGTTGAGGGATTTGGGTTGGAGATAAAACATCTTTATAGCTTTTTCACTTAATATTTTGAGTGATACTTAAAGTCTTTTAAAATTGTTATATAACATAATTTTTATATGGTACAGTCACTTTGGGGAAAAAAAGTTTAGCATTCATTATTGAAATGAAAGGTACACACTGAAATGACGGAAGTTCTTATTCTAGAAAAATGCACCTTTGTATACTTCTGGAAGTTTGTGTAGAATGTTTGTTCATTAGCGCATTAGTTTTAGTACTTGACTAGAAAAGTAGCTCAGGATCACAGAATGGAATATCATAAAAGAACAAGTGGTGGAAGTGAATTAATTAAAGCAGTGGTTCTTATCCTGGAGTGAGTTTGCCTCCCAGGCATTTTTGCTTGTCACAATGAAGAAACAACTGACATCTAATGGGTAGAGGTCAGCTTTGCTGCTGCAATACCCAAGACAACCACCAAAACAAAGGATTGACTGAGGTTAAGAAACCTGAATTAGAGTAGTGAAAATAGCAAGAATTATATACAGCAACCTGGCTTTAGCCTTACAGTGTTGGTAAAAGAACACATGAAGTACAATTTAAAAACAGACCAACTAAAATACAGTATTTAAGAATTTCCCAGGTGGTAAAACTATAAAGGAAAGGAAGCAGTTACCGTAGTCTTTTTTTTTTTTTTTCATTGATAAATCCATTTATTTAATATTTTTTGTTTAACAGTTGGGATTCAAAATGTTAGAGATCTGACTAGCCCCAGTGGAAAAGTACTAACAAATAATTCCAGAAAAACATACAAATGTTTCAAAGTTATTGCAACTGTTACTTTAAATTACAATACTAACCTTATGACTTTAAATTCTAAACTTGCTCAGTACCTAAAACATGGGTGGCGCTAACCAACAAATACATTAAACTTGGGCGACAACTACCAGAAACTGCTGGGGTTTGGCATTGAGTGCTGACTTGACTCTTCAGTCTCAGTAGATGTGCTTATCTCTTTTTGAGGACTAAATTTGCTGTCATTTCCTTTTTTCAATAACTCTAATGTGCAATCACCAGCTTCTCTGATCAAGAATTTGTCCACTAACTTGCTCCCTGCTTGACAGGATAGCCAATGGCTCCAGCACTGTGTCCTTTGACAACTTTCTTTGAGGTAGAAGACATAGAAGATATGGGTGGTGGCTCTAAAGCAAACTGCAACAGACGAGTCTGTGCAAAACTCATACTTACTACCAGTTCATTTAATAGGCGATTATTTCTTAGGTCTTGGCTCTGTGACTTCCACACAAGTTGGACATTGAGTTTTATAGGACAAAAATTTTATTATGCAGAGAGAACAATAGCTATGTGAACCCAGGAATTACCATTGCAATGTTGAAATACTCAGGAAATCCCACACCACAGCAAATCATCTACTGTCCAAGTTGCTTTGGACAGACGCGTTGATGCTGCAGCTTCCAGAAGGGCTTCTGTATTCCTGCTCTACTTCCCGTATTTCCAACTCTTACTAACATCCTTCTCTCCAGACCCCATCCTCCAGCCTATGGTCATCACTTCATCACTACCAGTCCCAGAGGCCACTGCGTCTCTGGCAGGGCCCCTATCGTTGCTCCTGACCAGGCAGCTAGCCACCAGTCTCCCTTGAAGCGCCACCACTAGAAATCACCATAAAAGTCTTGATACTGATCACTGCTGAACAGTTATGGTGTGATCGGCAATGGTCATGAGAGCGGAAGGCTTCTGTGTTCCAAGGAGTGTTTCTTAACTTGGCTGGTGGTTCTACAGTTGTTTATAATTATTCCATATGTTTATATTAATTTTTCTGTGTTGTGTTTTGATTATTTTTTTTTTTAAGTTAGAGGTTTTAATGAATCTTTTTTTTTTTTTTTTGAAAAAAAAGCTGGTCTCCCAGCTGGCTTGGAACTCACTGTGTAGACCAGGCTAGCCTTGAACTCATAGAGATCCACCTGCCTCTGCCTCCCGCATGCTGCGATTAAAGGCATGTCCCACCATGCCCGGCCTGAAAGAGGTTTTAATGATTCTTAACAATGAACATTGACATTGGGGACCATGAGGGAAAAGTTCTCAGTGGCAGTTAAGAGGGTGGGTTTAATGCCGGGTGTTGTGGCACTCAAGAGGCAGAAATAGGTGGATCTCTGTTAGATCAAGGCCATCCTGGTCTATGTAGTGAGTTCCAGGCAGGCTGGGGCTAGGGAGATCCTGGCAAAAAGAGAGGTGGGGCGGGGGTTAATACTTTTTTTCAAAAATAGCAAGATAACCTTATTTAGAGTGAAATGATTGCAAGTTGTCCTGTGACTTCCACAGGTGGTACATGTGTGCTCCCCACACCACCACACATAAAATAAATGTAATAAAGGCCAGGTGTGGTGGCGCACACCTTTAAACCCAGCACTTGGGAGGCAGAGGCAGGCGGATCTCTTGTGAGTTCAAGGCCAGCCTGGTCTACATAGTGAATTCCAGGACAGCTGGGGCTACAGGGTGAGCCTGCTTCAAAAAGACCGAAGAAAAAAAAAAAAAAAAAAAAAAAGTCTCAAAGAATAAATTAACTGAGGAATTAAAAATTTAATAGTCCAAAAGGAGTAAAAGATTGAGGTGATGGGAAACCCAAGAAAATCCTCTCTCTGAAGCACTTTCTCTGCTTTTGTTCTGTTCTAAAATAATTAAAGGGCTGTCATGGAAAGAATTCAACCTCTCTTTTAAATTTGAGAAGACAGATTTAGAAATAACTAGTGGGTAGATGTTAAGGAACTTAACACAACTTCAGATATGGGATGGAGAATTTGTAAAGGAATTGAGTACAGCCTTGTTTGGTAGAGACCAGTGAGTAGATGTTAAGGAACTTAGCACAACTTCAGACATGGGATGGAGAATTTGTAAAGGGACTGAGTGCAGTCTTGTTCAGTAGAGATTAAGTGACCATTTAGAATCCCATCTTTGGACTAGAGAGGTGGCTCAGCAGGTAAAGGCACTGCTACCAATTCTTGGGACTCGTATGGTGGAAGGAGAGAACCGACTCTGACCTCCACTTGTTTGCCATGGCATACACACACACACACACACACACACACACACGAAATAAAGGAATAAAAATATAATAGAATCCCATCATTGCTTCCCATTGTTAGTTAGGAAATTTTTTTTCGGAATCAGAGTTTTTTTTAACTCACTATGTAGACCAGGCTGGCCCTTGAACACACAGATCTGCTTGCCTCTGCCTCCCAAGTGTGCTCTACTACACCTGACTGCCAGAATCAGGGATTCTTTTTCCAGTTCCTTGGGATTCTTTAAAGCCATGGTATTTCTTTTTATTACTTTAATTTTGTATGTGTGCCATGGCATATTTTTAAGGATAGTAAGAATAGAAGCCACTTTGCTGAAGCTTAGCAGAGGACTAACTAATAAGATGATCGTGATACCTATGGCCCACTAATAGAGACAGTGGCTTGTTGGGAAGCTCGTAAGTACTCAATAAGTAACATTTAATTATTTATCTGGAGTTTTGTGATATCTTTCACAGACTAAAAAATACCCAGTACTTAATTCCTGACAGGGTTTTTGCCTACTGAAGAGTCAGAATGCACTGACTCCATTTTGGCCAGCTTGTAGCTTCTTCAGGCAAGCCAGGACAGGCCCAGGCATGTTGTAAATTTCCAGTTGCCACCCACCCCCCATGCTATAGATTAATCAAGCCTGGACATGTAAAAGCCTTATAAGGTAAACTATCTGGCCCTAGAGATAACAGTCAGCACATTCCAATGCCCTGAAGACAGCCCCGGCCAATAAGGACCTTCCCCCTGCTCAGGACATAGGGCCATCCAATCATTTTAAAGGATGCATGGTGCGCGGCACATCTATGAAACTTCCCTATAAAAGCTTCTGCCTGCTAGTGTTCGAAGCTGGGCGCCATCTTTGGCTTGTGGAGTCCCTCCCTGGCTAGCCGCTAATTTGGCTACTTTATACTTTAAATTTCTGAATAAAGTTTTTATGCATTTTTTTTCCTTCGTGTCTGTGGGAATTATTCCTGACTCTCAGACCCTAACACCTACTTGCTTATAATGTTACACTGAAAACTTGATTTGAAGCATGAATCTACTTGAAAATAAACCATGTTAATTTTCTGAGCCCAGTTAAAAATTTTAAATAGTCAGGGCTGGAGAGATGGCTCGGCAGTTAAGAGCACTGGCTGCTCTTGCAGAGGGTCTGGGTTCAATTCCCAGCACCTATATAGCCACTAACAACTATCTGTAACTTCGGTTCCAGGGGAATCCAGTGCCCTCCTCCGGCCTCCATAGGCACTGCACAACACCAGTGTACTTACACACATGTAGGCAATATACTCACATATAAAAATTTTTTAAATATATATATATTTTTTAATGTGTATGAGTGTATTGCCTGCATGTAGGTAAGTGCACCCATGTCATGCAATGCCCACGGAGAACAGAAGATGCTGTCGGATCCCCTGGAACTGGAGTTATGGACAGTTGTTATCACTGGAACACTAAACACAAGACTAATAGTCTGCTCCATCTACATCAAGTAGAGGTCAAGTTCTGGACACAAGCTATGTTGACATGGGGTGTTTCTCAAGACAGGCCCTGCTGTGCTTCCCTGGTCCACACAGGGCCCCGCAATGCTTTTCCTTTCATGGTCTCAGAGCCAGCAGCCTAGTTCCCCCTCCCTGAGACTCTAGGGATGGCAGTTGGGATTGGAGGCACACCTTGTGAGATGCTCATCCCTCAATTGTTATGTGGTGTGTGTGTGTGTGTGCGCACATGTGTATTTGAATGTTTGAGTGTGAGTATACATAATGCCACTATGCATCTGTAAAATCAAGAGTACAACTTTCAGGAGTCACTTCTTGTGGTAGTATGAAGTGTCACATTACAGCCATACCTAAATATACACAGTCTGACTCTCAGCATCCCTGAATGCCTAGAGGGGAGCTGAACTGCTTTGAGAACCTATTCCTTCAAATTTCTCCCAGGACTGTGCTCTCAAACAAAGGCCTTCCTCTTTTATTGAAACTGTACAGCTAACAATAAAAGCAGACACTTGTCTTATCAGGAAATTTGCCCTTTCTGACCCCTACTGACTTAGAACAGTACACACAAGCAGAATTGATGTTAGCATTTTAATCCCACCTGTTTACAACACAATCCACAGCTTGCTACATTGATATGCAAAACTATCATCTGTCTGTCTGTCTATCTATCTATCTGTCTGTCTGTCTGTCTATCTCACTGTTCTGAGACAAGGGCAAGAAAGGGTCGTGAGATATTAAAGCTATATGTTTAGGTTGTAAGAGGGGCCCAAGTCTTAGTAAGCTTGTTTATATTATAAACAGACTGAGATAGTGCCTATTTGTTTGTTTATTTGGTCTTTTTGAGACAGTCTCCCTGTATCCCCAGTTGGCCTGGAATTCACTATGTAGATCAGACTGGCCTGGAACTCAGAAATCCCTCTGCTTCTGCCTTCCAAGTGCTGGGCTCAAAGGCCTGTGCCATCAGCTCAGCCAGAGAGAGTGCAAAATGATCTCAAAACATAAGATGAACTTTTTGGTTGCAAGATTAGGTAAAAGTCACTTATTCAGAGGATGTCCATATTTGTAAACCTTATTCACAACCTCTCTCCTTCCATGGTGAACTTGGGGATCAGATGCAGTTCATTAAGCTTGTATAGCAAGTGCTTTTTCCTGCTAAGTTATCTCACTGGCTCTGAACCCAAATTTTTTAAACTCAATTATGAACCAATAAACTCTTCTTCAGAAAAGCACTAGGCAAACCACTTGAAACTAAACTATATTATATTTTCTAAAATAACTAAACAGGCCAAAATTGTAACAATACATTTTTCAGCACCATGTGAAATGAAACTTGTGTTTCATATATTGCATTTCAATGTTAAACTTTGCAGTAATGAGGCAGCACTGCAAAAATAAGCCATTAATTTAATCAGATGGGAAAATCAGTATGAATTAGTGATGTATAGATTAAGAATTACATGTTTATATGCCTCATTTAAAGCTTAGCTACCCAAGGTCATGTACTCAAATTGTTTAAATGAAATTTTAATAAGTTCTGGGTTGGATATGGAACTACTAAAGCAGTTGTTTTATGGTTGTAAATGTCTATATTAAAAAACCGTCTAGAATCAGCAGGCTAACATTCTAGTGAAAACAAGAGCAAACTAAACGGAAATAAAGGGAGAAAGTAAAGATTAGAGTAGAAATTAATGGAATAGGGAATAGAAAAGTAATAGAGAAAATCAACAAAATCAAAACAGTGCTGGGAATTGAATCTAGGGCTTGCTTGTGCATGCTCAGCAATTTCTCCACTGTGCTAGATCTCCAGCCCCCCCTTTCTTTTTTCAAAATATTTAAATTTTTATTTTATGTGTATGAGTGTATTGCCTGTGTGTATGTGAGTGCACCTGTGTCATGCAATGCTGTGGAGGCCAGAAGAGGGCTTTGGACTCCCTTGGAACTGGAGTTAAGGACGGTTTGTGGCCACCATGTGGGTGCTGGAAATCAAACCCAGGTCCTCTGTAAGAGCAGCCAGTGCTCTTAATTGCTGAGCCATCTCTCCAACCCCCCTTGTTTTTTACCTCCTTCCCTCCCTCCATCGTTCTCCTTCCCTTTCACTCCCCACCCCCACCTCTTTTTGAGATAGGGTCTCAGGCCAGCCTCAAGTTCATTATATATAGCCAAGGATGACCTTGAACTTCTGATCCTCCTGCCTCTACCTTCTGGCACACACTGGGAATTTATGCTGGGAATTGAGCCCAGGACTTCATGCAAGCACTCTACCAGTTGAGCTACATCACCAGCTAATGCCCTCCATTTTAAATTTTAAACATTCCCTCATAAAACACATACATTAACTCACATAAACATACTTAAGATATTACCTTTTATAATCCATAATAATAAGTTTTCCAGAAAAATGAATTCTTTGACAAAATTCAGATTTTTCAAATTTTTAAGAAACTGTACTGTCAGACTACTTATCATAGTTTTCAGCCATTTTTTCTTGCATACTTGCATACCTTTTCAAGCCTTTAAATTTTATCTAAATCACATCTTTAAAAATTTTTAGACTTTTTATTGCCCTGTTCTGACTTTTTTCTAGTTCCCTGTTTAGAACTTGTAATGCTAATTACTCTTGCCTTTACTTTTCCTTCACAGCTGCTATTCACCAGTCAAGGACATTCTTTTCCCCTTAGAGATAAGAATTATGCAATTTGGGAATCTTTTAGATGGACCCACTGAAGGGGTACTCCAATTGCCTTACCCTGCATCCCTGTTGGGCAGTATGGAAGAAACCAGAGCCGTCTGTGTCCCCGATTCCATATCCGCAAATTGGGTAACCTCTTTGGAGGATGGCATGATAGGAATAGGAGGAAGGAATTGGCTAGGCAGTTAGGGTAAAAAGACCCCAAAGAAATGTAGCCAGTTTCTTGGCTAAAAGTCAAAATGTCCTTGGGCCTCTTAGCAACATACTCTGTTCCAAAGGCCAAAAATGTCAAAAGTATTTGGGAACTTATATCTAATCCTTAAAAGATTTTAGGGTTACCTCTCCAGAGGGGGAAATGTTAGAGTACCCAAAAGCCCCATAAAAATAAATAAATGTGCATGTGTAGAGATCAGAGGACAGTTTTCAGGAGCTAGTTTTCTCCTACCATGTAGATCCCAGAAATTGAACTCAGGTCATCAGGTTTGGTGGCAAGCGCTTTTTCCCACTGAGCCATCTTGCTGGCCCTAAATCACATTTTCTAAGTGTACTTAACATGTCCATTCCAGGGTTGGAGATTTAGCTCAATGGTAGAGAGCTTGCCTAACAAGCATAAGACCCTGGGTTGGTCCTCAGCTCATCAACTCCCCTCCTCCCTCTTTTTTTCTTTTTGATTTTAGTTTTTTGAGATAACTTCTGACTATGTAGCCCAGGTAGACTCAAACTTGTGATCCCCTTGCCTTAGCCTCCCGACTGCTGGGTTCATAGGTGTGTGCCACCATGCCCAGCTTTCCTTTCTTCTTGAAATATTTATGGTTTGGTATTATTTTGGAATTGATCTGGGTTGCATTCTTATTTTCCTCTCATTGCAGGAGCCTTCAACTCATCCTTGAATAGTAGTGTGTGCTTTACTTCCCCAAATTGGAATGTCTAATGAAAGAGCTGATAAAATCTATGCCTCACTGGTGAGGTTACCAGGGCCCTTGTGGAAAGTCGCCATCAGTTTCTTATATACTGTACTTGCAACTGTCATTTCAAGTGTTTATTCACTTACCACACAAAGGACTTGCCAAACTTCTCTTTTCGCAGTGTTTCAGTAGAGATTACATTCTGTCTGCTTGTAAGGTCAGGTTTCACAGGTTAGGCCATATTGTGCAAAGCAGCTGTGTTTGTGGATGCAATCCACCTCAGAAATTGGTATTTAAATCTTCAAGATTATTTTGGTTTCCTTAATTTTTATTTTTTATTTTTTTGTTTTTTTGAGACAGGGTCTCCCTGTAGCCCCAGCTGGCCTGGAACTCACTATGTATACCATACATAGTGGCCTTGAACTCACAGAGATCCGCCTGCCTCTGCCTCCCGAGTGCTGGGATTAAAGGCATGCATCACCATGCCCGGCCTAATTTCCTTCTTGATGTTCATATTGTCTCAGTTCAAACGTCCGCATACTTTGCTTGGGACAAGTTGTAAGTTGATTCTGAAATGTTTATGGAAATGAAAAGAGTCTGTAAAAGCCACGTTGTGGTGCATAAACTATTTGATTTCAGCTGGGGGTGGCGGCACACACCTTTAATTCCAGCACTCGGGAGGCAGAGGCAGGTGGATGGATCTTTGTGAGTTCCAGGCCAGCTGGGGTATAGGGAAGCCCTGTCTCAAAAAGAAAAAAAAAAAAAGGTTCTACAGAGCTGTAAGCAGGAGAATATGGCATTAATGCAAACATTGATATAAATCAAAGATATGAGTCAGAGTAGAGAGCACCCAGATCCTGCCTCCACTTGGTGATAAGAGTTATGCAATTTGGGAGTCTTTTAGATAGACCCACTGAAGGGGTACCCCAGTTGCCTCACCCTGTGTCCCTGTTCAGCATGGAAGAAGCCAGAGTGGTCTGCATCCCGATTCCCTATCTGCAAGTTGGGTAACCTCTTCTGAGGATGGTATGATAAGAATAGGAGGTAGGAATTGGCTAAGCAGTAAAAAGACCCCAAAAGAAAAGTAGCCAGTTTCTTGGCTAAAAGTCAAAATGTCCTTGGGCCTCTTAGCAACATACTCTGTTCCAAAGGCCAAAAATGTCAAAAGTATTTGGGAGCTTTTATCTAATCCTTAAAAGATTTTAGGGTTACCTCTTCAGAGAAAGGGTTTATTTAGCTTACATATGCCCCATAAAAAAATAAATAAAAGAAGAAAGAGTACAAGAAGTTATCAGAAAAAGTGAAGGGAAGATATGGGAGGAGTTGGAGGGGAGGGAGTGGGCATGGATTTGATCAAAACACCTTATAGGCGCACGCCTTTAGCAGGCAGATCTGTGATTTCAAGACCACCCTGGTCTACATAGTTCCAGGACAGCTGGGGCTTGCAGAGAGACCCTGTCTCAAAAAAGACCAAAAAAAAAAAAGCACTTTATATGCATATATGAAGTGCATTTCTCAATAAATTATTAAAAAGAATAAGAGTAGAGTCTGGTCTATGTATATGGTCATTTGATTTTTCTGCAAAGACCCTATTGCAATTCAGTGGAGAAAGGATGGTCTTTCAACAACTAGTACAACTAATATCCATGTGGATCTTTAATTCTTTCCTCATACCAAAGTATTTCAACATAGATCATTGTCCTAGTATGTTTCTTCGTTGCTGTGACAAAACACTCTGACCACTACCAACTTGGGGAGGAAAGGGTTTATTTAGCTTACATATCCTGGGACACAGTTCATCCAGGAGCCCAAGGAACCTGGAGGCAGGAGCTGGAGCACAGGCCATGGAGGAATGCTGCTTACTGGCTTGCTCCCCTGGCCCCTGCTCAGCTTGCTCTCTTATCCAACACAGGCCCACCTGCCCAGGGGTGGCACTACCCACAGTGGGCTGGGCCCTCCCACATCACTCAACAATCAAGAAAATGCCCCACAGACATGGCCACAGGCCAGTCCAATGGAGGCAGATCCCCAACTGAGGCTCCCTCAACCCAGGTGTGTCAAGTTGACACTAAAGCTATCCAGCACAATCATATATTAAACCTACAAATCATATACTAAAACTACAAAACTTGTAGAAGAAACCATGAGAAAATCTTTGGGAAAGTAAAGATCTCTTTGAAGACAGGAAACACAAATATAAAAGAAAAAAGTAACAAATTGTACTTAGTAAAATTCAGCACTGTTCTTATTTTTGTATGTGTGTGGGTATTGGTTGTTGTGTGTTTTGTTTTTGGTTCTTGAGATAAGATCTTGTTGTATAGTCCTGGCTTACTTAGTACTTGCTGTGTGGTAGCCCAGGCTGGCCTTTAACTCAACCTCAACCTCCCAAAGTGTTGTGATTACAGGCATGCGCCACCATGTCCATCCAAAAATCTACTTTCAGTAACACGTTTCATGCTTTTTTTTACATACTGTATTCAAAAACGATGCATCTGGGGCTGGAGAGATGGCTCAGAGATTAAGAGCACTGGCTGTTCTTCCAGAAGACTCAGCATCCACATGGCAACTAACAGCTGTCCAAAACATTAATCCAGAGTTATGGTAAAGACTGTAATAATGAAGACTTTCAATTCAAGATCTTTCTGATAGATTTTAATTCAAGGATAGATTGTCTAAGAAAGGACAAACTCTTAGCATCCCTCATGAATACAAAATATTAAGAACAAATTTTGTTCATGTCTAAATAATTCACAACTGCAAGAAGTCTCCACTGCATCCTTCAGTCACATAGTTCCTTTTCTCTCTGACCTTATATAGGTATTTGTGCTGCATTTTAAACCCTTACTCAAATCTGTTTCCTGACTAGGCAAGGTGATGTACTCGACAGGCAACACACAAAAAATTTCGTCCATTTCTTGTATTTTGGGATTGGAATTTTTTTTCATTTTTTTCTTTGAGACTTTCATGCCATGTATTTTGATGCTATTTACTCCCTGCTCTTCCCCCTTACTCCTAACTCCACCACCCCTACCTTCCTGCCCCTCAACTTTGTGTCTTTTTTTTTTTTTTTTTTAAATAACCTATCAGCTTCAGTTCATACTGCCCATATACTCCTGGGTATGAAGCCATTCATCCACAGGAGCACTGCTGACTACCAGGGGCCACACCCTTAATGAAAACTGACTCTCTTTCCCCCAGAAGACATGTCCGTAGCTCCTCAGGGGTGGGGGCCAGTGAGCCCCTTCCCTTTCAATCTCTCCACCTCCTTTTCCTTGATGGTCCCTGAGCCTTGGGGAGGAGAGAAAATATTTTTAAATAAATAAATGTCTGTTTCTTAACTAGAGAACTGTTCTTCCATTGACTCCTAGAGGAGGAAAAAAAGATGGATAATTTCTTCCTCTACCTCAAAATCATAAAGCAAACCAAAACAGTTCCTAAGGTAATGTCACATAGAGTCTAAGGCCAGAGCAGTGTCTCATGCGAATTCCCTGCTGTTCGCGCAGCACAATTTAATTATTTATATTACATTATTGAGAAACCAGTTTAACAGACTAGAGTCATCCTAGTGCTTTTGTCAGCAATGGTCTGGCTGAAAAAGTGTGATAGCAGCTACTGCAAGTGGGAGCATCAAAGACTCTGCTCTGCTCTCCTCACCCTTCTCTGATTTGTCCGTGTCTGCTGAGTCAGCGTCATGGTCTTCCTGCTCCTCCTCTTCCATCTTTGTGCTCATCAGGAGCCGTTCCATTTAGGTTGTGCATCCCTGATTAGGTCCCAGTAGTCTAAGAAGAATAGGGCAAGCAGCAGGGGACTAGTGGGCACACTTCTGGGGCATTGCTGCATCTGTGTGTCTACTGTAGCTTCCTTGCCTGGCTGGGTAGAGACCTCAGGACCATTCTCCAAACAATACCAGTTTTTGAAAAAGCAGAGTAGTAACAAGGAAAACTATAATGTTGCATTATACTTGGCAAAGGGCTCCTATGCAAGATATATAAAGAACTCATACAACTCCACATAAGAAGGTAGACAACCTAACTTTAAAAATGGGCAATAGGCTAATTGCTGCTAGATGAGGAAGAGCTGATCTTCCTAAAACAAGGGACTCTAGATAGGTTGGCTAGACTCAGCAGATGGACTTGTACTGCAGAACAGCTCAGGGCACTGACAACACAGTGGACTGTAACGGGGATGACACAGTATATGGGCTCCAGTAGGGGGTGGCTATGGGAGGGTGCCATTTGGTTTGCGGGTATAAAGATGAATAAGATTGTTTGGGATGTTCTGTATGAAATACACAAAATCAATTAAAAAAAGATTTTTAAAAATGGGCAGTAGGGCTTGGCATGGTGGTACATGCCTTTAATCATAGCACTTGGGAGGCAGAGACAGGTGGATCTGTGAGTTTGTGGCCAGCTTGGTCTACATAGGGAGTTCTAGGCCAGTTGGTGCTACAAGGAGACTGTCTCAAAAAAAAAAAAAGCAGTAGACTTGATGCCTCATAAGAGAAGGCATGTATATAGGTGCTAGGAAGAGGTATTCAGTGCTTATTAGTCATTGGGGAAATGCAAATTAAAGCATAGTGAGAGTGCTGCTTTACATCCCTAGAATGGCTAGAGTCAAAAATACGTACGATACCTAGGGTCAGTGGAGCAACTGGAAATGGCACTGGTAGCAGGAATGGGAGATGGAAAGCTTAGACAAGCACTTGGCAATTTCTTATGAAGTTCAATATGTCATTAAAAAAAGAAAAAATATATAACCTAGCAGTTGCATTTCTAGGTATTTACCCAAAAGAAAGGAAGACGTGTGTACACAAGACTTGTACATGAATGTTCATAGCTGCTTTATTCATAATAGCCACAAACTGAAGAGAGCCCAAATGCCTGTCAACAGCTGAGTGCATGGAATTCTACTATGACAGTCAAAAACAATGGTTAACATAGATGTGATGTTGAGCAAAAGAAGGCAGATACATAAGAATATTCTGGTTCCATTTACATAAAATTCTGGAACATGAAACTAGAGAGAGAATTATATTGTTGAGTTCATGATTTGTTAGGGATGATAGAAGTAAACCAAAAGCATGAAAGTACTTCCTGGGGAGACAGAAATGTTCCATATTTTTAAAGATTCATTTCTTTTTATTTCATGTGTATAAGTGTACTGCCTACATATTTGTATGTGTGCCTGGTGTGTGTGTGCAGAGCTCACAGAAGCCAGAAGAGGGCAATGGAGCTTTCACGTAGATGCTGGGAACCAAACTCAGGTTCTCTGCAAGAGCAGCAAGTGCTCTCAACCACTAAGCCATCTCCTCAGCCCATGTTCTATATTTTAATAAGGGTGGTAGTTTTGTTCGCATATACACTTATTAAAAGTCATTCATTTTGGAGCTAGAGAGGTGACTCAGTGGTTAAGAACAGTAGTTGTTCTTGCAGAGGACCTGAGTTCATTCCCAGTGTTCACATGGCAGCTAACAATCGTTCATAACTCCAGGTACAGGGGAATCTGATGCCCTCTTCTGACCTTTGTGGACATTGCCTGACATGGGGGCACTTACATACATGGGCAGTACGCTCATATACATAAAACAAAAAGAATAAAATATTTTTTAAAGTTAATTCATTTTTACAGTATATGAATTTTGCTGTCTGTAAATTATACTTCAGTAGTGTTTCTTTTTTAAAAAAAATGTAAGAAATCACTAGTTCTTTCTTTTTCTTTTTTTTTTTTTTTTTTTTTTTTTTTTTTTTTTTCAGGCTGGCATTGAACTCATTCTGTTGCTAAGAATGACGAGACAGGGTCTCCCAGCCGCAGCTGGCCTGGAACTCGCTATGTAGACCAGGCTAGCCTCGAACTCAAAGAGATCTGCCGGCCTCTGCCTCCCAAGTGCTGTATCACTTAAACATGTTAGCTACTAAAATTTCCTAATTTTAATTTTCTTTTAAAAATTTTATTTTTAATTATGTATGCGTGTGTATTTGTGTATGAGTTTGTGCTTGTGAAAAGAGCAAGAGTTCGCCACTGAACCATCTCCCCAGCCCTTAATTTTCTTTTTCATATTTTATGTTTTTTTCCCTATTGTTTCTAAATATTTGGACTTATTTCTCTTTTATGTTTGTTTGTATGATTTTCAGTTTGTTTTGTGGTTCTGAAACTTGAACCTGAGGCCTCACACATGCTAGACAGGTGCTCTACCACCGAGCTACATCCTCCACCCCCTCCTCTCTTTTAAACAAAGTCATAGTCCTTCAAGATTTATGAACTGAACATGTGCTTCAATTACATTAGTCATGAATAGCAATTCTTTAAGAAAGCTGGTAAGTTCAAAAATTGCTTTCTACCCAAGTTTTTTTCCTATAGAGATTTTGTCTATTAATAATTTTCACGAAAAATTTAAAAGTGTAAGAAAATTTAATTACTATTTCCAACATTGTAGGGTAATACCTGCCTAGAGAATGGATCTTTCTTGCTGAACTTTACTGGTTGTGCAGTGTGCAATAAGCGAGATTTTATGCTGATCACAAACAAATCCCTGAAAGAAGAAGATGGAGAAGAAATAGTTACCTATGATCGTAAGTAGGTTTTGGTTTTGTTGTTTGTTTTTAGTGCAAGTCTGTTAGCAGATATCAGCTGTTAGAAGTTGAAATGTTATGCAGGTATATTACAACATGTAGTGACAAGTTCGTAAAAGGAAATATAGTTAGCACCCCTTTGCCTAGCTAGCATCATCAGACATCGCACATGAAGAACTTGTGCAGATAACTGAATCATGTCATTGAGTCACAGAATTTTTTTTATTATTTTCCAGGGACTTCTTTTAGGTTTTGCTTGCTTGCTTTTTTTTTTTTCTGACGGGGTTTCCCTTTAGCCCCAGCTGGCCTGTAACTGGCTCTATAGACCAAGCTGACCTTAATCTCACAGGGATCCACTGTCTCTGCCTCCTGAGTGCTAGATTAAAGGCATATGCCACCATACTGGGCTTGTTTGTTTTCATATGAAACAGGGTCTTACTTGCTATTTAGCCCAGGCTGGTCTTGAACTCATGACTCTCCTGTGTCTGCCTCCTCACCTCTGAGATTATACATATGTGTCTTTATAGCCAGCCAGTTGTAAAGAGTTTTTATTACCTTAAACAAGATATGGAGACTTTTCTGCTTGTTTTTATTTTTTGAGGCAAGATCTCACTCTGTAGCTCAGGCTAGCCTAGAATTCATGCTGTAGCTCAAGGTGGCAGGAACTCATGGCAGTCCTCTTGCCTCAGCTTCCCAAGTGTTCAATTTACAGGTGTGAGTCACTACTCACAATCAGGGAGTTTTGTTGTTGTTGTTGTTAACTTTAGAATCATCCATGTAAGCTTTTATTTCCTACTATATTTTAATATGGTGATGCCTTCCAATAAGCATTAAAGTCTTTAGGATTAGCTGTAGTCCCAGTACTCAGGCAGTAGAGGAAAGAGGATCAAAAGTTCAAGACCAACCTTGGCTATATAGTGAGGGAAAGGAAGCAGGGGAGAGGAAAGGAGGAAGGAAAATGGAGGGGGGAGTAGGAGAGGGAGGGAGAGTTAGTTGAGGGCTCTTTGACTCTATGCCTTATGACCCTGGATGCTTTGATGTTTTCTGTTTTGTTTCGCTTTTATGCTCTTTTGGGTCTCTTTTCTCACAGTCCATCTCTTGTTTCTTTGTTTGCTTTAATAACTGGTGCCTTCCTGTCCTCAGTACTGGGAAACCAAATGTGTAATTATAAGTAATTGAGTATTGGGATTGGTGGGTAAAGTAAGCATATGTATACATCATCACCTGGACATTGTGACAAATATTTAAACTTCTCACATCTCCTTTTTGCTTGTTTCCTGTTCTTGGATATATTCTGAATATGTAAGTATACAGATAATATTTTGAAAGATGAGTATGAAAAACACCAAGATCTTAGAATAGGCTCAGACAATTGAAACACGTTCCAAAAGGGATCTTCACTTTCCTTTTAAAGCACATGTTCACTTTAAGGTGTATCTTGTTTCAGATAGTAGGACATAGTGGTTAAGAATTAGCATTCTAGAACTGGACTGCTTAGGTCAGAATTCTGCCTCCAAACCTCCTAGCCTAGTAATCGTCCTATTTACTTAACCACGGTGTGCCTTTGTTTCCTTATTTCTGATAATGATAATATATATCTCACTGAGTATGAGAAGTTTAAGTAACTAGGTAAAAAGTATTTTAAAAAGTATCTGGCACAAACTTATTTGTTATTTTTAGTAGATTCCTCTGCTACCATTAAATTCACTTTAGTGTCCACCATTGATTTCCTTTATGATTAGATGCAGTTGCACATTTATTATCCCTGAGAATAAAAGCAATAGGTCCAACTAGTTTAAAAATTACACTTAAGGGCTGGAGAGATGGCTCAGTGGTTAAGAGCACTGGCTGCTCTGGGAGAGAACTTGGGTTTGATTCCTAGCACCAACTTGGTGGCTGACAGCTGTCGGTAGCTCCAGTTCCAGGGTATCTGATGCCCTCTTCTGACCCTAAGGGCATTGCACAACACAAGCGCATCTACGTGCATGCAGGCAGTACATTCATACACATGAAATGAAAATAATAAAATATTTTTTAAAGAATCACACTAAGTGCTGGACCTGGTAGCATAAGCCTGTTATCCCAGCTACCTGGTAGCAAGCTCCTTTACCTCCTGGGCTGTCTTGCCAGCCCTAGCCTAATTATTTGGGAAGTTGAAAGTTCAAGACCAGCTTGGGCTACAAAATGAGTTCAAATCCAGCCTGGGCAACTTAGTGAGACCCTGTCTCAAAATAAAAGTGACCAGAGGGCTGGAGATATAACTCTATAGTAAAGTATTTGCCTAGCATATGCAAGGCCATAGGTTCAATCCCTAGTACCACAAAAATAAATAAACAAAACCCGAGTATTAAGGGTTTAATACCTTAGAGAACTTTCAATGGGAATTAATATGTGCACACTGAGCTGAAAGGCTCAGTGTGCACATATTAATTATGCAGCGTTGTTGTGTGACAGATACTGGATTTATTTTTTTTCTTTTTAAAAGAATTATATGTATGTGTGTGTGCCTGTATATGGATATGTGCATATGAGTGTCATTGCCTGCAGAGGAAGCTGGAGTTGTAGACGGTTGTGAGCCACCAAAAATCAGGTATTGGAACTGAAATCAGGTCCTCTGCAAGAGCAGCATGCTGCTCTTAACCACTAAACCATCTCTCTAGCCCCTTAGCTTTCTTATTAGGGCCATTATTATAATGGGTTACCTACTATGTTAAGTATGACAGAGTTAAAGTTCTTTTTTTATTTTTTTGGTCTTTTTGAGACAGGGTCTTCCTGTAGCCCCAGCTGGCCTGGAACACACTATGTAGACCATACTGACCTTGACAGAGATCCACCTGCCTCTGCCTCCCAAGTGCTGGGTGGCACGCGCCACCATACCTGGCAAGAGCTAAGGTTCTTTTTAAGCATTGTATGCTGAGAAATGTCATTATTTTAATAAATTTTCCCAAGATTCAATTACATAAGTTTCTCTTTATTTTGGCAGATCTGTGTAAGAATTGTCATCATGTAGTAGCCAGACATGAGTATACCTTCAGTATCATGGATGAATTTCAGGTAAGTACAGAGAGAGAGAGAGAGAGAGAGGGAGAGAGAGAGAGAGGGAGAGGGAGGAGAGAGAGGAGAGAGAGGAAGAAGAAGAGGAAGGTTATTAAGGAGGGAACAAAGAATAAAAGTATTCTTGAGAATCTACGTACAATTTTTGTTTATTTGGGTTTTGGAGAAGCAGGGAAGTTTGAGGCAGGGTCTCCCTGTAGCCTCAGCTGGCCTGGATCGCCCTATGTAGATGAGGCTGGCCTCCATCTTACAGAGGACCACCTGCCTCTGCCTCCCGAGTGGTGGGATTAAAGGCATGCACCACCACACCCAGCCCCTCATGTAGTTTTTGTAATGAAGTACTAGCAGTTACTAAAGGAGACCACCCTTATCTTTACTTTTGCAAGCTGGGAAACTTTAAGTGTAGGTGGATCTGTGCAACCTCACAAGAATCACAAATCAAAATATATGCTTTACAAATGTTCCCTCAGTCTCAAAAGACCAAAAAAAAAAAAAAAGTTGCTCAATAGTGTCCTTCAAATTTGGATAGTATTTTATTATTAGGAAAATAAAAAATAATCTGCCACAACAGAATAATAAACTACTATAATACCTATGATTCATTCATATTGTAACATGGAAGAAAGAACGTAGTCATATATCAGGGTCTGGTCTGAAAGGTTGTAGTTAATTTAAGTAACACCTTGACTATAATTCTTCGGTATCCAAAATGTATACCTTAAAAAATTTATATGATTTATGTGACTTAGGGCAAAATCAAAATCTCAGAATGTTAGTGGCCAAATAGGGAAAGGGGGACCTCAAGGGTTTCATAAAACAGCTCTGACTTTTATGAGAGGAAAGCAGTACTGACAGCTATTTTCCTTAAGTACATGTGAACCCTTTAAAACCCCTGAATGGATATTGAGATTGCCTGTTTATGTCCTAAGAGAGCCATTGTAAATGACTTCCATGAGACCAGAGTCTAGCTCATTTTCCCTTATGACTGAATGCAGCCACTTTAGAACAGTCCCAGAAATTACTCTGGGCAGGGGAAAAAAGATAGGGAAAGAAAGATAGCTTGTAGCCATAATGCCAAGATAATTGCCAGACCTCCTGAAAAAATTTGTTTTCTTTTGGGTTTTTTTGTTTGTTTGTTTTGGTCTTTTTGAAACAGGGTCTCCCTTAGCCCCAGCTGGCCAGAAACTCAGAGACCCACCTGCCTCTGCCTCCCAAGTGCTGGGACTACAGGCATGTGCCACCACGCCCAGCCTCTGAAAAAAAAAAAATCTCTTAAACTTGGCTCTCTACCTCCAGTCTTTTACCAATATCTGTTCTCTCAACCCACATTCTGTACTCTGCCGTCAGTTGTTTTTTGTTTTTGTTTTTTTAATTTTTACAAAAACTTTATTAAGAATTTCATACATGTATATAAGGTGTTTAGATCAAATCCATGCCCACTCCCTCCCCTCCAAAATTCCCCCCTCTGAAGAGGTAACCCTAAAATCTTTTAAGGATTAGATGCAAGCTTCCAAATACTTTTGACATTTTGACACTTTTGGCCTTTGGAACAGAGTATGTTGCTAACAGGCCCAAGGACATTTTGACTTTTAGCCAAGAAAAAGGGTTACCCAAATTGCCAATAGAGAATAGGGACTCCTAATGCTCTGGCTTTTCCATGCTGAACAGGCAGGGACACAGGGTAAGGCAGCTGGAGGACCCCTTCACTGGGTTATCTAAAAGACTCCCAATTTGCATATCTCTTGTCTCTAAGGGAAGAAAGTCCTTGAATCATGAATGGGAGATGTGAAGAAGTAAAGGCAAGAGTAATTAGCATTACGAGTTCTAGAGAGGGAACTAGAAAAAAGTCATAACAGGGCAATTTTCAAATGTTCATATGAAAGTCCATTGGAGTTTCTTGACAAGAGCTTCCAAAAGCATCCCTCTGTTGGGGTCTTCCTCATTTTTCTTTTGTCTTCCAAGGCTGGTAGTTGGCTGGGAAGAGTGGCTGGATGGATACTTGGGTGAGGGTCCAGTGACCCTGCTTGGCACTCCTTTAATGAATGAGTACAACCATCAGCAAGCCCAGTTGTTACTGTGTTTAGCAATCAGGCTCAGCCGAAGTCATGATGATGGTGGTTATTTCATGCAGAAGGGACTGCTGTATAGCATCTTTCTTATTAAAAGGACCACCATGTGGAGGCAGGATCCTGGGGCTGTCAGGCTGTCCCCTGGGTTCTCAGGCACTCTCTAGCGGACTAGTTGTTTTTTTGTTTTGTGGTTTTTTTTTTTTTTTGGTCTTTTTGAGGCAGGGTCTCCCTATAGCCCCAGGTGGCCTGGGTACACTATAGAGACCAGGCTGGCCTCAAACTTAGAGATCTGCCTGCCTCTGCCTCCCCAGTACTGGGACTAAAGGCGTGTGCCATTTTATATTGCCTCGTTAGCCCTTCACTGTTGCCACAGTGTAATGCCCAAGCTCCTGGTTCCAAGGATCTCATGGGACTGACCCATCTCCTCTTTTCTGTTACCTCCCCAGCTCTTCCTGACATATACCATAGTGCTGTTCCAGCATTAGCCTCTCTTCTCTCTTCTGTTGGAGAGGAAGGTTGTTATTTCTTCCTCTGATACTACTCTACCTCATTTTCTGAGGGATATTATTGTCTCTCTCCAGCATCGTTTTTAGCGTTATAAATTTATATCATAAGGAGATCTGGTGTTGTCTTCTGGCCTTTGTGGGCATTGCACTCGTATGCACAAACCCACACACAGACACATACATATACACATAATTTAAGAAAAATAAAATCTTTAAAAATTGTATGAAGCGTTCTTAGCTCCTTATTTGTCAAAAGTAAATATAAACTCATTTCTTTTTAAAAATATTTTATTATTTTTATTTTATGTATATGCGTGTATTGCCTGCACAAAGGTAAGTGCACCCTTGTGCAATGCCTGAGGAGGACAGAAGAGGCTGTCAGATCCCCTGGAACTAGAGTTATGGACAGTTGTTAGCTGCCGTGTGGGTGCTGGGATTCAAACCCGGGTCTTCTGCAAACAGCCAGTGTTCCTAATCACTGAGCCATGTCTCCAGCCCCCAAACTCATTTATTTCACTCTTCTGTGATCCTTTTTGGAAACACCTCTTTACTTCCTTTTAATATCTCCTTCCTTTTGCTTCTTTCCTTCAATAGTTTTTTCCCTTTTCTGTTTGAGACTGCCTCCTTGCGTGGCACTAGCAGTTTTCCTGCCCCCCTCCCCAGTGCTGGGTTATGAGCCCACACCACTGCTGAGCTTTGACTATGTCCTTCACCCCCTTTCCTTTTCTCCTGAGGGTTCTCTTAACTTCCTGCAATATGGCTTTTACTTTCCCTTGTTTAAAACTACTCACCCATCAATTTCCTATAATCTGCCCAAATCCTGTAACTTTTGCCTCTGTTTTTAACTCTCAGTACCTCCCCAACCTGCTCTTATTAACTAACCATTGTCTTCTTAAGCATTTCCTCTCTTGAAGTCTGTACTACTTGGCTTTTTTCCCCCTTTTTTAAAAATTATTTTTAGCTGCTGCTTTGTCTTTCCCCTCCTTTCCTCTCCTGTTTTACCTGATCCCCCTGATTATTGTTCTCTGATCTGAAACCTCTACTCTCACTCCTGTAGGGAATGTGCACGAATACACACACACAGCTAACCTCCACCCCACGGTCAGTTATCCAAATGTATCACTATGACTTTTATTTCTGAAAGATGAGATTTCTGTATTTTTAAAAAACCAGTAGTAGCATTACTGAAAAGGGTAAGATTTTCTAATGGCAAAACCATAAGGGGAGAATGAAAAGAGAGAATTAAATCATTCAGCAGAAAAATACGTTACAAATCATTATAGGTTTCCTTTATTTAAAAAAAATTCCCTTACAAAGCCCTTAAATGAACAGTGTGTTTATAGGAAACACCGGAAGCTGGAAGGCTGCTTTTTGTTCCTCTGTGAGGCAGGAGAGGACATAGGATCAGAAGTCAGGGAAAAAGCCATGGGACCCTCTGCATGAACAGAGGGTCTGGTCATATACTCAGGAGACTCCAGCCCCTCCACCCTTCCTCCAAATCCATCCCCAGCCCTGCCCAGGTGGAACCTTTCAGGCTCCTATGAATGAATGAGGGCTGTAATTCTCCCACGTGGCCAGTTTTAGTAAAAGGTGTCTTAATCTTACCACATTCCTGGAAGACCGGGAGTTGTGTTCCTGACATCTCAAGTTGGACTTCTAAGCATATTTTCCTACAGAAACACTGAAATATACAGCTAGATTCTGTGGCATTCGTACAATACACATTTAAAAGACTTGTGGATCTTCCCAGGAACCTGCCACATATACAGCATGACTTCCAAGGAAGACTGCTTTTGAATTCCAAATGGTTGACTTACAATGAAATTTTAATTCCAAAGATTGCAAGTATAATCAGTCTCACTGATTTAATAACCTCACCAGGTCATATCATCAGCTGAGTTTCTTTTTTGCTTTTCCCAGGTTAGATTATGAGTTTTGCAAAAGTCAAATTGTCCCTGCCTTCTTTTGTGTCTTCCCAGTATATGTCACACATTTAAGCATTGACTATGAACTTGACAAAGGCTAGGTTGGTTGAAAACTCAGCTTTTTCAAAATTAAACACTTTTATTTTGTTGCTGTTTTGTTTGGGGTTTTGTTCTGTCGGGAAGTCCTGGGGATCAAGTCTAAAGCCTCGTGCTTGCAAGGGAAGCACTTTACCAACTGAGATATATATCTAACTCAAAAACCCAGCTCTGTGTAGCATCACACATTTTCACTTTTTAACTCCATTACTTTTTTCATGCATGTGTGTATGTGTGTGTGTGTGTGTGTGTGTTGTGTATGTGTGCATGTGCACAATTAAGACAGGGTCTTACTATGTAGCCCAGCTTCCAACTCAGTTAAAAAGTACAAGATTTCAGGTGTATATCATCACACCACATTTTGCTACCTTTTTCTTCATTTCCTGTGAGAGATTACCCCCCCCCACCCCGCAATAGTAATCTCTGGTGAGTTTAAGCAGTAGAAGTAATTGGCAGCAGTAAAAGACCTTGGAGACAGCGTAGATTTTTATTGTATTTTAAGCCCATGAGTTGTACTTGTTCTTTAAGCTTTAGCCTCTGGGTACTTCTCTAAGTGTGTAGACAAGGCCTTAAAATATGGGGGCCAGGGGTGTACCTCAGTGTTATGGTGCCTGCCTAGCACACATGAAGCCCTGGGTTTGATCCCCAGCACTGAAACTTAATTGAGTAATAGTAATAGACTACTCCAGGGTAGTCCTTAAGAAGCATTCTTTCTGTTGTCACTATTACTTTCCCCTCCTTGAACTCACGAGTAGAAATGGAAAGGCACCTGTCTTCTTTTCAGTCTTGGTGCTATTGTCACTATTTAGCTTGCAGTCCTCTCTAGCAACTGTCCAGACCAAAGAAACACAAATTGACTGATCCGTTTCTAGACAGCTAGCAATCCAATATCAGGTATAGAAATACTAATAGATTCAACATAGATGTTTGTTTTCCTAAATAAAATAAAAATATTTTCAATAAAAATTAAAAAAAAAAAAAGTCAGTGACAGCTATAAGAACAAGACTTTGCCCTAAGGACTTTTACTTAAAATAAAATCCCTTCTGCCACCAGTCTAGACATTTGTTAAGTGCAAGACACATAAAACTCCTTAAATACCTTAAATAGACGAAATCCCAGTCAGTTAACTATTTAAGTATGAGGCATGGCATGCTGGTGAATTTATCATAATTATCTATTTTCCTGATAGAGCTATAAGAACAAGACTTTGCCCTAAGGACTTTTACTTAAAATAAAATCCCTTCTGCCACCAGTCTAGACATTTGTTAAGTGCAAGACACATAAAACTCCTTAAATACCTTAAATAGACGAAATCCCAGTCAGTTAACTATTTAAGTATGAGGCATGGCATGCTGGTGAATTTATCATAATTATCTATTTTCCTGATAGCCTTTTCAGTTTGAGAATTTTGTTTTTTCCGTTCTGGTTACATATTGTTGTTAAATACATATCCAAAAAAGAATGGCTCTAAGACCAGAAATTTGTCCTTAGAGACATACACTCAAATTGCTTCATTACTTTATTCATTTTTAAAAGAGGTTCATTATATTTCATTTATTTATTTATTGGAGTGTGTGTGTGCGTGCATGTGTGTATGATGTGCATGGGTGCCATGGAACATATGTGGAGGTCAGAGAACAATTCTGGGAGTCCGTCCTTTCTTTCATGGAATCAAACTCAGGTGGCCAACCTTGTCTGGCAAGTGCCTTTACCTGAGCCATTTCATTGGCCCTTGTTCATTTTTTTAGAGACAAAGTCTCATGTAGTCCAGGCAGACCTTGAACTCTTACTCCTCCTGCCTCCACCTCCTGATTTCTGGTATTACAGGTATGTGCCACCATGTGCCCAGTTTGTCCAGTGCTGAGAATTGAACCCAGGACCTCATGTATGCTAGGCAAGCACTTTACCACCTGAGGTACATACAGCCTCAGCCCAAATTTCATCATTACTTTAAACAGAAATACCAAGTTCAGTAGATATGCTTTTAAGTCCAAGAAATAGCCATGCATTTTCTTTTCCCTTTTTTTGGTCTTTTTGAGACAGGGTCTCCCTGTAGCCTCAGCTGGCCTGGAATTCTCTATGTAGACCACCTGCCTCTGCATCTCAAGTGCTGGGATTAAAGGTGTGCACCACTATGCCCAGCATAGCCATGCATTTTCAAAGTGGCATATATACATAATAAATGAGAACATCATCATGTGTTGAGTCTATATAATCAAAAGGCTCTGGGAGTGTGCAGAATAAACCCAAAACATATCTAATAAGTGTTGAAGAAATTAATCTTATGTACAGGAAGAACATTAATGACAATTTGTAGCGAAGAACTTTACTGAGCAATTGTTTATAAATCATCTTTCTCCCTGTCCCTTGAGGTAATTTTGCACTTTGTCTTGTTCTAGGAATATACCATGCTGTGTCTATTATGTGGCAAAGCCGAAGATACTATCAGTATTCTCCCTGATGACCCCCGACAAATGACTCTGTTATTCTGAGACTCCTGCAGTTCTGCTCTGTGTTGTGTTGGGCTGGTTTGCAATAGAGCAAGCCTAATGGTTTGTCTGATAATGACAGTTCTTTGTGTGTTTGCTTTCCTGCTTAGACTTAAATATTCTTTGAAAAAAAAGTAATTTGGGGTAATGTTGGCTCCTAGAGTTGAGCTCTTCTGCTAAAGTCCCTTGCACACCTTCGTGTATGCAGCCAGAGTGACACGTCTTTGCTAATAGTTATTTGGCTGGAAAATAACTAGAATGTATGCACGCTCAGCACCTAGATCTTTGCTTCCTATCAAAGGAACCCAGGACTCCTTGCAAAAATGACTGATAGAATAGGGCAGGAGTTCTACCTGGGGAATTTTGTGCCACAAAAAAGGAAATGCTTTTTTTTTTTTTTTTGTCTTTTTGACACAGGGTCTCCCTGTAGCCCCAGCTGTCCTGGAACTCACTATGGAGACCAGGCTGGCCTCGAACTCACAGAGATCCGCCTGCCTCTGCCTCCCAAGTGCTGGGATTAAAGGCGTGTGCCACCGCACCTGGCTAGGAAATGCTTTTTTAAAAAAATTTTTTTTGAGATAGGATTTCACTGTATAATCCTGGCTGGCCTGGAACTCAGTGTGTAGACCAGGCTGACCTTGAACCCACAGAGAGCTGCCTGTCTCTACCTCCAAATGCTGGGGTTAAAGGCATGCACTACCATGCCTAGTCTTTAAATAAAAAAAACAGTGATTAAGTACTGTCAGACAGAGGAGCTAACTGAAGGAGCTCTGAGTGAACATAACTGGAGTAATTTGAAAATCAGTGAAGTATTGGATTATAACCCAGAGTATGTAATAAATGTTCACGAGCCTGTGCCAATATCAGTGATTTGATGGATAAATGGATGAATGAATAAATAAGAGAGAAAGAGGGAGGAGAGGAAGGATGGATGGATAGATGAATAGATGGATGGGTGGCTAGATTTCCCATGGAAAAAATTTTTCACATATTTCCTGTATAGTCCTACTTTGTCAGTGTAGGTTCTGTGACTTTCTTTCAAAGAAGAGTAGAACATGGGAAAGCAAGATAAAGAGTAACTTAATGGGGGCTGGAGAGATGGCTCAGTGGTTAAGAGTACTAGCTGCTCTTGCAGAGGACCTGGGTTTAATTCCCAACATTCATATAGCAGCTAACAACCATCCTTAACTCTAGTTTCAGAGGATCTGACACCCTCTTCTGACCTCCATGGGCACTGCACGATACAGGTGCACTTACACACATTACTCATCACATAAAATGAAAAAAAGAGTAACTTTATGGAGCTGGGTATGGTTGCACACATCTTTAATCCAGCACTCAGGAGGCAGAGGCAGACAGATCTCTCTGAGTTTGAGGCCAGCCTGGTCTACATAGAGAGTTCCAGGCCAGCCAGAGCTACATAATGAGACCCTGTCTCAAAGAGTAGGTTTATGGTAGAGAAAAATGGACAAACACTAAGGTGATTGAGGTTAATATCATTGGTAAGCTGTCTTCATATCAGGTACCCTTATGATACAATGTGAAAATCTCTGTGGTTTTCCTCCCCATCTGGTTTTTATCATGAGAAAAAATGTACGCAAATGTAAATTGAAGTAAATTCTTTTGTTGTTTTGTTTTGTTTTAAGACAGTCTCTCTGTAGCCCCAGATTGTTGGGGACCCCTGTTGTGTAAAGTAGCAGTCTCTCCATGTCCGGATAGCCTATGGGCTCGGCTTCATATGCAGAGACTCCTTTTATCAGCAGGGTGCCTTCCCAGCATCTTCCTGACTCATCTTTTGAAGTAGCCATGGCCTCCGGCTCTGGAACTGCCAGCTTTTCCTGTGTGATTTTCAGGCAGTCTGACAGCCTGGCAGGAGCCCACTTCCATATGTAAATAGGGCATCCCACAAAGTACCTATCAGCTAAGGCTTTTACCACTACCCCCACAGTATAAAGTATCCTGGTTTTCCCTCAATAATCGGAGCTGGATCACTAAGGCCTGGAGCCGAGCTAAGTCACTGAATAAAGGGGTTGTACCACTGACTGAGCTGAGTTCTGTGTGTGATCCTGCCTCTCCGGGGAGAGCTGTCTCTTCGTAAACTGACTCACGGAAATCCAGCTTTCACCGTCCTGCACCTCCCCTCGTGACCCGGCAGCTGACGGGTCCCGAACTTAGAGAGAGAGTGCACGGTGGATTGGGACGGAATCCGACCGGGCCAGCCCCGATAGCAGAGACCCACAATGACGCGGTGCAGGACCCGCCGCACCCCAGGTGCGCGCAGGAGACCAGCGCCACGCCCAGCAGCTGGCACTCCAAGATCCCTGCACGCCCATACCAGATGACCTGGAACTAACAGCCTGGATCTGTGTAGACCAGGCTGGCCATAATCTCACAGAGATCTACCTGCCTTTGCCTCCAGAGTGCTGAGATTAAAAACATTAGCTACCATACCAGACATTAGCCACCTCACCCAGCGAATAGCTCTTAAAACTATCAAGGTCATCAAAAACAAGGAAACTCTGAGAAACTGTTACAGTCAAGAAGGCTAAGGGGGCATAATGACTAAATATAATGTCCTAAGTGGAGCCTATACCAGAAAAAGACATGTAGAAACCAGAAAAATCTGAGTAAATATAAATGAATAAAAAAATTTTATTTGCTCTGAAGGGCGCTTAGAACGTGTTATGTGCATGACTGAAAGAGCACTGGCTTGGCGGTCATTAGCTGACATTAAGGCCCCTCTACCATTTGGTAGCAGTATAGCCATCAAGCAGAATGTATCTCTGGACTTGAGTGTCCCATTTCTATACAATGGGGCTAAAAGTACTTGGTATTGTACTCCCTTTGGAGTATTACTAGGAGATCCAAATGAATTCGTGACTACAAAATACTTTGGAAAGCCTACAAAGTGCTACATACAATATGTGCCTTCAGGTCTTAGTCCAGAACCAAAGCTTAAGGGAACAGGCATTAGGAATGAAACTATTTCATCGTCTAAGAGAGTTAGCAAGTCTGTACTAAGGCATACAAAAAAGGGAGCAGTGTGTACAATGTTGATACCAGGGAAAGGTTTTTCTGTGTTATAGCAATATTAATAATATCTGGTGTTTACTGAGTACTTGCTGTGTGCCATGGCATTTAAAACACTTATTTACCACTGCCATGAGATGATAGGTACCACTCTTAGTCCAGTTTTCAAAGCACAAAAAGCTAAGACTTAAATAACCTGCTCAAGGTCACTCAGCTACTACAGTGAGTCCCTCTCAGGAATATTTTGGGTAAACAAGGTAGAAAGGCTTGCCAAGGTTAGGAGAGGTTGGTTCAGGGTGGGACAGCACTCCATGGAATCTGGGCAGGAGGGGTAAAGATATATTGTTGAGAAAAGTTAAGTCAGCTACTCTATATGGACCAGTTGGTTTATTCCTGGAAAATGTTTTCCATTTTGCTACAAATCTATATCTGACCTGCTGAGGAAACCGTTTGGTGAAATGAATCCAAAAGCAGAGAAAATGCTTCATTTCTTTAAATAGCAGCAGCAAACCTGTTATAGCCTCCGAGTTGTCCCTTCTTGGAGTTTGCTAATGCTTCTTAGCCATTTGAAGCTGAAGAGTATGATCATACATGCCCCTGCCCTCCCCTCATCTGCTGCAGAATATACAAAATTGTCTCTTTGTTTTGGATATGGAGTCCAAAATTTTTAAACACAAGATCCTATTTTTTTTGTTTGTTATTTTACCATCTTAGTGCTGTGTTTTGTGATATTTTAATCAACTTTGGAAATTCTGTGGGTCTAATAGAAAAAAGGTCTCTCGAACTGAGTTCCACTAGTTTCTCTTTCTGCTCGAATAAATGGGAACTACAAATTCATTGGTCTTTACTTCCCTTCCTTAGATACAAGAAGGTAAGGAAACCATCTGTGAGAGTTAGGAGAAGTGTCCTCTGGTCCTGACATCGCATTATCTTCATTCACCTTATGATGTACAAATCAGTAGTCTAGCTAATAGGCTTTTTATTTTTAAAGACGTATTTTGATTTGTGTGTGTGTGTGTGTTTGTGCCACATATGTATTGGTCTGAGTTTGAAGCCAGAAGGGTGTGTCAGATCCCCTGGAGCTAGAGTTATAGGCAGTTGTGAGCCACCCAATGTGGGTGCTGGGAACTGAACTTGGATCCTCTGGAAGAGCAGCAAGAGTTTTTAACTGCTGACCATCTTCTAACCCCCAAAATTGGCTTTTTAAATTTTAAAAATATTATTTTATTTTTAATTTTTATTTTATTTATTTTTGAGACCAGGTTTTATTATGTAGCCCTGGTTGACCTGGAACTCGCTATGCAGATCAGGCTGGTCTTGAAGTCACAGAGATCCACCTGCCTCTGCCTCCCAAGTGCAGGGATTAAAGGTGTACACTACTATGCCCAGCTTACAAGTCTGTATTTTGAGATATTGTGTAGTTGGGTATAAAAAAAAAATCAAGAGAGGGGGCTGGAGAAATGGCTTAGTGGTTAAGAGCACTGGCTGCTCTTGCAGAGGACCTGGCTTCAATCCCCAGCACCCACATGGTGGCTAACAGTTGGCAACCATCTGTAACTCCAGTTCCTGGGAATTGATGCCGTCTTCTGACCTCTGTGGGCATTGCATGACATGGGTGTACCTACGTACATGCAGGCAATACAGTCATACACATAAAATAAAAATAAAATACATTTTTTTATTTGGTCTTTTTGAGATGGTCTCCCTGTAGCCCCAGCTGGCCTGGAACTCACTATGTAGACCAGGCTGGCCTTGAACTCACAGAGATCCACCTGCCACTGCCTCCCAAGTGCTGGGACTACAGGCGTAAGAAAATCAGCTGGGCATGGTGGAGCATGCCTTTGATCCCAGCACTTGGGAGGCAGAGGCAGGCGATCTCTATGAGTTCAAGGCCAGCCTGGTCTATATAGTGAGTTCCAGGCCAGCTGGGGCTACAAGGAGATCCTGTCTCAAAAAGACCAAAAAAAAGAAAGAAAGAAAATTGAGAGAGCACAATCTAGAATTAGCTTTGCCACTTGCTGATAGTGAAACAGTGTGGTCAGTTCACCTGTCTACACTTCTGTCTGTTCAGTGGAACAATGGAAACAATTATGCCTCCTTTGTAGGATTTTAACCTCAGATGCTCAAGTGCAAATGAAAAGTATTTTGAAGTTGTGCAGTGCTACCTGCAAGCAACTCTTGATGGTCTTTATAAGGGAAACCTGAGCTAAAAGGAGGTGCTGTGTCTTATGGTAAGAGTAGATGCTTGAGAATCAGACTTACCCGGTTTCAGCTTTCAACCCTTATTCCAACTACCTTCTCTTTAAATAGAGTTAATTCCTCATAAGGTCCATGTGAAGATAAATAGCCTAATATAGTCAAAGCATTTAGTATAGTATGCAAGCATAGGTAATATTCAGTAACTGGTACTTTATAGTTGTCATGGTGTTTATAAGAAAGTTCTAGAGTTTGACTCAGTGTTTCTTACCCTAAGATGTAGCTATAGAGCATAGTTATAAAGATAATCATCAATTTCAGCCTGCATATTTTAGCCTCCTAGAATCAGCTTCTTCCAGCTTTTTTGTAAGAGCTTGTAGAGAAGTGATTTTCTGTCATTCCTCTAAATTGAGCAACATTACCTCAGCACTTCTGCCAGAGCTTATTAATGAGACTTCTTCCTACTTCTGAGTGTCCCTGGGGCAATTTGATTAAAAGAGTTTGTTGCCTGTTGATGACCATAAGCTGCTGCTGTGGATGAAAATGGGAACAAGTGAGATGAAGAATAGAGGAAAAAAATACAAGTCATTTTAACAATAACATGATGAAAGATTTAGTAAAGCCAGAGGTTCCTGTCATCCTGCATCTCTGTATCCTGAGAAAAACTGGGCAGGTCCTGTCTGAACAAACATGTTACCCCTGCCCAAATGAGGAGCCCTCTTTGTAGCATTATTGCCCCTTTTGACTTTCTGCAAAATCATTTAACTGAAATTCCCATTCCTCTAGAATCCCTAAATTATTCATTCAACTAACATGAGAAAGCTCCAACTGGTACATCAAGCCCTAAGTTGCCAGTGGCATAATGTCAACATTCAGGATAGTGGACAGGATAACTGGCTGTGTTATCAGATGTACCAACAAGCACTATCAAGATGATGAGAAAATCATTGTATCATCCAACACCAATGCCCTAGTTCATTCCACCGCAAAGGAATTTGTCCCTGTTGCTACTGCTCTAAAATTAGTGCATAGTCCTTCCTCAAAAGAATTTATATGCCAGCTGTTGGCTTTCAGATAAGGAATCTAAAGGCTGAGTTTTCAAGAGCCAAGCTGAGGGCAACCTTAATTTAGCAGAAGGCCCTGTAGAAGGATATCAGGGCATTCCCACTATAACACTCTTGAAATAAAGTACCCTTTGAAATAAAGTACTGTCAATGACAAAACTTTAATTAAAGCTCAGACAGTGGGGATCATTAACCTGTGTTCCACATTTGCTTCTCAAATGATGCAAATGCTTGGGAAATGGTTATGAGGAGCAGATTAAAAGGAAACCATCATCATTATTGGCATCCTGGAGCATTATGTCTGGTTTGGAGAACTGTCCCTTGACGGCTTCAGTGAAAAAATGTTCCATCTAGTGGCCAAAGGGGAAAATGTAATGGAAAGACTCCACGATGAGGCTTATGAAGCAAAGTGATCAGACCAGAGCCTCTCAGTGGGTATCTTCTCTGGAACACTATAGAACCTGTCCTTGGTGTTGATATGTTTTGCTTGTGCTTAACACTGGATGAGGAATCTGGGACACCATTCTTACAACGCCTTTGGCATAACTGTTCTCATAGTGAGCATCCATCATGTGGATGCATTATAAACTCTAGCTTTCAGCCAGGCATTAGTTGTACATACCTTTAATCCCAGCACTCGAGACAGAGGCAGATGATGCTCTGAGTTCAAGACCAGCCTGGTCTATAGAGTTTTCTGGGTCAACCATGACTACATAGTGAGGTCCTGTCTTTAAATAAGTGGGGGAAAAAATGGGGCTGGAGAGATGGCTCAGCAGTTAGGAGCTCTGGCTGCTCTTCCAGATGACCCAGGTTTGGTTCCCAGCACCCACATGGCAGATAGCAACCGCCCTTAACTCCAGTTCCAGAGAATCCAACACCCTCTTCTGGCCTCCCCAGGCATTATATGGGTGTGTACTTACATACATACAGGCAATACACATACACATAAAATAAAAATTTAAAAACAAAAAATGGAGAAATAAACTCTAGCTCTCAAAGGAAGAACTTCCCCACCCTCATGGAGGAAACTAATGCAATCAATCACGCCTGTATGTGTCCTCTTTAGTCCCCACTTTATGAAAAAGAAATGAACCCAGTCATTCATGCCTCTGTTTGCTCAGCTTGTTTCTGAACTTGTGAGTATATGAGCTTGAAAAGAACAAAGTAGAATGTGAAAAGAGACAGAGAGCCGGGCGTGGTGGTGTAGGCCTTTAATCCCAGCATTCAGGAGGTAGAGGCAGGTGGATCTCAAGGCCAGCCTGGTCTACATAGTGAGTTCTAGGACAGCTGGGGCTACAGGGAGACCCTGTCTGAAAAAGACCAAAAAACAAAAAAAAAGAGATGGCTCATGGCTCAGTGAGTTAAAGACCCTTGCCCCCAAGCCTGATGACCTGAATTCAATCCCCAGAACCGATATGGTGGAGAGAACCAATTCCTGCAAGTTGTCCTCTGACCTCCACCTGCCACAGCACACACACATCCATACATACACAGACAAACATATACAATAATAATAAATGTAATTTTTAAAAATTTAACAAAGTAATCAACACAAAAGTAAAGTACTCTTTGTGTTCCTGGTAATGTATAGCCTTTGTAGCCTTTCTATGCCCCTGCTATCAGTAAAAGGTGACCAAGTTGTCTTCATGGAATTTCTCAAGGTACAGGTAATGTGTAATTAGCCCACTACCCCACAATAATGTGATGCCTTCCTGATTGTAATCTAACAGCCTTCCAGTATGTTTAGCCAAGGGGCCTACTATCCTTTACTTCAATACTTCCCTTTTTCCTCAGTTCTGGCAAAGAACCATAAAATGGTAAGTCCACATTTCCTGCAACTCCATCTGTCACTGCAGACCTTGACTACAGCCTCCTTTCCAACAGTAACTGGGTATCCTCTTGATCACAGCCTCCCTCTACCAAACCTTCATGTGCTACCAGCCCCTCTGTGTCACTACAGTTCTTCCCCTCCACCCTCTGTCAAGAAAGAAGACACAGGGCCAGCAAGATGGCTCAGAATGTAGAAGCACTTTCTGTGCAAGGCTGAGGATCTAGGTTCAATACCTGGAACACACAATAGGAGAGAACCAGTTTCTAAAACTTGCCCTCTGACCACACACACACACACACACACACACACACCAAAAAATACACAAAGGCTGGAAAGATGGCTCAGCAGTTAGCACTGACTGCTCTTGCAGAGGACCCAGGTTCTAGTCCCAGTACCCACATGGCAGCTACGAACCATCTTTAACTTCAGTTCCAGGGGAATCCGAAGCCCTGTTCTGACCTCCACGGCATTGCATGACACAGGTGCACTCACATGCAGGCGATACACTCATACACATAAAAATAATAAAAATAAAAAAATACACAAAGACCCAGGCTATTTCCACACCTGCCCTTTATTAGACTCCAATAGCAGGCTGGCTCCAGGCCCTTCACACTTTTCAGACATCGCCCTTATGAGTTTAGGAAGGTGCCATCATTCTGTGAAGGCCCAAGAGTCTACCGCAGTCTTAGAGCCCCAAGCAGGATAAGAGGGCTGAGTGAGGAAAAGGAAACAAGCAGACAGGAAAGGCAAAGTTCTTCGATTAAGGTCATTATTAAAGGAAAGTGTGCTTCCTGAGGGCACACTGAATTCTGAGGACGAATACTTAGGGACTGGAAGGAGTGGAAGATCCATAGCTGAGCAGCTCACATCTATATGGCAACTTTGAGGAGGCGCTTGATGTCAGGCTCGATGTTGATGGTATGGAAGGTGCGACTGTAGCGTCGGAAGGGTTCCCCTTCTGGCCCTATGAGGAACTTCTCAAAGTTCCAGGCCACATCTGAGCGGCGCACTGGACTCCACATGATGAGCTTGGGATCGGTCATGAGAGAGAACGGGTCATCATAAGGGTAGGGAAGCTTGTCCTTCAGGTAGGCAAAAACAGGATGTTCATTCTGCCCATTGACCTCACACTTTTGGGTAAGAGTGAAGGTGGGCTGGTATCCACTCCCAGGGCGGACATACTTGAGGCTGTTTAGGATCTCCTCATTCTGACAGTTCTCCTGGAGGAGAAGACAAGGAGCAGCGTGGGAAAGGGGAGAGCAACCAAGGACTCACCACTGCAGGTATTCCTCCAACACTCCCCAGGATCCTTTTCTTTGCATGCATGTTTCTTCTCCATTTGCTTTGCCCTGCTCTCTGCCAGCCATTATTTGGGTTTTAAAAAATATTTTGGAGCTGGAGAGCTGCTCTTGCAGAGGACCCCGGTTTGAATCCCAGCAACCATATGGCAGCTAACAACCATCTCTAACTTAAGTTACAGGGAAATCATACCCTCTTCTGACCTTCTTGAAGATTGCATGAAATGGGTGCACTTACGTGTGTGTGTGTGTGTGTGTTTGCACATACCACAATGCAAAAGTGGAAGTCAGAAGACAACTTGTGAGAGTCTGTTCTCTCCCTCTACCATGTAGGTTCTGAGTATTGAGTTCAGGTCATCAGGCTTGGCAGCAAGCACCTCTGCTTGAGGAGACCTCTCACCAGCCCTCAGCCATTGCTTGATGATATGCTACTCCATATCCTAAAGTTCTGGTTTGGCTACTGTTATACTTAAAGATTCAGCACTTTGGGGGCTTGTGAGACCTGCAGTTTGTCCTCTGACTGCCACATGGATACTGTGGCAAGCACGCACCCCCCCTCTCTCTCACACACACACACACAATAAAAATAAATAAATGTAATTCAAGATAGAACTTTTGAGCTGTTATTTCTCACCCTAATCCACCCAGAACAGTTAATAGTATTTGTTTGAAGCCTCAAGCAGCCCTGAGTTCAGGAAGAGAAGAAAAGGAAAAGAGGCTAAGCTACCCCACATAGAACCTTCCCTTCTACCTATTCACCTCCCCATTCACCTACCATACACACGCACACTTCCTACCCCCATTTTCTTTCCTCTGCCTTGGTTGTGCCTCTCTGCTGGGGAGTTCCATGTGTGTTAAGTACAGCCTTTGCGGAAGTCATCCTTCACAAGTTAAGGCTGAAAGTAAGACCCAGGAAAATGGCACAACTTCAGCGCTCATCCTGCCTGCCTAGAACTAAAATGCAACTAGGATACTTTAAAGAAGAAAGACCGCATCAAGAAAGTCTAGTTTTCAGGTGCACTGAGGACAAAGCAAGTTAGTAACAACAAGGAATTTACACCAAATGGAACCATTTAGTGACCAAAAGGAATATATTAAAGAGAATGGACAGTGTCTGCTCTAGAATGGGATTGGGGAGGATGTTAAGCAATTAAGTATTTAAGGGCGATGATTGTGAATATGTAATCACTCCTTTTACTCCTAAGCTGCTATCCAGAAGCACTCCAGAAGCTCGGCTCCACTCACTGTATTCAGTTATGAAGGCTTTAGCTCAGAACCTGTTCCCTGTTTTTCCCCTGCCGTCCCTGTCCTAGCCCACTCAGCAATCCACATCCTGACAACCTCTGAATGCCAGAAAAAAATCACTTTTTAAACCTCTCTTCCCAGATAATGATCCTTTATCCTTTCTATGTACATCACCAGTCAGTAACCCTTCATCATTGCAGTGTACATCTCATCCGATCCTTTCCTTCATGCCACTGAGTTGAACTAGGGATTCTAATTAGAGAGTTTCCTTAGGGATCTCTGGCTTGCTTGAACAGTTAAACAGTAAGTAGAAATAGAATCCCTAAAAGATAACTAGAGGCGTGGGGGGCTGAAGATCTGTAATAACGACCCATTATTGAGAGACAGCCCGGTGTATGTGATGCCCAAAGGAGGCATGTGCACATGGCAAACCTTTCCCTTTTCCTCTATTCTTTTTCCATTTTTGCTGATAAAAACAAACCTTCAATATAAATAATACAATTGCTTGCATTTGCACAGTATTTTATATTCATCTAGTTACTTTTGTCTCTCTTACTCCATGAACCTCACAATAATCCTGTGAGCCAAGTGGCATGTCCAATTTACAGATGAGAAAACTGAAACAAAATTTGCAGCCTCTGTCAAGGATGCCAGAGCCCTTCTTTAACAGAGTAGTATCAAGTGCAGCAGAAACTCAGGACTCCTAAGTAACTGTCATTCTAACTTAGTTCTTTGCTTTTTTGAGACAAGGTTCCTAGACCAGGCTGGCCTCAAACTTGCTTTAGCCAGAAGATGACCTTGAATTTCTGATCTTCCTGCCTCTACTTCCAAGTGCTGGGATTACATGTGCCCCACACCTGGTTTTGTAGTGCTAGGATCAAATCCAGGGCTTCATGTATGCTAAGCAAGTACTTTACCAACTGAGCTATAACCCTAGGCTGTTTTTTGAGATATCTTTCTGTGTGGCCCAGGTTGGCCTCAGACTCACAGTGATTCTCAGCTGCTACCTCACATCCTAAGCTATGATTCTGGGAACGTGCCACTATGCCTGGCCTGTTTGATTCTTAAGCTTCTATTTTCCCCACTCATTCATTCAACAAATAGTTAATGAATACCTTTGAACCCCACCAAGGACACAACAGAGAGAAAAACAGACCTGGTACAAGCCCTCAGAATATTCTGGGAAGACATTCATAAAAACCTCACATCCAGCTGGGCGTGGTGGCACAGGCCTTTAATCCCAGCACTTGGAAGACAGCGAGCGGCAGGTGATGTCTCTGAGTTCAAAGCCAGCCTGGTCTACATAGTGAGTTCCAGGACAGCTGGGGCTACAGGGAGACCCCGTCTCAAAAAGACAAAAAAAAACAAAAACAAAAACAAAAAACCCCTCACATCCTCTTTAATCTCAAAACATACCTACTTCCCTTTGGTACTTCATATGGACCTAGACCTAGACTGAGGAAAACATGACCCTCGATTCCAGATATTCCACACACAATCATTCTCTCCATTATCCTATTGCTCCAGCTACATCAACCAACTCTTTGGGTACAATCCGAGGAACCCCTTACCTGGTGTCCAAATTGGTTGCAAGGGAAGCCGAGAACCACGAGGCGCCTGGGAAAGCGACATTGCAGCTCGTTGAGCTGGTTGAAGTCCCGGGTGGTTGTTCCTCAGAGCGAGGCCACATTCTCAATCAGTACTGCCCTGCCGCGAAAGGTGTTGAAATCTACCTTCTCCCCATCCAGGCTGATGGCATTGAGATCATAGAAAGACTTGGCAATGTAAGCCATGGTGAAGTGTCCAGGGAGCCCTGCCCAGGTGTACGAGTCCACTTAAAGGTCTATGGAAGGAGCGGGAGAAAGGAGGAGACAGGAAGGAGAGAAAGGATCTCACAAGTGCCCTTAAGCGTTTCCAGGATGACTTAGCAAAAACAGGCACTCACCTACGTATGCTATTTGAACAAAGAGGTGGCTCCACCTACTTACAGTCTCTGAACAAAGCCACCTTCTGCCCCACCCTGCTGGCAACCTGGAAAGGGCCAATTTGATATCTATGAGCAGATGTGAATAATTCACTCCTTGCTGGAAACCAGAGCCCTAAAGGTCAGATGGGGAGGAAAAAAAGAAGGGGGGCATGCAAGATTGACTCCTACTTGCCCCAGGACATTATTTTTATTTGGCACAGTTTTTTTTTTTATTTTATTTATTATTTTTATTTTATGTGTATACCTGTATTGCCCGCATGTAGGCAAGTGCACCTGCATCATACAATGCCCTCGGAGGACAGAAGAGGCTGTTGGATCCCCTGGAACTGGAGTTATGGACACCACGTGGGTACTGGGATTCAAACCGGGGTCTTCTGTAAGAACAACCAGTGTTCTTAACCACTGAGACATCTCTCCAGCCCCTATTTGGCACAGTTTTTAATGCATGTATTGAGTGCCAGTCTCTGAATTGGGGCTGGTGTCCATCTGACTCAGATGACTATTGAGTATATATATTTTTTACATTTTTGGTTTTTGGCTATTGCTTTCTGCAAGCAGAATCAAAGGGACCCTTAGGAGGAAAGTGTTTCATTTTCTAGAAGGATGACTTTCAGTGCCTCAGCTTGTGCAAGGCAAAGAGATAATGTGTTTGTTTTAGAAAGTGTTTCAGTGAGTGGTGTCCTGGAGAACACTTTGGTCTTTGTCCCTGCACTGTACCATGTTCTACATTACAACCTCCACCTCCATTCTATACTTTCCCACCAGTCACGAGGATGGAGTTGTTACTGGGAGAGTGGTGAGGAGGGGTCTCAGAACAGACAGCTAAATTCAGGGTAGATGACTTGTAACTATCTCCCTCTCAGACAAATGTCTGGGCCCTAAGACTTTCAAGAGGGGGCTTGTGTGACCATCTCCCCACTCAAGGAAATGTGCAGGAAGGCAAAGCTGCTGTGGTTCCAGACCACGTAGGGCACCAAGATGTCTTCAAAGCCAGCCATTGTGTACTGTGAGACAGCTTAGAACTTGCTGAGGACTCTCATTAGGAGCCTATTCCTGGTAGCCCACAACAGCTGAGAAGACCCCAGTGCCCCTTCATTAATCCAAACATTAATCAACTAAAAAAGCAACTTTTAAGAAATGCTTTATTTCTTCCTTAGTAAAATGAACAACCAGGTTTACCTTGGCTTTGGGATTTTAGAGTGAAATTTCAGTAAGAAGACAAATGTTGCCCAGAGAGAGTTTTCACAGGTACATATCCATTGGGAACTGCCTCATAGAACAGTCAGCAAGGCTGGGCGCAGCTGGTCCTGAGAATTTGATTTGTTGGGAGGTGGAAGAACTACTTGCCAGGGAGTGTCCAGTCCTTCTTTCTGCTTTGTAGCTTGTTCCATGGTTGTTTTAAGAACATGGGAACCAGAGTCTCAGCTGACTGCCCCCTCAAAGCAAATTATCATTGTCCAAGTGGAATGGATTCTTTTGGTGCCACAAATGGTGGCAGGAAGCAGAGTGAACTAAGTGCTGGGGTTGGGCAGAGTTTCTAGATGTAACCAGTAAATGTCCCTACTAAGCTACCAAGTCAGAGTGGCACTGACGTGGGTGAGACCTTATGTTAACTTGCCAGGCTTCTCTGTTGGTCTAGAGCTTCTCCCAGCACCCTGGGTGCCTCCTAGTTGCTGACCCTTTGCAAGCCCTCTTCAGGCCAGCCACAGTCCTGAGTGAGGAGTGCATTTGTGCTTCCTTTTCTCTGGGAACACCGAGGGCCCTTAGGGATCTCCCTGGGTTCTCACCTCTGACATCTGAGGTGTTCCTAAAATATGTGTTTCCAACCTTACCCCGTGTGGCTCCACTTTCCAGAAGCTTGTAACGTTGGGCATGTACTAACAAATGTGTTTCTTATGATTTTCTGCAGCAGTGATTGTTCTGGAAGCAGCTGTCTTAGTAGGCAGAAGAGCCTAGGTGGGTGGTTCTCAGTTCTGACTGCAAAAGAGAATTACTTATAGAGATTTTTCTAAATAGAATTGCCAAAGCTTTACCATCTAGAGATTCCAAGGCAGTGGTTTTTAGTGATAATTCTGACACTTACTTGGGCCCTTAAGCAAATCTTTAAAGCTCCCTGAACACCTGTTTCCTAATCTGTTGAACATGCATAAAGATAACCATGCTTCCTCTCTCACATAGTGACGGTTAGGATCAGAGGAGTAAAGTATCACACGTGTTCTAGAAAGTGTAAAGATCTTAGGATCACTATGTCCTGCTGTTTCACTCTTTCCTTCCGTCTATCCCATTGTCTGCCTCCGTCAACTCCATACCCTAAATGCCTAGCCTTCCTGAGGTTCCCATCTGCCTGCTCCTGTGGGCATCCAGTGACAAATCTGAAACATTGCTTAATCTTTCCTCACACCTTCAGAAAAAAATCTTTCCTGATCTTTCCAGAACACATGACCACCATCTTGCTTTAAAGAACCCTCTGGTCAGCATCCTCCCAGTGACCGCTAATGCCATTCCCGAGATGTAAGTCCACTGAAGAGTAGTGGGGGCTTTACTCTGGGCTCTCCTGCAGTGGTACCAGGGAAGATACAAAACAGAAGACAGAGCTCACCATTTCCATTGTCACTCTGCAGTTACTTTAGGGTTGTGGGACCTCTTCTATCAGTATTCACTCTCTGACTCCATGTCACCTCCATGGTCCCAACTGATACCTCCTCCCAGAGATTCATAAAGGCAGACACACCTATGGTTTGAAGGATTCTTTATTTTGTAAACATCTGTGTTTAAAATAGATGAACCCTGCTCACAATTCATATAATGGACCCAAGACACAGTACACAGTTCACCCATCACAGGGAGATGGTGGGGCTCAGGAGCAGGTGGTGTGCCGGGGTGAGCTGAGCCTCAAGAAACGGGCAGAGGCGGTAATGAGAAGACAGGCCAGGAGAGCCTGTGAAACAGTCTAGGCCTAATGACAGCCCAGGCTACCTCCTGGATTGCCGTTCAGGATAAGAGGCAGACTCCAGAACCTAGTGAGTACAGGTGTACCCCAAAATCCCAGCCACCTTCTGCTGCCATACCTGTTCAAAGCTGTGGCAGAGTCCATTGACTCCTAACCCCATGTTTCCCCTTCTAGAATCCTTAGGGTAGTGAAGAGAGTCCTTCTTTCCTGAGGGACGAGCACAGCAAGACTGTGGCACTCTGACCTTCAGGGACAGCAACACTGATTAGGGTCAATGCCCAATATACATTTCCTCTCAGTCCCTGGCTGAGAGCAGGCATGACTGCTCTCCCCATCTCCAGCATGATAGATGCTACCAACACCTGATACCCAGGACTGAGTCCTCAAAGCCGCCTCTGCCAGTCATCTGTCTCTCCTGGAGCCAGCTCTCTCATTTCCCATCAGTGAACAATGGACTACTAGTCCTGCTCTCCTTTGCCCTCCACGGTGCTAACCTGTCCTTCATTCCAAAATCCCAGGCACCCTTCCTGCTGTTTTCTGATTTAGTAAGTCAGGAAGAAGTGCCTGGTAATTTTAAACCCACTCCATTTTTTGGAGGACTAAGGATGTGTGGCTCTTTACCTTCATGTGTCTGTGCCCTGGCTCTGGGTGCTTGGTTGCTGAATGCCCAGTTCTTACTTTGCTTTGGCGCTAGCCCAGCCCAGCCATGCAGTGCAGCTTGTGACTTTCCTCAGGAATGTGAGGAGGCGCCCTAGCAGGGCTGTGGTCGACTTGTTCCTTCTTGAAGGCACCTCCTTCAAGCTACTCTTGGACAACTGTGGTTAAAGAAACTTCCTGAGCATAGAACTCTGGGAGAGCGTGTCCTTTTCCCTCCCTGAGTAGCTACAGGGCAGTTGGCAAACCCATAAGCTTACGTAGGAGCAAGGGGGCAAGAGGAGTCCTTTGTTTCGAAGGCAGAAGAGAACAGCACCAAGCACTTCTACCCATGGCTGCCTTTCTCTTCCACATGCCTTTAAGGCTTGTTGCCCACAAGCTCTAGAACCCAGGAAAACCCGGACTGCAGACATCTGGGTTCAGTGAAAGAATACCGCGGTTACCACTTTTCATCCCTGCGGGGGTCTGGGGAAATGCTCTTCTTACACTAGAAGGACTACCCAGGAGGCCCTGCTGTGCCACACCTGCTGTTTAGTGACCTGCCCTTGCTCTGACCCTGCAGTCAAGGTACTAGTCCTTCACTTCTTTTCACAAATGTGAACTAGAGTTCACAGCTGGCTGTACAGTGTCACTGACCCCAGGACTCTCCTTGCCCTGTGGTGTCCTCAGGCCTTGATTCCATCTTTAAATTCAGGAGCCCGGGTGGAGAGGTGCTGTGGGGAGGTAGACAATGGAGGTGACTTTTTTATCCCTGCCACCCCTCATTTTTTTTTTTTTTTGGAGAGGTGCTGTGGGGAGGTGGACAATGGGGGTGATTTTTTTTCCCCTCCCCCCCCTCTTTTTTTTTTTTTTCTCCTCTAAAGTGCCTGCCTCTGAGCTCAGTTCCCCTCAGAGGCATGAAGGCAGCCAAGCAAGGCCAAAGCTCCAGCAAAAGGAGAAGGCAGAGATAGGCCAGCCCAGGCTTGAGGACCACCGGGCGCTGTTTCCTTCCTACTTCAGTGTTCCACTTTCCCAGGTCACTGGGGAGGCAGGCCCTTGGCACAAGGAGGGGTGATGGGGTGGGGCAGAGAAAGAAGCACCCTTAGCCTTTGGCCTACCCCAGAGCAGGGTGGGTTATCCTCCCTGGGGCAGAGCCTGGGTCCATTCCCTTAGACAGAGTTAGGGAGAAAGGAAGGAGCTGCACTAGCAGCCACTCAGCAGACACATAGGCAAAAGGGGAGGAGAGACTTGGATACAAGCACGCTGGACAAAGGTGCTGGAGGAAGTTGGGGGGCAGGGCAGGAGCAGAGAGGAGACAAGATGCACTGAGAAAGGAGGCTTTAAGTGGTCTTGGCTCCGGCCTTGGCCATTGTCCCAGGAGCTTGGGGGTGGTGAGATGGTGGTCGCAGCACATTCTGGGGTCACAGCAGGCCTGTGGCTGGGAAACAGGCTGAAGGATACCACTCCAGGGTAGAGGGGCAGGGGGCAGAGGCTGCTCAGAGACCACAGCAGAGCTGCTCACAAGACCAGGCGGGGAAGCAGCGGCTACTGATTTTCAACAGGGTCATCAAACGAGAGGACAGCAGTGGGCAAAGCCCAGACTCCCCTGCTTCCACATGCCTCCCGAGGGAAGGGGGTTGTGTGGGGATTCCCCATGCAGGACCCTCAGCACCAGCATGTCTTTGAAGAGTTTGCTGGGCCCTCGGGTTTGCCTTCCTCCTCCTCAAGCTCTGCCAGTGCCAACTCATTGCTCGCACATGTCCGGAGACCATCCAGCTCTTTTCTGTGGGCCTGCAGCACCAGCTCCGTCAGGCGCGTGAAGGACTGGGAAGCCAAGGGGCACAAGTTAGTAGTTAGTCTAGTCCCCTTCTCTATCTCTGGCAATCCTTCAACTGCATGAGTGGGAGGGGCCTCTCATCCTATCTTGGTTACAGTCTGCCATCTCTTCTCACCACCCCACTCTGCTGGGCTCAGCCAGAGATACGTCAGTGGTCCCCAGTGTCCTCACCTCTTTGATATTGAGGTTGGTGCAGGCACTTGTTTCATAGAAGTCCATGCCATACTCCTTAGCCAGCTGCAAGACAAGGACATTTCTGAAAGAGAGTCAGTGAGGGGAGGGCGATGCCCACACCACCTGGCACATGCTTCTGCCATGGCACTCACAGATCATGCTGTGTTGAGACAGCCACTCTGAGTGCATCACTTCTCAAGACACTAGGCATTCTTTCTAAGACATAGGCTGGCAGAGAACAGGACAAGATATTCCACCAATATACCCTATTCATCCAAGTCCCAACAGACACACACACACACACACACACACACACCACCTACACACCCATATACCACACACAAACCACACACATACCACCTACACACACCTCACAACCCACTATATCAGAACAACACAAAGACACCAAAATGTGACATATAAATGAGAAACATGGGCTTTGGGTCCAACAGACCCCAGACTAGAATACCAACAGCTATAAGACTCTGAACAAATTATTATTAATGTTCTCTCCGAGCCCTAGCTTCATCCTCTATTAAAGGGGAATGATAGTGTCTGTTATCCAGGGTTGTGGACTGATTAAATGGGGTCATACATCTAAGAGCACTTACCACAGTGCCACATACACAGTGCTCAACAAAAACTGCTATTCTTGTAGGGTTTGCCTCTACTTTCACTTTTCCAATAACCATGCATTATTTTTTATGCCAAAAAAAAAATCCATTTTATTTTAAGGACTAATGGGATGCTATTGACTCTAGTGGAACAGAAAAAACTTTTGAGGCACTCAGAGTGAGCAGATGACTCTTGTCTCAGAATATCAATCTTTCTCTTGTTCCCTGGGAATATGGTCTCCCTGCATGCTTAGATACTCACTCAGCACCATCTCTGACCCTTTCTGACCCGAGGCTTCTCTACCTGGCTACCTTTATTCCCTCACTTTCTTTTCCACCTCCTTCCAAGTATCAGGAATTAGGAAGTCGAGGTATGGAAGAGGGTGGAGTGGGAGATCCTGTCCCTAACTGTAAAACGTAGATGCTGTTAAACAAGATGTCAGCAACCTGAAGTTTTTTCTTGTCACCAATACAGAGATGATCTCTTGAGCAAAGGATAATCCTGCTTAAGGGGGCTTGGACCTGCTAGAGTTATTGCCTAAGAGGAATTTTTTTCCTGTATGGACCCCATCATTGTCCTGAGGAGCCGAGAGCAAACTCTCAAGGATGTCAACTCTCCACTGTTTGAGGATGCTGTGGGATATGGGAGAGAAGCTGATGATGGTGAGCACATTCCTGTTCCTCTCAGGACAGGCCATGGAAGTACCACAGACCTGACAAGTGGACTCTACTTACCTGCTGCCCTTGCTCCCGTCCCACCTGCCGTTTCTGCTCTTCATCGGCCTTATTCCCAATGAGGATCTTCTGGACTCCTTCTGGTGCATACTGGGGACAAAATGAAGACAGACCTGCAAGTGAGTGCTCCCCTTTGCTTTCCATCTCCCCTATACCCTCTCCACTGGCTTCTAACTACCACCAAGTTTAAGAGCTCCAGGGACAGAGTGAGCTTACTGAGCATAGGTAACAGGCTCAAAAAGTACAGAAGTCCCCCCCACTACTACCATCTATGGTTTTGTGTTCTACTTTTTCTATGACCTGCAGTCAACCATCATCTAAAGATAGTAAATGTAAAATTCTAGAAATAATTCTTTTTTAAAACTTTGTATTATTTATTTATTTATTTATTTATTTATTTATTATTTTTTCAAGACAGGGTCTCCCTGTAGCCCCAGCTGGCCTGGAACTCACTATGTAGACCAGGCTGACCTTGAACTCATAAAGATCTGCCTGCCTCTGCCTCCCGAGTCCTGGGACTAATGGCATGTGCCATCATGCCCAGCTGATAAATAATTCTTAAGTAATAGAACATTATAATTTTACTATTTTATTATTATTCTTAAATCTTTTACTATGTATAATTTAGAAATATTTGTCACAGGTATGCATGAGTAGGAAAAACTAGCATACAAAGGGTCTGGCACTATTTGAGTTATAAGCTTCCATTGTGAATCTTGGAATGGAGTATTGGCAGGACTACCATACCATGGGTGACCCCCCAGAGTGTCACAGGGACAGCTGAGGGTAGAAGACATTGGCTAATACTGATGATATCTGAGCTACAAAGGACACTAGACTTAGTGGAGCCTTTATTTAACAAATGAGGGACTGGGGACCCACAGAAGCTGAAATGGCTCTGCAGGTCTAAAAAGCCAGACTTGCAATTCCACCTGGTCCTGAGGTTTCAGGAAGGAAGCTGCCCATAGGGTAGTCTTAGAATGAATGCATTTCTGGGAAAGACACTGCTGGGGTACAGAGTATGAGTACATAGAAACTTCAGCTTTTTTCACATGACTTACCCAGAGGTCTTCATACAGGGCTATGGAAGGCAAAATTTATAGGCCAACCCTTAGCACTTCAACCCTTCCCATCTTGCCCTTGTCCTGTCTTTCCCTAAGATACCCTTTCCCCACCCACCCCTCAGTGAGGTGCTATCTCCTACCTCATCCACGTCACTGACCCACTTCATGATGTGTTGGTAAGAGCGCTCACTGCTAATGTCGTAGACTAAAAATATTCCCTGAGAGAGAAAAAGAGAGAGAAAGAGATGGGGGAGGAAGATGAGCACAGAAAGAATGTACAGTTACAGGGCTAGAAGGGTGGGCCTTACATGTTGGGCCCACTCTCCCTTCCCCCTGCTTACAATGAGGACCCCTCAACATCTAGACATGTTTCCTTCTTTCTCAGATTTCCACAGCTGCCATTTGTAGGTCGACACTGAGCTCTTCACATACTGTGACCTGGGTCTTTGGCCCGGGGTGGAGGGTAGAAGCTGTGAGAGTGAGGAACCCAGCTACAGTAAGTGATCTTGGAATAACTGAGGAATGAATAATTAGTGAGGTTCCCCAGTAGGCAATCTGAGGGCCCTACTTCAGAGTTCAGTGACATAGGCATCTCAAACACCCAGTGCTGGGAGTGTGGGTGGCAGCTTCCCAGCTCTAACCCTTAAGTGGTTGCTTACCTGGGCCCGTCGATAGTACTGCTTTGTGATGGTCTGGTATCTCTCCTGCCCTGCTGTGTCCCTGCAATAGAAAGCCAGTCCTTCGAGAAGGGACCATAGGGGCAGATGATGAGGGAGCAGCAGGAACAGGGAGTCCCTGTGCCCTCACAGGAAAAACTGGAGAGTTGTAGGGTAAAAATCAGCAGTGCTCTGATCCCAAGGAGATCCAAACACATCCAACTGCAGTGAGAGGCCTGGTCCTTGGCACTTGCAGGGCCTCTCCTGACAACTGTGTTTGTACCAGAACCCAAAATGTAACTGAGACTTGGACAGTTCCCTAGACTTTAGCCACTGCAGGCCAGGCTTGGCCAGACCGGAGGATTTGCAACACCCCCCAAATGCCCATGGGACCATGGGCTGGGATTGGGAGGTAGCACCATAAACTGGCTAAGACAGGGCCTCCAAGACCTTTAGGCCAGAGGGCCACAGCAGCCCTTGGTGGCCCCTGGTGAAAACTGCACCATACAGTACTGAGGCTCTCTTACCACAGTCCCAACCTAAGATATGGTTTCTTAGGACTTAAAACTGGAAGCTTCCATCCTTCCAGTCTTAACCACAATGTTGCACTGCTCCAGCGTAAAGCCTAATTCTCAGAGAAGCACACACAGTTATTTTACTAACTTCCAATTCCTCCCCTTTGGTGACTTCGATCAATTGCATAGAAACAAGGGATAGGGACTTTAATCTAGCTCATCCTAAGGTATCCAGTTATCCCAGATGAAGGCTACAGATTTTACAAATGACACTGGAGACAAGGAACGACCCATAATCTTCCCTCTTTGCCTCCCTCCTCCTACTACCCAACTCACCAAATCTGTATCCGCACTTTGATGCCATCAACCTCTATGGTCTTCATCTTAAAGTCAACACCTGGAGAAAGCAAGCACAAAAGTTAGGAAAGGCATGCTCTAAGATGGCCCAAGACATCACATGGAAGGGATTTCCTTTTGATTTAAGGTGACAAAGAGGTGTCATGAGATCACTGGTCGTGGTGGCGCACACCTTTAATCCTATACTCAGGAGGCAGAGGCAGGCAGATCTCTCTGAGTTCAAGCCCAGCCTGGTCTACATAGTGAGTTCTAGGACTACAGGGAGACCCTGTCTCAAAAAGACAAAAAAAAAAAAAAAAAAAAAAAAAAAAAAAAAAAGAAAAAGAGGACATGAGGCAAGCACCTTCTCTAACACTTTAACCCCTAAGCTGACTGTAGGAGTTGTCTACAGATTTGAATGGTGTGTCCACTTAAGTTGTAGCTATACTGGGTGCCTTGCTTCTCCAATCTTCAATTGCCTTGGCTGTAAAAAGTAAGAACATTACAAATCCTGTCTTAGGGTTGCTGAGAAGACCAAATGTGGAGGCATCTGCCTGCACACTCTGCTGCAGCTATCATGACCTAGTGCAATGCCTAGCATGTAGCAGGTGCCAGGACTGTCAAATGCTTAAGGAAGAAGCAGTGGCATGGCATGTCCTGGGGAAGGCATGGGAAGCCCAGAGTTCTCAGATTTTTCTACCCAAGGCTCGAAGGAGCTAAGCTGCCATAGTCACAGGAGACTCAAGGATTTGGCAAACCACCCCAGAGCACAAACGTCCGAGGAAATTTACAGTACGAAAAGTCAGCACCATCAGCAGCAACAGGCTTAACTGTGAGTGCTGATAGACAAGGAGGGATGCTTTGATCACCACGCTCTCCCTACTCCTGACTGTGCCCAGGCACTGTGCCCAGTGATTCTACAGCTAGGTCTAGTAGGACAATTAAATTGAAGTGTTCATGTATTCTCCAGAGGCAGGTCATGGGGGGCAGGGTGAGCCATAGTTTTCAGCTGGGAAAAAGGAGAAAGGCAGGGTCATAGACTATCCATCACCAGCTGCAGAGCCAGCCCAGAAGATCCCAAGAGCATCAGCATTCCCAACACCACTGCCATCCTATCTCCATACCAGGGCTCTGCCTAGTAGGAAAACATGTTCCCTTATATCTCCTGTCCCCAGCCTTCCATAAATACAGACATTAAATTCAGTCTCTTCCCTCCCACCATCAAGAACAATCATCGTTTAATTAGAAGAGAGAAAAGGACTCAGAATGGATGACCTGAACTAAATCAAGCTGGTCAGACATGAATCATTTCTCGCCTGCCCAAGCTGATTCATACCTATTGAGCTGTACTTTTCCAAATGGCATTCTTCTCTGTGTAAAGAGAAAGGGTGACAAAGAGGAAGAGGATGAAAGGAGGAAAGGAGGGGAACACCTGGCTCTAGTGGGAGGCAATAACACGGTTCCTCCTTCCTTGGACAAACAGTTATAAGGAATTGGCTTCTCCCCAGAACCTGGCATAAAGGATAATCAAGAAGTTCTTGTTTAAATGTATGGTACCATCTTTCAAGAGCAAGAAATTTTCCTTATAACAAATCCAGCTCATCCTCACACAAGTCTGATCAAGAATAGTGCCTTACATAAAGTAAGTCATAGGAGAGAGGATATAAGATTTAGTTCCTTCATACATAAACATGTATGAAAATTTACTACGTGTCCTGCACAGTTCTCAATGTGGACAGAGCACCAAAAAAAGACATATGGTTCCTTCCTTTACAAAAGTTAGCAGAAAACAAACAAAGGCCCAGAGATGCAAGTAGCTAGCCCAAGGATGGCACTGTATGCGGCAGTTTCAAACCCAGGTCTGTTTGTTGAATGTATGCTGCCCCTTATGCTATTTCTTGGAGGAATGAGAGGAGAGTTGTATGTTAGCATGGGAGCTGTCATGATTAATATTGTCCACTTGACAGGATCTAGAATCACCTGAGACAAACCTCTAGGCATGTCTGTAAAGGAGCTTCTAGATTGTATTAACTGAGGTGGGAAGACCCACCCTAAATGTGGGTGGTACTATTCCATGGGCTGGAGTAGGAAGGTTCATCTCCCTCTGCTTCCTGACTGCAGATAAGATGTGATCAGCTGCCTCAAGCTTCTGCCACATGCCTTCCCTACCACGACTGTATTAGTTACTTTTCTATTGCTGTGACCAAGGGAACTTATAGGAAAGAGTTTATGTAAGCTTACAGTTCCAGGTTCCAGAAGGATTAGAGTCCAACATGGTGGGGAGCCATGGTGAGGTGGCCAAAGCAGGAGCAGCAGAAGCTAAACACTCACATTTTCAAGCAGGCACAGGAAGCAGAAAGTGACTAGAAATCCCGCAAGCCCCCTGCCCCCATGAGCTTTGTCCAAATACTTGAGGCCTACAAGAGACATTCTCTTTCAAGCTATCACAATGATAGACTGTGCCCTCAAACTGTGAGCCAAAAGAAACCCTTTTTTCCTCTAATTGTTTTGCCAGGTATTTTGTCACAGCAAGTTTAGTTTAGTTAACTAAAGCAGAAGCATTCACTATGCTTCATTTCCTGGTTCCCTGTGGGTCCTTGAGAAGAAAGGGCTATCTGACAGAGGAGCTTCCAATATTAAGGAGACTTTTTCCTTGTGTGAGAAGAGGGGAGGGAAGGTGCCATTAAAGCTGTTAGAAGGGGCAGAAAGGACCAGCAGATGTGGAACTCTATTGGCACTGGAGTTTAATTTCTGTTTACCTCCATCTCACTCTGTAGTTGCATGGGCTGGAGTCAAGGCTGGGCAATTCTGGGGCTCCCAGCACCCCAGCCCCATTCGTGCATTATCCTGCAACACAAGCCCTATTGACCAGCTCAACATTTATGTGTCTGAAAAATAATGTGCTTCCTTTTGGCTTACTTGTATGCATTGATATGTCTCCTGAAGGATTTTTCCCTGCCTTTTTTCTTTAAATATAAAATATAATAGCCCAAGGATCTCCAATGATGTGTAGTCTTTCTATTCTATGTCTCTATACACACTGAACCTTCTACTGTGTCCAGCTTACCCATGGGACCCTGGCCTGCAGTACCCTGTGCTGACTCTGACCCTTACCCTCTCCTGTGTGGTTGTTTTTTTTTCACTCTGCAGGGCAGAGTCAAAACATTGGCTTGACTGAGTCCCCAGCAGTCTCATGCTTTCCCCTTTTGGCCCTCCCAGCAGTTCAGCCAGCTATTTATCAGATGTGTGCTCACCTATGGCATTCCCAGGCCACTGCCCCTGCTGAAGACTTCGGCCCCAATGCGCCCTCCCACATGCTGGCTCTCAACAGAATGCCTCTCCACAGCCTTTCATCTGGGGCCCACCCAGCTCTTCCTTCCTTATAGAAGACTCCTCTATCTTTTCCAGATCTTGTCTCTCAGCCGCCCTCCCTTCTGAGTGCCCACCCTCCTAATGCTAAGCCCCTCTTCATTACTTCTTTTGTATGCATGGGAAGAAGAAATGTTCTCCATCTACCTCCACCCTCCAGGGTTTGCTCTACTTCAGCTGCCCTAAGACATTGTTAAGGTGCATGCAAATCACTTGGAGATTGTGATAAACTGCAGATTTGAATTCAGTAGGTGTCAGATAAAGCCTGAGAAGCGGCATCAGGCTTCCAGATCATGATCATACTTGTGACCAGCAAGCTCATAGGACAGTGGTTTCCAAAGTATGTCCCTGGACCTGCAGCATCTGATTCATCCTGGACTTGTCACAAAGGCAGATGGCAGGGGCTGTAGATATGGCTCAGTAGTTAAGAGCACCTACTGCTCTTCCAGAACCAGAGTTCAGTACCCACATAGCAGCTAGGCCCTGTCCTTAACTCCAGTTCTAGGAAACCCTACAGCCTCTTCTGGCCTCCCTGGGTACCAGGCATGCACATGCTGCACTTACATACTTGTAGGCAAAACACTCATACACATAATTGTTTTAATCTTTAAAAAAAAAAAAAAAAAAAAGGTCTGATCCAGCATCATCCTGTTTGTCAGAAAGGCAGATGCTTGGCTCCTGCTTCAGACTTAAGAGAGTCAGGCTCCCAGAGGTGTTAGGCCCAGCAGTCTGTTTCAACAAGCTCTCAGGAGAGTCGCATACATCCTTAAATTTGCCAGCTACAATGGAGCAAAAGTTTTATCTCAAGAGAGGCCACATGGGCAGTCTCCTTTCAAAGTGTGCTGCTTTGCAGATCCTCAACTAAATTTAGAATTACCCAAGGCATTTCTTTTTCATTTAATGCATCTACCTTAAAATATAAATAGTAAATTTTTTTTTAAAAAGAAGAAATACATCTACCTCGCCTTGCTTAAATCTACTGAGTCATAATTTAAGTGAGACCCAGAAACCACATTTTTAACAGCACTGTGTAGGGGGTGGTGGGAAGTTAGCTGGAGGGAAGTCTGAGCACATAATGTAGGGAAGAAACATTGGTCAACACTGGAGTCAGAAAGGCCTAAGTTGAACACTTATTATATGTGTCCTGAGTTGGACACTTATTGTATGTCTGTGGGCAAGTCATAAGAATATCACTTGACTGCTAAGGTTTGTTATGGGTTGTAAACAATGAATGTAGAGTTTCCCACTCCTATCTTCCCTGTGCTGAATAATGGCTCCTTGGAGCAGTCAAGACAACAAACTTGAGAGCCCTGATAGAGAAGGGACTACACTGTTTAGCCCCTCATTGCTCACTACTCTTGCTATGTTAGGAACTAGCTTGGAACCTCATGAAGGAACTTTAGAGATGCAAAGGTCTTAAGGTCACACCCACCCAATCTTACATACACTGACACTCCATCTAGCCAATCTCTAAGCAGAACCATACTCAAGGCTCATAATAATACTTGCCTTTATAATAACATCTCACTATGTGTACTGGTGCACACCTTTAATTCCAGCAGAAGCAGGTGGAACTCTGTGAGTTTGAGGCTAGCCTGGTCTACATAGTGAGTTTCAGGCCAGCTGAGGGCTACAGGGAGACCCTGTCTCAAAAATAACCTTCCCAAAATTTTATACATACATATGTGTGTGTGTGTGTGTGTGTGTGTGTGTATATATATATATATATTTCTTAGCTACAGAATCCCAGTAAAGTAGGTAAGTGTGGATATTGCTATAGTGAGGCTCCTAGAGACCAACTTTTCATGTCCCTCATCCTGTAGCTGTATCCAGAACTAGAAATCCAGTCTCTTAAAACCTACCCAGGGTGATCCTGACTCAGCCAGTGATTTCCAGTGGAAACCAGTGGTTTCTAACTCTTTGAGGCTGAGGAATCTCATTGCCTCTTTACTCATACTTAGATGGTTTGAGGCACTTAGAAATGAGGTAGTGGGCACACATAGAGCAAGTTCACTGCTATGCTGAAATGAATGATGTTCAAGGTGTAGCTTTGGGAAGGTAATGAGATCACGCAGGCAGGGCTCTCATGTATGAGATTCGCGCCCTTATAAAAAGAGACCTTGGGGAATTTGTTATCTCTTTCTGCCCTCTGCCATGGGAGGACACAACTAGAAGGTACCTTCTTTGTAGCAGTGTAGACACTGAATCTGCTCACACCTTGATATCAGACTTCCCAGACCCTTGAACAATACATCTCTAGTGTTTGTAAATTACTGGCCAGGGACTGGAGAGATGGCTCAATGGTTAAGGACATTTGCTGCTCTTACAGAAGATCTGGGTTCGGTTCCCAACATCTACGTGGTAGCTCACAGCTCAAGTTCCAGGGGATCTGATGCCATCTTCTGGTCTTCATGGGAACTAGGTATGCATGTGGTATACATACATATACACAGACAAACACTCATACACATAAAATAAAAACAAATAAATCCTTAAAACAATTATTGGCCAAAGGTACTTTGTTATATAGCATTCCTCACTAAGACACCCACTATAGCACTTCAGGGAGCCCTCATTCTTTGAGAGAGTAAATGCTTACAATAAGCCCAGGTTCCTTACCCTGACTGGAACTCCTGTGTCCCTAAAACATAGGGTCCAGAAGCGCAGTGCAGCCTGCTCTTTATGGAGAAGTAGCTCTTGACTAAACAATTGGTGGGTTTGCCTGGGACTCACAATGTAACCTAGCCAACAAGGGCAAGGGAGGTTAGCTAACTAACTTCAAGCCAGTTGCAGCAGTGAGCCCTCACTAGATACTAAATCTATGCGTACCTTGATGTCAGACTCCCTCCAAGCCAGCACAATGACACACACTTGTAGTCCCAGCTTATTTGGCAGGCCGAACAGGAGAATTACTTAAGCTCAGCAGTTCAAGAATAGCCCAGACAACATAACTCTTAGGTAGTCTCTTTGAAAGAAAGCCAAAAAAAAAGGCTAGATCCCTTCAGATGGACATATGGTCTTTCCAGGTCATATGAGAAGGAATACGAAGCAAAAAGATGATCAGAGGGGGAGCAGGGATGTGTAACAAACATGCTAGTAGAGTGGGGGCTACGGTCAGTTTAGATCAGGCTTCTAAGTTCAGCTCCTGGGTCTTCGTAGTTGTGCCACTTTGCTTAGTGACACCTAAGAGTGTGCCTCAGGACTTTCAGAGGAATCCAGGGCTGCCTAATGGCTCCCCATGCTGGTAGGCAATGCTTAAACTATGGGGTTTAGAAGACTTGTAAAACAATGTTCCCTGTCCTTTCTGCCTCCTACTGTTTGTCTTCTAGTCCTATCTAGATATAAGGCAGAGGACATATTTTGTTTAAGGGTTTTTGTTTTTGTTATTGCTAATGTTGACTGCTTTGCTTTTTAAATCTCTGTCTCTATATAAGCATAGTAACCAAGCATAAAGTCTCATTCCAGAGAGTATAAGGAGGGGCAGGTGCCTGTGGCTTAAAAGCAGAGGCACATTTCCCACCATCTGAACACCTCATAGACATTGACAAGAAAATCCTCAGTTAAGTAACAGTGCCAGGCACTGGACACCTATGGATGGTGCTCCCTCACTATGTGACTGTGGCCTAGGCAGCTCCAGACCGCTTCCTGCTGGGTCCTGGCTGCACAGCCTCCACCTCCAAGTAGCGGTCTCCCACAGCAACCTCCAGGGATTGCCAGAGCAGAGTACAGTGACATCAGACACTAGAAAGACAATCAAGGTTCTTCTCTGGGTACCGAGGTCTGGGGCAGAACACAGGGATAGACAGGAGAGATGGCTTGGGCTCATTAGCTCCCTAGAATCTCCTCAGGGCTTACCATGTCTGCAGTCTAGCAGTAGAGGTGAAGATGGGAAAGAAGGCAGCAGGGCACATCCAGGCCTAGCACTCCTTCCCACTGCCATCTGCCTGCCTCCAAGGACAGCCCTTAGAAAACAAGCGAGGGCACAGTGGGTAGTCAGAGTTTGTTTCCAATCCTGCATTTACCACTAGTGACCTCTCTAGACCTCAGCGTCTCACCTGTTCAGTGGAGATGGATAAACTCAATGTCACAAGATTTTTGTGATTTTTAAGATAAATTCCAAAAGTCATAACAGAATCTGGCATTGGGCTTTATGAAATGTTAACTGAAGACCTTATCAATATCCCTTGGGGGAGGATGAGATTGGAAATTGTCCTGGTTAGTCTTTATTGTCAAGTTGACACAACCTAGAGTCATCAGGGAAGAGTGAACCTCAGTTGAAGACTTCCCTTCGACAGACTGGCCTGTGTTCACATCTGTGAGATTGTCTTGGTTAATGATTGATGTGGGAGGGCCCAGCCCACTGTGAGCAGTACCATCCCTAGGCATGTGGGCCTGGGTTGTACATAAAAGCTAGCTGAACATGAATCTGTGAGCTAGTGGGTAAACAGTGTTCTTCCATGGTTTTTGCTTCAGGTCCTGCCCTGACTTCCTTCAACGATGGACTGTGACTTGGAAGTGTAAGGCAAATAAACCTTTTCCATTCCCCAAGTGGTTTTTTTGGTCAAAGTGTTTAATCACAGCAACAGAAAGCAAACTAGAATAGAAGACAAGAGTCACAGCCTGGGGGACAGAAAGAACTCCAGAGAAGGGTTGCTGCTGGGGAGGAGAAGAGGGGCAAGGCAAAAAGGGAAGAGGCCACTCACTGTGGAACCCAGAGGGTTCTCAGAGTCTGGCAAAGTTCGGCTGTGCCAGTGAGCAGCTGCTTCCCTCCAGCCAGCACCTCATGGGGTTAATATCAGGTGCCAGCTTGCCTGTCCACCAATGCCACATGCTTGGGTGGAAACAGGGCTGCCTTTGGATGCCAAATGTTATCACCATGATCAACCACAGCCCAAAGGACCAGCAGCGTGACCTGAGCCTTTTCATTAGCAATGAGACTCCACATAAGGAACAATTTAATACACCTGAAACCCAAGGCAGACACCCAATCTCTGGGGCAATGCTAGCTCCAGTTACCAGGTACCAGTCCCACAATGCCCTGATTCTCCACCTCAGCAGGAAACCAGCATGTACTGGACATGTGCAGCTCCTACAGGTTGTGATAGGAGTCACTTCCAAACAGATCACCCTGAGCAATACCAACAGAGCTTTAGGTAAAGGCAGACCCTGTAGGGAGGTGGCTATCTGATTGTGCCACACCATACAAGACACCATAGTAATTGCCATTTCAAAACTCTTTCTCAGCAAAAAAAAATTCTCAGAAAACTGATTATGCTATTCACCTCTAACTAAGGGACATGGGGGTGGGGGATAACACAGAGGGAGAGCACAGAGACTAAGCTCAAGAGAGGATTCATGAAGCCAGGCGTGGTGGCGCACACCTTTAGTCCCAGCACTTGGGAGGCAGAGGCAGGCAGATCTCTGTGAGTTCAAGGCCAGCCTGGTCTTCATAGTCAGTTCCGGGCCAACTGGGGCTTCAGGGAGACCCTGTCTCAAAAGAGACTGAAAAAAAAAAGAGAGATGATTCATGACAAAGGATCCTGACACACATCGGCCTCTCATAGCAACTGTGCAAAGGAAAAGGATGGGAACATTTTGTCCCAACCCACCACTTGCATCCCTCTGCTTTCTGTCTGGTGACTCTTACATCACACTTTCCTGGACCACACTTTCTCCTCTATGGAATTGCAGACTGTCCCTCACACTGGCTTTGTTCTGGGGAAAGAGTGTACGCAGACTCTCAAAACAAATGCATTAGTCAACCATCACACCATCTTGCTCTGGATGTATCAGGAAGCAGAGATATAAGAAGGGGCTCTGATCTAGACAGACAGAAACCCTGATCCTGTAACTCACTCCAAGGTTGTATTTATTTATTTAAATATTTTATTTATTATTTTTATTTTATGTGTATACATGTATTGCCTGCATGTAAGTAAGTGTACCCGTGTCGTGCAATGCCCATGGAGGACAGAAGAGACCGTAGGATCCCTTAGAACTGGAGTTACAGACAGTTGTTAGCTGCCATGTAGGTGCTGGGATTTGAACCTGGGTCTTCTGAAGAACAGTCAGTGTTCTTAATCGCTGCACTATCTCTCCAGCCTCTCCAAGGTTGTAGTTAACCTCTGGAGTACTGGAATCAAAGGCTCTGATTCAGATGTATACCACAGAAATTCTGGAGTTTTCAGAATGGTACTCTGTTCTTTTTTCAAAACTCAAATACATGCACACATGCACACCACACACACACACACACACACACACAGCTCCCTTCCCATATAGAAGGACAATGGTGAAAGGGGGGCTAGGAGGCCATAGCAGGTAAAAAGGCTTGCTGCACAAACCTGACAATATGAGTTCAATCCCCAGAACACACATGAAGATAGAAGGAGAGAACTGACTTCACGAAGTTGTCCTATGACTTTTAAACACACACCAATAATAATGAATTTGAATTATTTATCATGTGCACACATGTACCATGGCATGTGTGTGGAGGCCAGAGGACAACATGAAGAAGTCAGTTCTCCTCTTTCACTATGTGGGTCCCAGGGATTGAACCTGAGTCACCAGTCTTAGTGGCTGGTGCCTTTACCTGCTGAGCCATCTCATCAGTCACCTAAAAAACTATTTTAAGTTGGGGCTAGAGACATGGCTCAGTGGTCAAGAACACTGGTTGCTCTTGCAGAAGATTCAAATTTGGTTTCCAGTACTCACAAGGCAGCTAACAACTGTAACCCTGATTCCACGGTATGTAACGCCCTCTTCTGGCCTTTGTGGGTACTGCACATACATGGTGCACTTAATATACATGCAGGCAAAACACTTGTATAAATTTAAAAAATTATTTTAAGCCAAAAATTTAAAAAGAAACAAAAGGGACTATGGTGATTTGAATGAGAAATGTCCCCCCAAAGGCTCCAGTATTTGAACACTTGGTCCCCAGCTGGTGGTGCTGTTTGGGGGGGTCATGGAATCTTTAGGAAGTAGAGCCTTCTGGGGGAAGTGTGCCACTGGAGGTGGCTTTGAGAGTTCATAGCCTCATCCCACTTCCAGTTCACTCTCTCTGCTTTGTGTTTGCTGTTGAAGATGTGATCTCTCAGCTTCCTGTTCCCAGAGCCATGACCACTGCTTGCTGCCATCCTGCCCTGCTGTGATGGCATCTTATCTCTCTAGAACCATAAGCCCAAATAAATGCTTTCATCTATAAATTGCTTTTGGTCATGGTGTTTTGTCAGGGCAACAGAAAAATAACTAATACAGGAACTGTGATCATTCCGGAGGCCTTTATTTTCACATGAAGGCCTGAAGGATCAGTCTGTGGGAGCCCTGAGGTCTCCCTGCCAAATACTGGCCTTCATGAGGCTGGATGGAATGTATAGTCCCAGGGCTTGAGCTCTAGAAGCTTCTTGCTCCAGGGTACTCTGGTTGCTGGGGTGGTCTTTCTAGCAAGGTCACTTCAGCAGCCTAAGCTGATGAGCATCATCTTACCCTACTACCAAGCAACACTGGCATTAGTGTGAAATCTCAACCCCTCATCTTATATATGCCAGAGAACTCCGCCCACGTGGAGATCATGGGAGCAGCTACCTCCTAACCTCCTATGTCTGAGTTTCTCCTATGACATTCACTTGAGCAAAGGAGCTAGAAGCTACTAGAAACAGTTCACCCCTTGCAGAAGTCTTCCTCCCCTCCTCTCACAGCTCCACACAGCCTGGCATAGTGTGCTTCTCTTATGAGTACCAACAACCCATTACTATCCTGTGACATTCCTCAGAGGAGAGTGAAAGACCTCTAGGAAAATGCATTCATTCACTTGTTCATTCACGCATTTGTTCAAATGAACAGCTATTAAATGCTTACAGTGTGCCAGGACCTAAGCTAGGTAATCCTAAACAAGCAGCAAACAATGTGAAACATCCAGCCTTGTTCTCCGAGAGCATCCATTCTAGTGAAGTGAACAGACACTAAGGAAATAAACCAGCACCTCATCCCAGGGAGTGATGAGAGCTAAGAAGCCAAAGCAAGATAATGGCGTTGAGTGAGGAGAGTGTGCCAGCTACTTTTAGTTGGCTGCCCAGAGAAGACCTTTCAGAGGAGGTGATATTAGGGTCAAGGGGCATACAACAGAATGAAGAGCTGAAGGACCAGGGCTCTGCCAGAGGAAGCAGCAAACATCCTCAGGCAGGAGCACATTTGGGTAAAACTCAGGAGAGAAAGAGAAGGGAGCAGGGGCAACATTATTATTTCCTCTATTACAAAGTAAGAAAGCATGCAAAGACTCTTGTGGGTTGTTGGCTTTCCTGGGGACCTTCACAAATGCACATGGGCACATGTATGCAACAATGAGAACTCAGGATTTGACCCTAACAAATCCAGCAGCCTCCATTGCATTTCCTCCCCAGCACCTTCCTCTAATGCCTGCCCTGAGGAAATGACTTTGCTTTTAGGATCCTTCTCAAATGTCACTTCTTCTGTGAACCTTTACTAACCCCAGGAGGTACTTCTCATTCTTTTGCAAGTCCAAAGCATCAGAATATGTCATCCCTGTTTGTATAATATTCTGGTTATTTGGAAGCCTGACTTCCAATGACCCTGTGCACTCCAGAAAGTAAAGCAGCATCTTCTTCATTTCAACTTCTATTGCCTGCCAGAAAACAGGTCATTAAACAGTATTCAACCAAGTAGAATACATGAAAGAAAAACAATGAATGAGGAAGTGAGTGAATGAATGAATGAAGTCAGAACATGCCAGGAGAAAAGAGCAGCCAAGAGACTACTTTAATCAAGGAAGAGCAGTCAGGGAATGGCCCACATTTCATATCCAAGTGCTGGCCCTCTCTCTAGATCACAGTGCCCCATCACAGGGTTCTTAGAAAATCTGTATCAAAGTAGTAATATGAGGGTAGACTCAGATCCCTTCTTCCCAGATCCTCATCAGAATTTCTCTGTCCTAGTCCCCAGACTTTCCCCCAGGGGGCATGAAGATAAAGCAGAACCCCCATGCTGGGGGTGGGGGATGGGGTGGTGGTGCACATCCTCTGCCCTTTGGCTTGTAGGAGAGAGATTTCCCTTGGCAGCCTGTGGAAGGCATTTCCAGGATGAAGGGCACACCAAAAGCCAGTTTGGAGAAACTGAAAGGGGATAGTCTGGGTCACCTGCAAGTAAGGTAGGAGTCACTGGTTATCTGGAGTGCGGTAATGGGGTTCTGTTTTCCTAGTTCTAAAATAGGGTGAATAGTTAGTTAGCTCTTTCTTCCTCAGTAGGAGGTATTAAGTGTGGAGGAAGCCTGCGCCCTCTTTGACAGCACTCACTGACCAGGCAGAAGAGCCAAGGAGAGGTCAGAGGCTTGCTCAGAAAACTGGCAGTTTTACAGGGAAACAGGCACAAATATTATATTACAGAAAGAGGCACTCTGAGAAGACCTGGTGATCAGGGTGGGAGGGTGATGGCCGAATATCGACTTTCACATTATAAAGCTCATTACTAACCTGTCTGGGCAGTGGGGTGGTGGGGGGAGGAAGAGGAAAGAACAGATCAGGGAGTTCAGGGAGGCAGAAGAGAATGGATGCTTAAAGACATGGGTAAGGCTGTAGATCTGTGAACATGGTGCAGATGTGCAGATCGGCAATACCTTCCACAAGTTTCAGCTGTGCTGGTTCCAGGATGATGTCCTAGAGAAAAGGGCCGGAGGCTGGGTCTGTGCCTCTGTCAAAAGGAGGGAGGAAGAGATGGAAGAACAGAGGCCTGAGACATGGTGACATCTGGCAGGGATCCCAGCCAGAGGCAAAGCCTCCTTTGTCTTCCTTGGCTACCTAACTCTCCCTCCTCCACCTCCACACTAACTACTCCCTTCCTTTCAGACTCTGGCAACCCCAGGGCTGGAAGCAGTGGAACAGAACTTGAAATGAATCACAGAGCCTGGAATGTCAGACAGCTCTCTGATTTCTGCCTATTTGTTTATCATTGTATCTCCAACCTTAGCACTGTGCCTCCTAGCACATAGTGCCCAAATGAGGCTGGGAAGACAGCTCAGTTGGTAAAGTGCTTGCCACATAAGCATGAAGACTTGAGTTCAATTCCCAACACTCTCATTTATATAAAGTTGGGGGTGGCAGTCCATGCCTGTAATTCCAGCACTAGAGAGATGAAGACAGGCAGTTCCCCGGGGCTTCTGAGCCTAAACAAATCAGCAAGCCCTAGGTTCTAGTGAGAGACTGTTTCAAAAAATAAGGTGGACAGCTACTGAGGTATGATACCCAAGGTTGATACCCAAGGTTGACTCTGGCCTGCATGGGCACCCACACACACATACCACACTGTTGGGAGCTATTAATCCATTATGTACATAAGCTGTGGCAGGCTTGTTTACTGAGTTTGTGTTTTGCACACCAGTACCTAATCTGCCAAATCAGGAGGAATGTGTTTATATGGTAGAGCTCACAAAACAAGTATTTGACTGCTCCTTGACCCTCAGATACAGGTGGGAAAAACAGCTGTTGAAACTAATGGAGTTCTTCTGTATAAAAAGGCAGAGCTGAACTAAACCTGGGCTGCAGTTTCTACTGACAGCCTTCCCAAGTATCTTTTCTGTCTCTTGTTTTTTCTTTCAATCCTCACTCCCCCTTTCAGGTGCTGTCCGTCTTGGCCGGCTAGCACCGGCACCACACACACAAAATAGTGCCCAAATGACTGAGTCTGCAAACGATGGGCAGAATGACATCACAGCACATTACTGACATTTTACTCATCTCCACAACATTTCTGATGAGGTAGGAATAGCAAGAGTGACAGCATTGGATCCATTAGCCTCTGTAATCTTCGTAGCAACCATTAAGAAAGAGTCTTTTATTTTGGAAATGCAGAACTAAGTGCAAAGATGTTAAATGAGTAAATGACATGGGGCTGATAAGGCAATAGAGAATGTGTCTGTTGTCTGGCTTTTTTCATTCTACTAATCACTTTTTTTTGGGGGGGGTCTTTTTGAGACAGGGTCTCTCTATAGCTGGCCTGGATCTCACTGTATAGACCAGTCTGGCCTTGAACTCACAAAGATCTGCCTGCCCCTGCAGGGAGTCTCAGGCTGCCCTAGATCTGCTCAAATCTGATAAAACAATGGAGCACACAGACCCTACTACTATCACACTGTATTTGTACCCAGCTCCTCAGTCTAGAAACCTGCAGAGCCTGACGTTAAAGTGCCTAAGCCTTTGCCCAGTGTCTGTTAGGTCATTCAGGTCCAGGCTCAGATCTAGCTCCTCTGATCCTTTCTACATCCCTGTCCCCACAGTCACCCACAGTCACCTCAAGCACCTGCTTTGGGCAGTCAGAGTCAGTTCCAGTTGAACTTCCAAAGTATAAGACCGCAGCAGCAAGAGAAAGCAGCCTCCAGCCTTAGGCATCTCATCCAGTCCAAGGGGAAAGTCACAAGCCACAGCCTCTTCCTCACTGGAAAGGAGAGCAGCCTGAGGGTGGCTTTTCAAACAAAAGGCCCAGAGACCAGGTGAGTATACTTAGGGAGGCCAAAGGATGGGAGGGCAGAAACCAACTCCTGGGAAGTCTAGACTTGGCCATCATTCAGAAGGTCCCCTCAACACGTAGGACATACTGAGCAAACAGCACAGATCACATGAGACTCTACTTTTTCAGAAGTTGCCAAGTTGATTGGTTTCAGGCACTTCCCATTTCTGGAGAGAAACCAAATCACAAAGGTGACTGTGTGCAGGTTTGGTGCATGGCCCCTAGAAGAAACAGGAAGGAGACAGCTGAGAGGTTCTTCCAAAGCCCAGATATCAGCACAGCCTGACTGGGCCTTCAAGTCTTTGCCTCCTCTTCCAGCTAACATCTTGAATACCCTGCTCAAAACAGAGCAAAACACCTTTCTCCTATTGCTAGGCTCAAGCCCCTCTTCCCTGGCCAGGTCCTTGATGGCTTCTGCCAACTGGGCCCCACATTTATTATCTCACAGGTGTTGAGATGTTGCCTGGCCTTGCACTAAGGCCTATGAAAACAAAGAGGCAAATGATTTGCTCTCATTCTCAAAGTACTTATAGTTTGGGAGACAGAGATGAACACAAGAATGTTCTCTCTCCTAAAAACTCCCTTGTGCTACAGCCAGACTGCCCTGAGTCCCATGGACACCCACTCACTTCACACCTCTGTTATCTGTGCTCACATCGCTCCATCTGCTCCCTTCCACTGCAGGAACCCTCCCACAGGCAGCCCACACCGCAGGGCCCACCCTCAGCCTTCTCTGCCTGTTGGACTCCACAGGAGCCTCTCTCCTTCTTTAACCTCCAATGGCAACAGCCCCCATTGGTCCCTTGGCCACTTACTGGCTGCCTCATGGCACATCTCACATGGATAAGACTGTGAGGCCTTCCTTAGGAGCAGTGGTCCAGTCGTAATCAATCCCTTCTATCTGAAGAGTGCTTCAGAAGTACTTTCTGATATGTTATTTCATTTTGGCAATAGCTCTCCATTGTCTGTGTCTTACTTCCTAATGTATATTATAGGCTTCTGCGGGCAGGGTGAGGTAGACTGCAATGTCACTAAAATGCCTAACAGGGTACTTCATAGGAATACTTGATTACATTAATAGATGAGGTAGTCTCGTCAGGAAACTGCAGGGAGAAAACGTAAAGCTCTGAACTGATCCCTTCTGTACCAACCCCCATCTGGGAGCACAGCTGCATGGGAAGGGAATCTAGCTACAGAGTCACCTGCAGGCCCGAGACAAGAAGGATGAAGATGAAGCCGTTGGTGCCTCAGTTTCCCTGTCTGACTCTATGATGGAATGTTACAGGTTCTTCTATAGACTACACAGTAAATTACAAAAGAACCAGCCTCGGTGATATATATCAACATGAGCCAAGAACCTGAACTCTTGTCTTGGCAGCATAATTGAATCACCTTGTTTCTCCATTCACAAAGCAAACAAACAAAACAAACGAGGAAGGATGCCTAGGTCAATGGCTAGTATGGAATCTCCTAAGCCTAGCACACAGGGCACACACATTTTCTTAATGGATAAATTATGAATCTGACCCGGCAGCCCCCATTTCCTTGGCTCTTTGATTTGTCTCCTGGCTACCCCTTCCCTGGGAAAGTTTCCAAATTACCTAAGGAAAAAGCTTCTCTGGACCATCCAACTCTTTCCCTTCAGTTTTAGTTAATGCTGAGAAGCACAGTCAAAGATGGGGGAGAATCACAAGCTCTTAGTAAGCTTTAAATAAGAAAGCACTTAAGAAACCCAGTGGGGCTAGGGGTGGAGGGATGGCTCAGCAGTTAAGAGTACTGGCTACTCTTGCGGAGGACCTGGGTGTGGTTCCCAGCACCCACATGATGGCTAGCAACCATCTGTAACTCCAGTTCCAGGGGACCCAACACCCTCTTCTGGCCTCTGTGGGCACTCATACACATAAAAGAAAAATAAAAACATAACAAAATATTTTGTACAAATTCCTCCAGAAACAAAGAAGGAAAGAAAGAAACCCAGTGGGGCCAATTTGAAGAGGCTAGAGTGAAGAAAGGCAGGCAGGGTTCTTTCTCTTCCATGGACTTCAGACTCCTAAAGGAGTCTGTGCACTGTGTGGAAGGGGGACCCAGCCATCTGCCAATGACAGAGAAGGAACTTCAGGAACAGACTTTAGGACAATATGCCAAACCTAGGGCAAGGTATAGCTACACACCAGCCAACTCATTGATTTACCATTGTTCCTATAGGGGTACACCCCAGACAGTTTCTGAGAAAGTCCCTGTGAGCATTCACCTACAAGCAGGAAGAAGGTGTCTGAAGGAGGCCACAAGGCAGAAAGACATGGGTTAGTGATTAGAGGTGTGGGGCAAAGGATGTTTCTTTCTTTTTTTTTTTTTTTCTTTTTAAAAATATTTTATTATTTTCATTTTATGTGTATGCAATGCGTGTATTGCCTGCATGTAGGTAAGTGTACCCATGTTGTGCAATGCCCATGGAGGACAGAAGAAACTGTCAGATCCCCTAGACTGGAGTTACGGACACTTACCAGCTGCCATGTGGGTGCTGGAATTCGAAACCGAGTCTTCTGCAAGAACAGTGTTCTTAACCACTGAGCCATCTCTCCAGCCCCAGGATGTTTTTCTTTTAAGGAAAGCATGGCCTCTGCAGGGCCATTCTGGTATTTCAGAAGCAGGGGTTCCCTGATTTATCAGAAGAGGGCAAGATACAGCTCCTAGAGGAGGCTAACTCCCCCCACACTAAACAGGAATCCTGAGATCTTCTGAAGTGATGGGAACCAGTGAAGCCTCAACAGGAAGAACCCAGGTCACCCCTAGGACTTGGAATATGGTCATACCTCCAGGGTGCAAACCACTGCTTTTCAGGTAAAATCCAAGCACCCCTCCCCCCTCAATACCCTCTGCTCTCTGCAGATAGCTCAGCAGCTCCGGGCACCAGGCCCATGTCAAAAATAGTCACAGTGAGTTTCTGTAGTGGTAACCTGCTGCCCTTTGTCCCCACATCTGCAAGCTGCCTCATATCCCATCTGCTTCCTTGCCACTCCCAGCCTCACTCCCCTGCCTTTCCCCAACACCTGCTTCTCCAAGCTCCAGAGAGGCTGGCAGCCTCTCTCAGTCTCAGTCTCAGTCTGTCTCTCCTTCCTATCTCTTTGGAATGCTTTTCATTCAAACAGTGGCCCAAACCAAGTGCCTGGATCTCTTAGGAGCCAACCTTAGAGCTCCACTGAGAAATATGAACAAGTTTTGTTCCCTGACTCTAAGTGCCTTAAAGAGTAAAGCAAAGAAAGAGACACTAAGAGCTCAGTGAGGACTACCACAGTAACAGTGATCAGCATTCAGCCAGCATTACCACTCATGCTAAGTGCTTTACAAACATTATTTTGTGTAATCTAACAGACCAGGAGGTAGGTCTCATTATTAGACCCATTCAACAGACCACACACTAAAGCTCAGAGGCTCAAGTCATAGTTAAGGCCATGCTGTCCCAAAGAAAGGCCTCCAGGTATGTCTGACAATGCCTACTTCTTAACCACAAGGCTCTGTTCCTTTAGGCTGCATCTACCCCCACCCTCTTCTGTCTTGGCAAGGACTGTGCTGGAGGAGGAGTGTGAAGGAGGGAGGAGGAATCCTCTAGAGGAAGCTGAGAGCTGTCCTCTGCCCTAAAGGCAGATAGGGCCTCAAGGCTTGGGGGAGCATTCCAACGGGATGACCTGGTGGTCAGCAGGTGGTTTCTCCCAGGAGTCATGAGGCTACTCCAGAGCTGACAAGTGTGGCACCCTGGAACCTGTGCACGGATAGGTAGGATCCTCTCAAGTCAGACCTCCTGGAGGAGAGGGTCTTTCACTGCCTATGAAGAAAAGACTCAGAGGCCACTGACCCACACTCAGAACAGTGACCCTCATGGCCTTGCCAGGGAGCCACCCAGCCCTTTGTCCCTTTAATCACAGGCTCCAACTCTACCAGATCAGAGATAGGTCTAAGATGGGTCCTGCCTATCTGCTGACCCCATGGTCTGCAAAAGCATTTCTGACCCTCCATCCTCCTTCAAAACAGGCGCTTCCTCTGCTGTCTCCTTTATTTGTGCACTGTGACTCCCCTCTATCCCGGTCCTCCTCCAGGTGTCCCACATGGTGGATTTACCTTCACAACTGCCCTGGAAACTCAGTTCCTTTGATCCATGCTTAGCTGCACATTATTAGCTAATCCCTGAATTAAGGGTACCTCAGTGACTTGGTGACTGGTCTCTCCGCTGGTCATTTTCCCTCCCCTCTTCGTTTGGGTTGTGGGCATATCACTTCTCTATTGGCTATGATTCTGGCCACCTCAGCTTCAGGAACCCTGGCCTCCATCTGCGCGGTTTGGATGGTAACGCTCCCCAGACAGAGGCCAGAAATCCCACCCCTACTCCCCGACGGCAAGCAGAGGGACCCCCCCCGCAGAAATTAAGGCTCAGCGCCCCAGTCGGGGGCGCTCTTCCCTGCGTTTATTCTCTCGCCCTGGCGTCCGGAGCCACTGCCTCTACCTAGTTGGGCGTACTATATCCCTCCCGGGCTGGGGATGGGAAGCAGGGGAAGGGGCCACTAAGTGGGAGGATGGGGCCCCCCGGCCACCGCCCCTTACCGATGGTGGAGATGTGCGAGGAGTGGAACTCGTTGTCGGTGAAGCGGCACAGCAGGCAGGTCTTGCCCACCCCAGAGTCCCCGATCAGCAGCAGCCGGAACAGCACATCGTACTGCTTCGCCATGGCAGGGACTCAAGGGGGCCGGGGGCTCCGGGCGGTGGCTCAGCCCTGCTCAGCCTCGGCCATCGTGGCAGGACGCCCCAGGACGCCGCGGGAGGAGGAAAGCCGGACGGCCCCGCGCTGGCCTTGTCCGCCCGCCCGCTCGCTCGGCCCGGGAAGCGCGGCTGCGGCGGGAGCGCGGCGCGGGGAAGCTCGCGCGGGCGGGCGGTGGGAGGGGAAAGCCGCGGCCGCCTGGCCCGTCCTTCCTTCTTCCCCGCGCCGCCGCCGCCGCAGCCCGGAGAGGGGGCGGGGAGCACCTGGGACCCCGCGGCCTGCAGAGGAGGGGCGGCGGCTCTGAGCCAGCCCTGGGGTGCCGAGACCTGCCAGGGTACCCGAGGGAAACGTTCTAAGTGGCGGAGTTGGGATGCGCGCCCACCCAGCCCACCTCTACCAAGCTCCACATCCTTGCCTCATCGCCTCTCCTCGAATCCCTCCCCAAGCCTGATCTTAGTAACTCCGCCCCACTGGGCACCGGTCCTGCTGTGGCCTGGCCGGCTCATCCGAGGCAGGTCCTCACCTGCACTCACCCCAAGTTGGAAGGCCTTCATCAGGGTCTGGATTGGAACGCCCAGCTAGCTGCCCTTGAAGTCACCGCCTTCACGAACACTCGAGAGCAGAGCGTTGCGGGAATTCTCTCTCTCACTGCCATCTGGCCTCCCCACTATATGACTTGTGTTTTTGTCTTTAAGAGGGGAAAGTGATGACCTTCAGTCCATCAGGGTGAACAGATAAATGATCATTAAACACTTCCAAATGCAAAAATCTCTGGAGGAGGTTCAGGCAAGAGTCTGCTTTCGGTCTGTTTCTGGGTGGATTCTCAGACTACTAAATACTGCTAATGAAGAGTACCCAAATGGTATCCAAGAATGAATGGGCCTCTCGAGAGACAGTTTACTACTGTCGAATGTGTCAGCGGAAATCAGTTCTCTCTGGGGTTTAGAAAATTGTGTGTAGGATCCTAGTATTAGGGGCAGCGCAAGTCCAGTCCACTGGATCTTTTTTTAAAAATATTTTATTTATTATTTTATGTGTATGTGTGTATTGCCTGCATGTAGGTAAGTGCACCCGTGCCGTGCAATGCCCACGGAGGACAGAAGAGGCCATCGGATCCCCTGGAACTGAAGTTCCAGACAGTTGTTAGCTGCCATGTGGGTCCGCTGAGCTATCTCTACAGCCCCTCTACTGGATCTTTAAAAAGCATCAACAACGTGTGAGTGTGTGTGTGTGCGTGCGTGTGTGTTCAGGCTGAATATTGGATGGAGAATGTGTTAACATAGTTCTCTACAGGAAGTCAAGGAAAGTCATACCTCCATTAACTTGATTTGAGCTATATTTCAAGCTAAGTGTCTAAATTTATATAAAAAGGGAAAAATCCTAGACCTGATAGCTACTTTGATTACACTAAAAACTAAAGAAACAGATCCTGGAGAAACAATTAAGGTTCACAGGTGCATCTCTATACAATGGGTTTCCATTTGGTTTCAAGAGCATGCTGAGGGCTCTGGGGTGTGAATGGAAGTCCCCAGAAAAACCATACATCTTCACACTGGACTTTTTTCTACAAACCCATTAACCGAGTAGAGCTCCAGAGATTATGGAGAGTCTGGCATGTTGTAGGTCCAGAGCCTAATTACCATTTTTCTCAGGCTATCTTTAGCCCCTAAACAGCCATTTCCTTGCCCATCTTTGTTTCTGACCTAACATCCTGTGATTAACAGATAAAAAAAAAAAAACCTTATAAAGTATTTACTAGCAAACCAGCAGGTCCTACCAACCAAAAAGCTAAGAATGTCATCAGACAGGATCTGAGACCTATAGTAGAACACCCCCTACCCCTGCTTTGCTATGACCTGCCTACTGAATGGATCCACCAAATGTTTTTTGTAAAGTGTTTTATGACTTTTCTTTGTTTTGTTACTATAAAAATATAATGTAACTGCTACCATGCTGGAACATGGAATTTGGGGTAACCTGAATCTCTGTTCCCCAGCCATGGTCACTCATATTTGGCTCCAGAATGAACTGTCTCTTATCCCCTTTGAGGTGAGAGTTATGCTTTTGCATCCAAGGGGTTACACACGCGAGTTCCACTCCCTGGTGCTCTGCTCAACAGCTGTGAAATGTTGGCCCTCACTTTCCTCAGCAAAAAATAAGGACATTTAGGGAAACACCCTTACAAGGATTGTTAGAAAGATAAAGGTGACGTGTAGAAAGGTTAGTATGGTACTTGGCTGCATAAATCTGGGATACTGAAAGCACCCTATAATGTTTTCCTTCCGTTTACCTGGTTTGTAGGAATAGCCCTCAGATGATAGCTAGGGATATTTTACTGAAGTCTAATTTGCTGTGATTTTTCCCCTCTCACAAGTTCAAAGAGTATGGAGCACAAGTTGCCAGTCAGCACTGCATTTGCCTTCCCATTGCTGGGTGCTGTGATGGTTAACACTCTCCACAGGACTCCTTATTGTAGAGGGTAGTGGCTCTCTCCTTGCCTCTGTCAGAGAAAGCGGGAAGGACACTGCAAGATGAGGTAGCGTTCTCGGGCCCAGAAAGAACTTTATTTTGAAAGAAATGCCTTTCCCTAAGCAAGACAGGAAAATGAATGAGATTTCCTGAATAACTCCAGTGGAGGAACTGCTATCACTAATATTTAAAATTGAGGATATTTCATCATAGTGGGGTGATTTCAAATTCATTAACTTACAATTGATTTAAAAGAAAGAAATATGCATGCGATTGGGTTGGGGCTGGAGAGATGACTCAGGATTAAGAGCACTGGATGCTTTTGTAGAGGAATGGGGTTGAGTTCCCAGCACCCACATGGCAGCTAACCGCTGTTCTTTGTTAGATAAAAAGGTGGCAGGAGTCAAGATCGCAGTAAAACAAAGGATTCTAGCAAAGTGAGAATTTAATTGGGTTTGGCAGGACTGGGCCTCAACTCCGGTGTGAGGAAGAAGCAGCAGAAGGGTAGCTTATTATAAAGGGACAGAATGCAGAAAAAGAGAATATTTTTCTGCTGTTTGGGACTGTTTAGGGGGCTACTTGCTTAGGGAGAGTGTGGGGTCTGTACCTGGTGAAACTTATCAAGGACTACATCTATTGTAAAACATGTTTTCTACAATTACAGGCTTCCAAAAACTAATTGCAGCTAAGGGCTTGGGAAACCTGTTTGTCAGCCTGTGGAGCATGCTCTGGTGATCACAATACATTGGCCATTAATTTCCTGGAGCTACTTTTGTTAACTTGCAGGTGGCTGGGATTTGGTTGACTCAGTTCCTCTTAGGGGCCTTATGGTTTCTGGGTCTGGGGTGGCCTGGATCTGGACCCTATCATCCTTAACTCCAGCTCTAGGGGATCTAATGCTCTTTTCTGGTTTCCATAGGCATTTCATGCAGGCAGAACACTCAAACACATAAAATAATATTTAAAAATAAAACTTTTTTTTTTTTTTTTTGGTCTTTTTGAGACAGGGTCTCCCTGTAGCCCCAGCTGTCCTGGAACTCACTATGTAGACCAGGCTGGCCTTGAACTCACAGAGATCTGCCTGCCTCTGCCTCCTGAGTGCTGGGATTAAAGGCGTGCGCCACCATGCCTGGCAAAATAAAACATTTTTTAAAAAAGACTTTTCCACTTGGGGGGCAGAGGCTGGCAGTTCTTTGTGAGTTCGAGGCCAGCTTGGTCTACACAGTGAGTTCCAGGACAGCAAGGGTTACATAATGAGACCCTGTCTCAAAAAATGGAATGAAGGAAGGAAGAAACTTCTTGGTGCTCTGAGAAAGGACTGGAGTTTGGTTCCCAGAAACCACATTTGGTGACTCGCAACTGCCTGTAACTCCAACTCCAAGAGATCCAACCTCTTTAGCCTTCCAGGGGCACCAGCACACATTTGCACATAAAATAATAAAAAATGCAGAGAGCCAGTTCTGGTGGTACACATGGACAAAAAATGCTGAAGAGGATGACAATTTCAAGTGTGAGGTCAGCCTGAGCTACACATTGAGTTGAGCATGGTAGCGCATGTCTATAATCCCAGCATTTGGAAGGCAGAGTCAGGAAGAACACTGTGCGTTCAAGGCTTGGTCTGCCTAGCAAGGTCTAGCCAGAGCAACATAGTAAGATCTGTTAAAAATTAATAATAAATAAATAAATAAATAAATAAATAAATAAATAGGCCATTGGGATGGCTATGTGAGTAAAGCGGCTTGCCACCAAGCCTGACAGCATGAGTTCAATTCTGGATCTCTCCTGGAAGGACAGAACTGACTTCAACTTTGTCAAGTTGTCCTCTGACCTCCACAGACATTCTGAGTATGGGTGTGGACACACACACACACACACACACACACACACACAATAAATGAAGAAGAAGAAAAAGAGGAGGAAGAGGAAGAGGGGGAGGAAGAGGAAGAAGAAGTGGAGGAGGAGAGGGAGGAGGAAGAGGAAAGAACCAGGGCATGGTGGTGCAAACCTGTAAATCCAGCTACTGGAAAGGATGATGAAGAAATATTGTGAATTCAAGGTCAGCCTGGGATGCACTAGGGGACACTGCCTCAAATAAAAACAAAACTAGAGAGGTAGGGAGCTGGAACCAGCCACAGATGTGCAGAGGATTCCTCAGGTGTGAGTTTGTATATGGAAGGCTAGGTGTGGGTAGGATCTGTCAGTCTTGGAAGCTTGGAAACCTGAAATTCCCAGCCCTGGACCAGAACTGGTTTAGAAGTATAAGATTCAGGTACCCCATATAATCCTGGCTCAGCATTTTCAGAGCCATCAAACAAAGAACTTGCTGTCTCTCTTATTGTCTCTCTGTCTCTCTCTACCTCTGTTCTATCTCTCTCTCTCTCCCTCCCTCCCTCCCTCCATGTTTATTGTGGGATAGAGGAGCTGAGATGTTGAGAAAATGTTATCAAAAGAATCACATAGACCATGGAGGGAACAAAGTGTGGTTTAACCTTCCCATTACCCCAGACACACAGTAGGACACTTTGACATCCTCCCCAGTTGTAGTCAGCTTGGACTAGGACAACTTTCATTATAGCTGAGAGACATCCTATGAATAACTGCTGAATGTCTCTACCACAAGAAGCCTCCTAGAATCAGTCATTCAATCATACTGATTCTTTTGCCAGGAAGACGAGTCTCCCTGCTCACCCCCTCCCCACCCCAGCCACACTGAGCATGCTCCCAAGGGCACATTGTGGGATCTGCCATAGCAACCACAGAATAGCTGGAGATGTGCTCTGTAGGCAGCCCACCCTCCGCTGAGACAACACAGCTGGTCTGCAGGCTCTTCATTAGCTTCATTCTCAATATCTCTTTCAGACTCATCCTTGTGTGTCCAACCCTGCATGACTGTCAGTGGTGTGCCCACTTTACAGGAGTCCCACCTTATCTCAGAATTAGAAGGAATAGACTAGACACCCCACAATCACCACCACCATACACAGCCATCACCTCAGTACTGTCCTCCTACATCTTTCTCTTTTTTCTTCTTTTTTGGAAGGGTGGAGAGAGGGGGAGGGAGGATGGTAGGGTCTCACACTGTAGCTCAGACCGGGTTAGAACTTACCATGTAGTAGCCTGAGCTGGCTCACAGCAATCATCCTGCTTCAATTTCCCTAGTGCTAGAATTATAAGCACTAAGCTTGTAACTGGGAAAAGTGACTCTGAATTGGCAAAAGAAGACAAGTCATGAGATGCAGACATCTTCGGACTGGGAACCAACGAAACATTCTGATGGTAATTTGCGTTGAATCAAAATGGCCCATTGAACCAATTCCCATTGTCCTCAATGTCCTGGTCTTAGGGCTGGATAAATTTGCTATGGCTGCCATAACAAAGTACCCCAGAGTGAATGGCTTAAAAAACAGCAATTTTCTCCCAATGCTGGAGATGAGAGGACAGAGACCATGGTGTTAACAGGGTTGGTTTCTTCTGAGGCCTTTCTTTGCGCTGTGGATGGCTGTCTTCCTGTTTAGATGGTCTTTCTTCTGTGCATGTCTAAGTCCTAATCTCATCAGCATATGAGTACACCATCTGGGGGCTGGTGAGATGGCTCAGCAGGTATAAACACTTACTGATGGCCTGAGTTCAATCCCCAGGACCATGTAGAGGTAGCAGGAAAAAACTAACTCCTTGCAGTTTTCCTCTGATCTCCACATGTGCGCATGGGCATGTGCGCGCACGCGCGCGCACACACATATACATACATGCACAAATTAAAAATACATATTAAAAGAAACACACCAGTCATACTGGGTTACCCTTTTAAAGGCCATATCTCCAGAAATTATAAACCCAGAAACCATAAGCAAAGTTAAAGTAAAGCACAGATACTATGTTTTGTTTAGGTTTATTTGCTTTGCTTTGTTTTGCAGTGCTGGTATCAAACTTCGGGCTTCTCCGGTAGCAAAACGCTCTAGCACTAACTCTAGCCCCAAAGTGTTTTACTTAGGTGCAGGCTGTATTTACAAAGCTGGAGACACGCTTCACTAGGCAGAACCAGTGCCTCACAGAGGGAAAGTGAGTTTGGGCTCTTTCTTATCAAGTCCAAGAGTTGGAAACTAATGTAAATGAGAGTGGGCATGAATTTTGTAAAAGCATTGCAATGCCCAGGTCAAGTGGCAGAACCAGTCACTCCAGCATTTCTCAAACCTTACAAGGTATTAGATTCCAGAAAATCATTCCCTCTAGCAGATTTGGTTCCTCTTGTGATGTTAGCATGACATTTCTGCTCTTTTCTGTTGTTGCTTTGTTTTCTAAAGTGTCCTGTAGTCTTTTCTTTTTATCAAAGAAGACCTCTTTTTTTTTTTTTTTTTTTTTTAATGCTCCCATGCTCCGCACCTACGCTTGGCCTGGGGCCGAATGAGACCTCTTTTTTTTTTTAATATTTATTATTTTATGCTGTGGGTGTATTGCCTGCATGTGTGTAAGTGCGCCTGTGTCAGAAGAAGATGTCATATCCCCTGGAACTGGAGTTACAGTCTCCAGCCCCAGAAGACCTCTTTCTTAATTGAGAATAGGCATTAGGACTGGGAGCTCTAGGTTAAAATGTGAACATGAGGGACTGGAGAACTGGCTCAGTGGTTAAGAGCACCAGCATCCACATGGAGGCTACCAACCATCAGTAACTCCAGTTCCACAGGATCCAATGCCCTCTTCTTGTCTCTGTGGACATTGCATGATATGAGTGCACTTACACACATGCAGGTAAAACACTCATACACATAAAATAAAAATAAGCCTAAACATAGTCACAATTGGGCTTGTTGATGTTGTACCCCATCCACTGGACCCCAAAAAGACCACTGAGGACCCAACACACCAAAATGCAAAAGCAAAGGTTTATGGTTTATTCGGGCTTAAGCTCAGGCTCTCAGACCTCACCAACTCAACGGATCCATGCTGAGAGCCCAGAGTAATGGTTCAAGGAGCCCGCGCGTGCCAACATAATTTTAAACCGATTGGATGTATAAGATGCAGCCCTGGAAGTTTCTTATTGGTAGGTGCTATTCTCAGGGCTGTGGAATGTGCTGACTGTTACCTGTGGGGCCAGGAGTCTCTGTTTTTACCTTATAGGGCAGTTTTTGTGCTCCGGCTTGTTTAATCTATAGTTTCCTGGAAGAGGGGGTGGGGAATAGCAGGCAGGGGTCAGGGCATGCTAGGGTATGTCTAGGCATGTCTAAAGCAGCAGCCAAGCATTTTACAGAAGCTAAAAGAGCAATTAGTGGGGGGTCTGGAGGGATTGGGGGGTAGCGGGTGAATGAAGAGGGTCTCAGGGTTCTACAGTTGACGGTTGTGCTCATTCATTAAAGGAGTGCCAAGCAGGGTCACTGAACCCTCCCCTGAGTACCCAGCCACTCTTCCCAGCCAACTAGTCCAGCCTTGGAAGACAAAAAAAAAATGAGGAGGAACCCAATAGAGGGATGCTTTTGGAAGCCCCTGTCAAGAAACTCCAATGGACTCTCATATGAACATTTGAAAAGTGCCCTGTTCCTACTTTTTTCTAGTTCCCCGTCTAGAACTTGTAATGCTAATTACTCTTGCCTTTACTTCTCCTTCACATCTCTTATTCATGATCCAAGGACTTTCTTTTCCCCTTAGAGACAAGAGTTATGCAACTGGGGAGCCTTTTAAATAGATCG
>NW_008355157.1:646478-647253 GCF_000622305.1 Nannospalax galili
GGCAATTTGGGTAACCTCTTCAGAGGATAAGAATAGGAGGTAGGAATTGGCTAGGCAGTTAGGGTAAAAAGACTCCAAAGAAATGTAGCCAGTTTCTTGGCTAGAAGTCAAAATGTCCTTGGGCCTGTTAGCAACATACTCTGTTCCAAAGGCCAAAAATGTCAAAAGTATTTGGGAGCATGTATCTAATCCTTAAAAGATTTTAGGGTTACCTCTTCAGAGGGAGGAGTGTTGGAGGGGAGGGAGTGGGCATGGATTTGATCAAAAAAACCTTATATACATGTATGAAATTCTCAATAAAGTTTTGTAAAAGTTAAAAAATGGCCAAAACAATAGAGATGTCAACATGAATTTGGGGGGTATAAACCATTCAGCCAAGGTACCAGACAAGGACCAAGCCAGAAGGAGCCTCATCAGATATAATTTCCTGTGCAAAGAGCTTTCAGGAATCATTTCATTCTCTCACAGCAGGAAATGAAAGGGGTGGTATGTTTCCTAGCAGGCGGCCTAGATGTGGAGAATTTTGTAATGGGAATGTCTCAGAAAAGAGATCTGTCTCTTTATGAGACATGACTTGCAACCAGAAGCCATGTAGTACAAGTCATCCTGAATTTTTCTTGTCTAAGTTAGGTTTGAGCCAGGCCTGGTAGTGCACACCTTTAATCTCAGCATGCAGGAGGCAGAGGCAGGTGGATCTCTGTGAGTTTCAAGGTCAGCCTGATCTACATAGTAAGTTCCAGCCCTGTTAGGGCTACATAGTGAGACCCCGACTAAA
>NW_008355157.1:647373-652078 GCF_000622305.1 Nannospalax galili
TATATATATTTGAAAAAAATCACAGTATTTGTCCAGAAGATAATTTGGAACCTATGAAGAGATAGCATTTGTCCACTGGAGTAAAACACTGGAAGGCTTCTTTGTTCATTGAGAGTTTAAATTTTTAGGGCACAAGGCATGAAGCTTTTTTGAATGGAGGACTGACCTAGGCTTTGGCATCCAACCGGTAGAGGGCAGGAGAGGACATGGAGGACTGAGTTGGTTTTCAAGAACCAGGCTGGATATGGTGGACAACACTCAGTGTTCTACTGACCTAAGTGCAGTGGAGACTGTCAGGCAGTCCCTTCCCAGACACCACTCTTCCCTACAGAAGGGAAGCAGGACTCTGAAGGACAGTTCTGTCCATACTAGTCACAGCATCACTCCCAGGGCTATAAGAGTTGCAGGTGATGTTGAGTGTGGTGGTGCACACCTTTAATCTCAGCACTTAGGAGGCAGAGGCCGGCAGATAGCTGTGAATACCAGGCAGCTGGGGCTACAGGGAGACCCTGTCTCAAAAAGACCAAAAAAAAAAAAGGTTGTTCTCTGCACCCAGTCAGCATGCCTGCCATCCTGGCCTGGTACCTGCTAGCCTAAGACTCCAGTGCTCATTATTACGAGTGTGCGTGTATGCATGTGTGTGTGCACGCGTGCAGTCATTGACGTGTTTTTTTCTGTTTTATATACAAATTGGTGAGGATCTCTGTGAGTTCAAGGCCAGCCTGGTCTACATAGTGAGTTCCAGGCCAGCTGGTGCTACAGAGAGACCCTATCTCAAAAATACCAAAAAAAATAAAAAAAAGTTGCAGGTGACTGGGCTCTACCGCAAAGAGTCTCATTCAGTAGACAGGGCTGGTGTCCAAGACAGTCTGTATTGTTGTTGTTAAATGTTTTAATTGGCATAATAGTGGATTTCATGAAGATATTTTCATACATGTACGTAATGTATTTTAATCTTATCCACCCCCACTATCTTCTCATCTCCCTCTCTTCCCATTAATTTCCTTCTTGCCAACTAGTCCTTCTTCTACCTTCATGTCTTTTATGTGTGTGACTTAATAAGTTTCATTAGGGTTGTTTATAGGCATGTGAATGGGAGTTTGTTTACAAGAGCATGTGCACCTTACCACTGGCTCCACTACTGAAAAAAAAGCCTCTCCCTCCCCTAGTAACAGATAACTGCATAAATAAATCCTCAGGGTGAGGTGGGGTCCCATGACCCCCTGCCCTTTCATGGCAGGGTGTTAATGGGGCCCAATCTTGCTGAAGCTTTCTGCAGGTAATGACAGCTGCTGTGCATTTCCGGAGTGCAGCGGTCACGTGATGCCTGGGATGTCAGCATTCCACTCCACTCTGCCTTCCTCTTGCTTTACAGTCTTTCCTCTCGCCCTTCTTCTGTAGTGCTCCCTGAGCCTTGCGGGGGGTGGGGGGGCGGGGGGATCTGTATTGTTTTCTGGTCTTTTTTATTTAAAATATTTTACTTATAAGTTTTATTTTATATGTATGAGTGTATTGCCTGCATGTATGTGAGTGCCGCGGAGGTCAGAAGAGGCCTTCGAATTCCCCTGGAACGGTTCGTAGCCGCCTTGTGGGTGCTGGGAATCGAACCCAGGTCCTCTGCAAGAGCAGTCAGTACTCTCAACCGCTGAGCCATCTCTCCAGCGCCTTTTTTTGGTCTTTTTAAGACAGGGTCTCCCTGTAGCCACAGCTGGCCTGGAACTCGCTATGTAGACCAGGCATGCCTCAGTCTCACAGAGATCTGCCTGCCTCTGCTTCCCAAGTGCTGGGATTAAAGGTGTGCAACACCACGCCCAGCAGGCGTGGTGATATCACTAGTGATATCAAAGCACAGTCAGACTTTAGAGTCATCAGCATGTTCTGTAGAATGAACTAGCAGCATAGCATTGCTACACAGTTTAAGAAAAAATCATTTCCCACAGTTTTTCATACTTGTTTTGAGGTGCTGGGAATTAAACCCAGGGACTTACATATGCTAGGTAAGCACTCCGCCACTGAGATCCCCAGTCTCTTAAGTTCTTCAGTATCAACAATGTTATTTAGTTGACTTCAATTTTGCATCCGCTGGTAAAATAGTTTTTACTATGGTAAACCCAAAGCAGGACTGAAAGTGAATACTTCAAACAGGTTGTCAATAATAGGTTATAGGTAATGACTAATAACATTATTTACTTCATATGGATATATGGCCTGGTAAAAAATGCATTCTGGCTGGGAATGGTGCTGTGTACTTAAAATTCTAGCCCTCAAGAGGCTATGGCAGGAGGACCTGGAATTCAGGACCATCCTGGACTACACAGCAAGACCTTGTCTCAAGATGATGGTGATGATGATGGGATATAGAATTGGTAGGCTATTGATTTCTAAGAAATTCTAAGAAGTTCACATTGCCATAAAATAATTACATGTGTGTGCTGCTGGGAATAAAAATGAAAATAGAACTTCACAATTTCTAAATCCTAGTATAATCGTTTAAAGGTTATAACTAGGTTAGGAATGCAGCGTAGTGGTAGGGCACTTGTCTAGTATGCACTAGCACTGCAAAAAAGACTTTAAAAATATTTTATTCGTTTTTTCTGTTTTGTTTTGTTTTTTTGTCTTTTTGACAGGGTCTCCCTGTAGTCCCAGCTGACCTGAACTCACTATGTAGACCAGGCTGGCCTTGAACTCACAAAGATCCACCTGCCTCTGCCTCCCAAGTGCTGGGACTTGGAGGCGTGCACCACCACGCCCAGCTATTCATCATTTTTAATTTTTGTGTATGAATGTATTGCCTGCATGTGTGTAAGTGCACCTGTGTTGTGAAATGCCTGGAGAAGTCAGAAGAGGGTGTTAGATCCCCTGGAACTGGAGTTACAAATAGTTGTTAGCCATCATATGGGTGCTGGGAATTGAACTTGGGTCCTCTGCAAGAGCAGCCAGTGCTCTTAACTACTGAGCCATCTCTCTAGTCCTGTAGAAAAGACTTTAATTTAAAAAATTATAGACTGTACATTGCAGTGGGGGAAGAGAGGGGAAACAAAATAGATAAATAAAATACGAAGTCTAAGTATAACGGAGAAAAATAAAATAATACAAGAGAGTGGAATAAAGTATAATTAGTGGATGTGAGGCTCTAGGTCCAGTTCCTAGCAACACACACACACACACACACACACACACACACACACACACAACACACAAAGTAAATAAAAAATACATCTTAAAAAAAAAAAAAAACACACCCAATGCCGGGCATGGTGGCACATGCCTTTAATCCCAGCACTCGGGAGGCAGAGGCAGGTGGATCTCTGTGAGTTCAAGGCCAGCCTGGTCTACACAGTGAGTTCCAGGACAGCTGGGCTACAGGGAGACCCTGTCTCAAAAAGACAAAAAAAACAAAAAAACCCCAAAGTATCCAAGCAACAGATGATGGGGGCTTGGACTAGAATACTGGCTGTGAACTAGGTAGGTAGTGATCAGATGCTGGATGATTTTTGAATGGCATTTATAGGCAGTAAGAGAAAGAAAGGTGTCAGTAATGGTTCTAGGGTATTTGGAGTAACAGGAAGGATGGAGTTACTGTAACTGAGATGGGGAGAGTTTAGTGCATAGGCTTGGAAGGGAAGCCAGCAGCTTTGTTGTTAATCTGTTAATTCTGAACTGCCTATTAGATATCTAGGTAGAAAGGGAATAGGCATGAGATCTAAACACTGCACATCAGGAGACTTACGTTAGTGATATGAGAGTGTTCAACCTACAGATGGCATTTAAAGCACTAATCTCATAAGCCAGGGAATGTAAATGAAGAGGGTGCCCAAGCACTGAATACCAGGGTGCCCCAAAGTCAGTGCATCAGGCTGGGTGTGGTGGCACACACCTTTAATCCCAGCACTCAGAGGCAGAGGCAGGTCTATCTCTATGAGTTGGAGGCCAGTCTGATCTACATAGTGAGCTCCTGGCCAATCAGGGTTATATAATGAGACTTTGTCAAACAAAAAAAAATTAAAAATTAAGAATTAAAAGTTCAAGCAAAGTCAGAGGAAAACCAATGTTAGATACTGCAAAGGAGAGTATTGGGGCCAGCAGGATGGCTCAGCAGGTAAAGACACTTGCCTCCAAGCTTGACAGCCTGAGTTCAGTTCCAGGTCTCACGTGATAGAAGGAGAGAACAGGGGGTCTGTACAATTTGTCCTCTGACTCCACACATGGGCTATAGCGTGTGCATGCCCACACACACACACACACACACACTAAAGAAAGGGAGAAATAAAATTTAATAAAAAGCAAAAAAATTTTTTTTTAATTATTTATTTTTAAATTATTTAATAACCATATAATTAGAAGAAGCATTTCATTACAACAGCATTGGCATATTCAATAACAATTTCTAGAGCTAAGATGTATCTCTTTCAAAATTAGCTGTAAATTTTTAGGTTTACAGTTCAATTAATACAGTTATGCAATATTGTACTCAGTATAAACCCTATAAGACATAAAATTGAACGAGGTTTTTAACCTTTAAAAAAGATCTCCATTTCATTTCAAAATATACTGTTTCATACAGAAAAACTCATTTTTAATGCTACTAACACTTAGGTGTTTGCACATGCGTCTCTAATCTCTATGCATCTGATTATTACTAGTCACAGTCAGTTACTTTCTGAGATCCACCTGAGCATAGACATAAAATAATTGGGGAGATTTC
>NW_008355157.1:653131-653379 GCF_000622305.1 Nannospalax galili
AAGATCAGTTGTTCTCAGATAAACCTTACCTAGACATATATTTCTTGAAATGCTATGTATAATTTGTCAGTAGGTTGTACGAGTAATATGGTTCTCTCTGGTTTTCAAAACTAGCTAGGCATTGTTTATCTCATTGTCTCACCCCTCCATCATGGTTTTCCCACTTAAGGTGCCCCCATTTCCCCCCTTTCTCCCTTAATAATACCCTTCTCCTACAGTCCTACCTCTCTTGAGCTCCTTCTTTCCCT
>NW_008355157.1:654069-655165 GCF_000622305.1 Nannospalax galili
CCATCTTTTAATTGGGTTGCTTCTTGTCTTGGTTCTCTGTTTTTTGAGTTCGTTGTAAATTCTGGTTATTAAACCTTTGTTGGATGTGTCACTGGTGAAGATTTTCTCCCATTCTGTGGGTTTTCTGTTTGCTTCCTTGGTTGTCTCCTTTGATGTACAGAAGCTTTTTAGTTTAATGAGGTCCCATTTGTTAATTCTAGCCCTTGTTTCCCGAGCAGTTGAGGTCTGGTTTGGAAAATCCTTTCCTACAACTGTATCTTGTAGGTTTTTCCCAATTTTTTCTTCTAATAGTTTCAGAGTTTCAGGCTTTACTTGAGGTCTTTGAGCCATTTGGAATTGACTTTTGTGCGGGATGAAAGTTAGGAATTTAGTTTCATTCTTCTACAGGTGGAGATCCAGTTTTGCCAGCACCATTTGCTGAACATGCTGTCTTTCCTCCAGTGAATGTTCTTGGCCCCTTTGTCAAATATCAGGTGGCTGAAATTGCATTTGCTCATATTTGGGTCTTCAATTTTGTTCCATTGGCCTATGGATCTATTTTTGTGCCAGTACCATGTTGTTTTTATGACTATAGCTCTGTAATACAGCTTGAAATCTGGTATAGTAATCTCTTCGGCATTGCTCTTAGTGCTCAGGGTTGTTTTGGCATCTGAGGTCTTTTGTGCTTCCATATGAATCTTAGGATAGTTTTGTCCAATTCTGTGAAAAATGGTAGGATGGTCATTTTCACAACATTAATTCTTCCAATCCATGAGCATGGGAGGTCCTTCCATCTTCTGATGTCTTCCTCAATCTCTTTCTTTAGAGATTTAAAAATTTCATTGTAGAGCTCTTTAATGTCTTTGGTCAGGTTTACTCCGAGATACTTTATTTTATTTTTGCAGCTATTTGTGAACGGGAGTGTTTCCCTGTGCTCTCTCCCTGATTGCTTGTTATTGGTATATAGAAAGGCTATATAGACTTTTGTAGGTTAATTTTGTAACCTGCCACTTTACTGAACGTGTTAATAATTTCTAGGCATTTTCAGGTGGAATTTTTGGCGTCCCTTAGATATAATATCATATCATCTGCAAAAAGGGATAATTTGATATCATCT
>NW_008355157.1:655552-670448 GCF_000622305.1 Nannospalax galili
TCTTGATCATGGTGGATGATCTTTTTGATGTGTGTCTGTATGTGGTTTGCAAGTATCTTGTTGAGAATTTTTGCATCTATGTTCATTAAGGATATGGGTCTATAGTTTTCTTTTTTGATTGTATCTTTACCTGGCTTTGATATTAGAGTGATACTGGCTTCCTAGAAGGAATTTGGAAGTTCTCCCTCCATTTCTATTATTTTTGAATAAATTAAGTAGTATTGGATTCAGATCTTCTTTAAATGTCTGATAGAATTCTGCTGGGGGGTGGTGCAGGCCCAGGGAAGCAGAGGGAGGTGAGGGCAGGGCCAGGCCCAGAAGCAGTGCTCCCAGGTCCCAGAGAAGGCACTATGTTGCTCTGGATGAAAGGGATCAGGAAGCAGTATTGGTTCCCCAGGTGTCTGGGACCCCAAGACAAGGAATGGGGCAGGGCCCAAACTTGGAAGAGAGTAAGGCTGCGGAGATGGGAGGGTGAATGAGGCTGGGGGGTGTCAAGGCAGGGAGGGCGTGATGGACTTACCCCGGAGAGAGGCCTGGGGGTAGGAGAGAGGCCTGGGGCACTTCACAAAAATGTTTTTAAAAAGAAAGTGTTGAGCCAGTGAGGAGACTCAGTGGGTAAAGGCACTTGCCACGTAAGCCTGAGGATCTGAGGTCAATCCCTGGAACTCACATAAAGGTAAAAGGAAAGACCTGACTCCACAAAGTTGTCTTCTGGCTTCCACGTGTGTCCCCTTCACTCACTCACACACACACACACACACACACACACACACACACACACACACACAGAGTAAAACTTTAAAAAAAAATAGTTTGACAGACGTAAAGAGCACCTATGCATATATTACCAAGATGTCTGTCAGGAATACTGAGATTGGGATTGGATTCAGCAATGTGACATTTAAGGGAGGCTTGACATTAATTATGTCAAGCCAGAGCAGAATGGATCCAACAAAGCGTTGGAGAAAGTGGAAGCAGTAAGGTGAACTCTTTCAAGGACATTTGCTCGCTTTTATTTTGGAAAACAGTATTGGGTATTTGAATAAAACAAACCCAACCATCTTCAATCAAAATCCATGGGGATGTAGAAGGAACAGAATCTGGAGTTAAGCATTTCCCCTCATGAGAATAGAGTCCTTGTGTGTTTGACAGTGTCGGGATTCATCAACAAAGGGAAAAATTTTATTATTAAAATTTTATTTTAGGACAGGCGAGGAAGAATCGTAGTTAAGGCGTCTTTGGGCAGGGCATGAGGGGAGAGGCTGTCCCTAGGGTAGGGCTGGAGCAACCATGACATCCCTGGGAATGCCTTGGGACCCGCTGGGGAGCAGGAGGGCGCAGATGATGGGGTAAATATGCAGGAGGAAATTAATCCCTCATAGGAAAACAGATGAGCTCTTTCCGTTTTCAAACGTTCTGGTATCTATTAGATAGTTCCACAAGGTATTAAAAGAATTCCTTTCCACAAAGGGCTCTCTAAGCTTAATCCTTGCGACCTCTAGTGGTTTATTTAGACCATTAACTTTTTTCTTGTTTTCTTGCTTTTCCAAGCACAAAATAGCACTGTCCACATTTTATATTGTCTTTTAACAAGATTCACAGTTTAATTTAGAAAAAAAAAACTGAATAGATATTTCTGTAAAATGAATCCAAACCACCTGCAGTCCAAGCTGCAGTTGTTATTAGCGTTCCTAAGAAGGTCCCTTCAAAGTACATCATTTTCTGTAAGGAGGCCAATGTCCATGTTCATTCTGTTTCCAGGTTTTATTGAATTCAGAAGGGCAGCTGGCAGGCCGTGGCTGAGCCAAAGCTGAACGATCTTCTTCATGCTTACACACAGTACAAACTCTGCATGTTTTCATTGCTGCTTTCTCGTGATTTTTGGTTGTCACTGAGTTTCCCTTGCCTGCTCATTCCTTCACTGCAGGTTACCTAGCTCATTTTCTCACAGGAGTCTCCAGATCTTCCAGACTACCTTACGTCTGACCCATTTTGCAATCTTGCAACATCCTGGGCTTCTTTCTGCCAGAAGCTATTTTCCTGAACTGTAAGGAAAAAAATTGCATTATTGTTTAATATGTTTCTTCTCATAAATCATGAGATCTACGGGGTAAAGACTGGCTTGTTCACCACTGTCTCCTAAGCACTTAGTCCAGTGCCTAGCACATAACTGATACTTATAAACATTTATTGAATGAACCAACACTAGTCTGCAGGAGACTTTTGCCAGGATGCTATTAACATCTTTTGGTTCTCACTGCAGAGGAGACTGGATTTCAGGAATTGATTTCTGGGCCTGAGATAGAGCTTCATTGTAGAGTGCTTGCATGTGCAAGGTCCTAGGTTCAACCCCCAGCACCACACATATACACACAGGCCAATTTCTATTTCTTTTCTTTTTTTCAAATTTTATTTATTATTTTTATTTTATGTGTATGAGTATATTGCCTGAATGTGTGTTAGTGCATCTATGTCGTGAAATGCTCACAGAGGACAGAAGAGGCTGTCGGATCCCCTGGGACTTGCGTTTCGGACAGTTGTTAGCTGCCATGTGGGTGCTGGAATTCGAACCTGGGTCTTCTGCAAGAACAACCAGTGTTCTTATCCGCTGAGCCATCTCTCCAGTTCCCCAGATTTTTATTTCTAAAAATAAAATTTGCAATTTCTTTAGGTGCACCTGTGGCAGATGCAACAATTTGTTCCAAAATTATTTCACCTAGTCTTTCAGTGACTCCATCTTTCAGACTGATATGTTGTTTTGAGCTCTTAAGCAAAGAAACTTTTTACACAAAATGCTGACTCCTTAGATATGTAGATATGACCCAGATTTCCCCGCCCCTCTCAAATCCCTCCCAAAACAGAACTAAGGGAAAGACAATAAAATAGCAATACAGTGGGATGTGTAATAAGCCCATTTCACATTATGCATCCTTATCCATGGTTCTAACCCAGTAGTCCCACTTACTTTCATATTTTTAACATTCAGGTCTTAACCTGGCACCAAGATGGGCATATGCTAGTGTTTACCCAAATGAGGCCTTTATGGTGCCCAGCCTCATCTTTGGAATCTGAATGCTTCCATTCACCTGAGGACACTACATAGGTCTACTACTACATAGGTCTACAGTCCCTGGATCTTAGAATACACTTGTGTGTTTGTGTGTGTGTGTGCACATATGCATGCTGGAGACCAAACCCAGCCTTGCACATACTAAGCATGTGCTCCATCACTGAACTACACTGCCAGCACCTAGGATGTCTATTATTATCTTTCCCAAAACCCCTCAACCTAAATAACTTCTTGGTACTGTAACTTTGTTGTAGTCACCCCCTTTTTCATTTTCATGTGTATATGCATGTGTGCATGTGTATGCATGTTTTTAAAATTTTATTTTTTGTGTATGAGTGTATTTTCTCATGTATATAAGTGCACCTGTGTTATGCAATGCCTGAAGAAGCCAGAAGAGCATGTTGGATCCCCTGGAATTGGAGTTATGAATGACTGATAGCCACCATGTGGGTGCTGGGACTCGAACCCAAGTCCTTTGCAAAAGCAGCCAGTTCTCTTAACCGCTGAGCCATCTCTCCATCTCCATATGCATGTTTTGTTTGTGTGTGGGCATGTATGTGTGCATGTGGAAGCCTGAGACTGTCAGCCTTGATTGCTCTTCCACTTTATTTACTGAGGGTCTCTCAATTACATCCAGAACTCGAGATACAGTTCATCCTGCTAGCCACCTTGCTTGGGGAGTCCCTTGTCTCAGTCTCCTGAGAATGTAGGCAGGCCACCACACCCACCCAGAATGTATGTACGTTCTAGGGATCTGAACTCCACTCCTCATGCTTGTGCAAGCACTTTTAACCAATAAGCCTTCTCCCCTGTTCTCTTCTATTGCTGTCCAAATGTGGTCGAGCTTTCTTAAAATTTTACTTTAAATTGTGTGTGTGTGTGTGTGTGTGTGTGTGTGTGTGTGTGTTGGGGTATGTTCACGAGTACAGGTGCCCTCAGAGACCAGAAGACTGCATCAGATTCTATAGCGTTGAAGTTACAGGTGGTTGTGAGCTGTTTGATGTGGATGCTGGAAACCTGGGTCCCCTGCTCTAGAGCCATACATGCGTCTAACCATAAATATTTGTTGACTATTTCTTTGCCTGTTTCATTTATACTCATTTCTTCTACATTTTACTTTCTCCTACTGCACTGTAACCTCCAAGGGCGTAGGATAAAATTACAGTGCACTTCCTCTCCATCACTGAGTGTTGAGAAGTAAGTTTTGCTCGTTTACTGAGCAGCTCCCCTTCTCCCAGGAGCTTGTCAAGGACCCAAAGTGCACGATAATTCTATTACTAATAGCGTGACTGAGGCAATCAGGAGAGCTGTCAGAAATGCCTTTCAAGTTACATTCATTGGGTTCTTGAGCAGCCGAAACCGCAAGCTACCGCATTAAAACAAGGCGAGAATTAGCAGAATGTCGAAGTTTTCTTTTAAAATTATTTTCATAACGAACTGAGGCATCCTGCGCCATCTCTAGGAAATGAAATTCATTCAGAAGTGCACACATCCTTTCTTGCACTCCAGGAAGCTAAGCTCTTGCAGCAGTTCATCTGCCCAATGGGGGGCGGCAGCATCTCAGTAACTCACTCTCTGAAGATGTGTGAATGGGAGGAGAAATTCGCGTTCAAAATCTTTTTGACTCTACCCACTTTCCGTAGCGCCTTAGCCCGCTCGAGTTTCAATGCGCGTTGTTACTGGACGAAGCGGAGTCCCATACAGCGCCCGCTGCTCTCCCGATCATGGCTTCTCCGAGTTCTTTCACCTACTATTGCCCTCCTTCTTCCTCCCCTGTCTGGTCAGAACCGCTGTACAGTCTGAGGCCCGAGCACGCGCGGGAGCGGTTGCAAGACGACTTGGTGGAAACAGTCACGTCCATAGAACAGGTGAGGTGGCAGGACTGGGCGAGGCGACCGCGCGAGGCCTTCTGGGAGCGGGAGTCCCTCCGCAGGCCTGCCTGGGTGCGAAATTGTTCTAAGAACTACGCTTCCCACATTGCATCGCGGCTCACCCGCCCCAGGCGAGCTCTGGGCGCTCAGACTGGGGCTTCGTAGTGGAGTGTTTGTGAGTCTGACGTGGGGAGGGTCATTGTTTGGGTTGAGCTTGGTGGAAAGGACCGTACCCGTGTCCATTCGGCATCAGCGTGTAAATCGTGTTCTGTGTCTGCAGCCCACATCAGCCCGGGTGAACCAGCAGCCCACTCCATTCTGCCGGGATGTGTGGAGGTTCCGGGACCGACCGTGCTCTTTCCCCGACATGCTCGCAGTTTCGGAATATTTAGGGGACAGAACGGCCGGACAGTGGTCATGCCAATCGGTTTAATTTCTGACTTGCTAGGTCAGGTTGAGGCCTACCCTCGTGATGGGCATTTTGGTAATCTTGATCGCCTCCTATTGAACGCTGGAAATACAAAGAAAGAAAACAGCCACTAGCCAGGAGCCTGGCTGGCGAAGACAGGAAAACAGTATAGTTTGGAAAGAACTAAAAGTATGGATTTAGAACTGCTTGTTACTCACTAAGGCCTAGGGTAGTATCGAATATGCCATTGTGGAAAGTAAGGAATGAGTAGTGAACTATCGTTTTAATTTTCCTTCTCTTTCTCCATTTGGAATTGTTCCAGAGTAGTTGTTGTAGAGCTGTTTACCCATCTGTTACTAGAGGTGGTCAGGATGATTCTTTTTAGCGCTGAGGACTAAGCACCCAGCTGCGTACTAAAATAAGATCTTGTTAAGATCAGTACCCAGACTTAACCTTGGAGGGACCTGCTTCATCTTTCACACCTGAAACAGGAAGCTTCTATTTAGGAAAAATTAATAGCAATCATGACTGTGTTTTACAGTTATGACTAAAATTAATTTTATTTATTTTTTATTTGTTTTTTGAGACAGGTTCTCACTATGCAGCCCTGACTGACCTGGAACTTGCTATGTAGACTAGGCTGGCCTTGAACTCACAGAGATCCACCTGCCTCTGCCTCCTGATTATTGGGATTAAAGTCTACTGTGCTACCATGCCTGGGCTTAATTTTAATTTTATTAGAATCTTTTCTGAACCCCAGCCTTGGCCTGCTCCTTTTCAGAGCACTTTGTGTCCACTTCTTCATTGCTCAGAACATCTATCAGAACCTGAGTGAATGTGTGTATACTGTATCTGTGAATGTTTGTGCCTTGTGGAGTCAGTTCTCTTTCACCTTTCTGTGAGTTCCAAGGATCAAAATGAAGTTGTCACTTGCACAGCAAGTGTCTTTACCCACTGAGTCATCTCACCAGCCCTAAATATAAATTTATAACAAAAACAGGAGCTCGAATACACGTTTATACACAATAGTACTGGAAGCAATATTTTAAATGAGAGTTACACCTCATGGATATTAGGATAGTAAAGGAAACCCTTATCTAATGAATCTAGCTCTCCAGCTTAATAGGGTGTTCCACGAAAGTGATGCTTCTGTTGTTGAGTAGATTCATGTCAAGCCTTTTCCTTTTCTATGGGGTTAAGCAATCCCCATCTTTTCTGCACTTAACTGGATTAACTTAGCAGATAAGGGTATAGCGAGGATGGTAATGAAGAAAAAAGAATCAGTTGTTCTACAAAGCCTTCCATGCTTAGGCACATAAAAAACAGACTATCAGGAATTTTTAATGATCTGTTCTTTTTCTTTTTGTGTACTGCTTTTTGTCTTTTCCAGTAGTCTGCTAAAGTTCCTGCCTGCTTAGTCCTGTGAGGAAAACACCAGCACTCATGTTCTGAATAGGTGTTCTAGTTGCCTTGTTTTTTTTGGGTCTTTTTTGTTATTTGTCTTTTTTTTGGAGCTGAGGACCAAACCCAGGGCCTTGCACTTGCTAGGCAAGCGCTCTACCACTGAGCTAAATCCCCAATCCCCAAATAGGTGTTCTAAACAATAAAAAAAATGGATACAAGATGTTCTGAAAAGGGGCAGGCCAACACTGGAGCTGAGAGAGGATGCTAGTTCCTGATAGTTATTACAGTGCATCTGTCAGATGTAGGCCCAGTAGTATGATGGATAGTAGAGCATCTTATATTTTATATTATTATTCCAGCTCATAGTTTAAAAGTCTAGGATGAACAGTTGCAGATAATAGGAAGATAATGTGATGTTTCATTTTTTGGCTTCCTCTGCTTTAATAATCACAGTGACCTTTTAAAAATATTTATTATTTTTATTTTATGTGTATGAGTGTATTGCTTGCATATAGGTAGGTAGACCCATGTCGTGCAGTGCTTGGGGAGGTCAGAAGAGGTTTGGAACTGGAGTTACAGACAAAATGTGGGTGCAGGGAATTGAACCTGGGTCTCTACAAAAGCAGCCAGTGCTCTTAACCACTGAACCTCTCTCCAGCCCCCACAGTGACCTTTTATTTGGCCCCAGCACAGTGCTCAGTGTTCTCTGCACATTGTACCATTCTGTCCTTACACATTCTACAGATGACTGAGGTAGGTTAACATGATGCAGTTTCAGAAATAACAACATTGATAGGAAGAATTGTTTATGGATTGATACTTTTCCTTTTTTTTTTGGCTTTGAAGCTTCCACAGAGATTTACTGAGGGCTCAATTTCCTGTCATGGCAATAAAGACAAATGCATTCACTTCCTATCTTATTATTAGAAGCTTCATTTGTTAGACAATAATTTAGTCATTTAATAACAGGAGTCAAACCTGTAAACAGTAGAAGGGTCTCCTCCTTATGAGTCCTGTTCCGTTCAGTCGTTTTCACTCAAGGAATACTTGAGTGCCTTTTGTGTGCCTGGCATTTGGCACAAGTCAGTGAACAAAGGAAACTAACTTGATGTTTTTAGGAAATTTTGCTACAGGCTAGGAAGTCAGTCAATTAAAAAAAGAAAAGTGGGCTGCAGAGATTGCTCTGTGGTTAAGAACACTGGCTGTTCTTGCAGAAGGTGTGGGTTTGAATCCCAGCACCCACATGGCAGCTAACAACTGTCCATAACTCCAGTTCCAGAGGATCCGAAGTCCTCTTCCATCCTCTGTGGGCATTGCACGACAGGGTGCACTTACATACATGCAGGCAATACATGATACACATTAAAATTTAAAAAAAAATTTAAAAGAAAAATTGCTTACACCTTTAATCCTAGCACTCAGGAGGCAGAGGCAGGCAGATCTGTGAGTTCAAGGCCAGCCTGATCTGCATAGTGAGTTCCAGGCCAGCCCAGCTGGGGCTACAGGGAAACCCTGTCTCAAAAAGTTCAAAAACAAAACAAAAACAAAACCCCCCCAGGGATGGGGGTATAGCTCAGTGCTACAGCATGTGCAAGGCTGGCTCTACTACCAGTACCACAAAATAAAAAGAAAAGAAAAGGAAACCATTGCTTAGAGACACCTGCTGCTGACAAGAAAACCGGAGTATGCCAGGGCAGTGGTAAGGAAGAACTCCGATGTTAGATGTTACATTTCATCTGAGACCTGGAGTGTGTGAGGGGGCAGGACACAAGTTGACCTGGGAGAAGAGCATTCTGGGTAGAGAACCTAAGGTAGGAGTATGTCAGGTGAGTAAAGAGGCCAGCAAAGAGGAAAATGGGAGATGACATGAATCATGCAGGGCCTTGTGGCTGGGGGGGTTTTTTTTTTTTTTTTTTTTTGGTCTTTTTGAGACAGAGTCTCCTGGTAGCCCCAGCTGTCCTGGAACTCACTATGTAGACCAGGCTGGCCTTGAGCTCACAGAGATCCACCTGCCTCTGCCTCCCGAGTGCTGGGATTAAAGGCGTGTGCCACCACGCCTGGCTGGTGTACTTGTAAAGACTGATATGAGAAGCCTTTTGGCTGCAGAGCTTGCATTTACCAACCAAACTTACCCCTTTTCACCTTGCTCTGTAGATTTGCCTCAGGAAGTGGATCTGCACTGACAGGTTCCCTTGCCTAGTACTGCTGGGCTTTGACCATGAAATATTACTAGGAGGTGAGGAAGAGAGTGAAGGATGAGATCAGCAAATTTCCTCCCTCCTGTAGTCTCAGGACTACAGGTCCTGAGGTCACATGTTCCCTCAGGTGCCTCTTAGGAGACCCTGTTTCCCTCTCCACTGCCCCTTCCCTCCTTCAGGACCATCAGATGCCCGAGTTCCCAGCTCCTGGTGCCTCCCTCTGCCTGTGGGTTCTCTACACTTGCCCATTTATATAGTTTTATAAATTCTCATTTCATCCACTTTTGTGCCACTCATTTCTTGCTAGGACTCATACTGGTCCTGACTGGATGACTTTGAGCAGATGAGTAACAAAGTCAGACCGAGGAGGCAGGAGTCCGGAGGCAGGGATGTTTGGAAGGCTATTGCACTGTTCTGGATGAGAGATGACAGCTGTTTAGCTCAGAGTGACTGTCATTATCTGTGATAAGGAGTGGTCAGTTTCTTGATCCTTCATATGAAGGTCTAACCCTCAACAGACACTTTGGATGTCATGCAAGGCAAGCCTTTTCTTTCTCTAGAAAGCAAGGCAAGGTTATGTTGTTAGTGCTCACTTTTAGTATTGTGCCATCTGGAATCACCCTGATTCAGGTTAATACTGATAGTCTTGGGTGGCAATTTGCCAAAAACATTTTATATGTACTATTCTTGTTTATTATTATTATTAATAAACTATTCCTATTTATTATTATTAATAATCTGCCCTTGAACAAAGACCAAAGCATCCTCCACCTGAAATGATATGACGTCATTAGACAATTCTGAGGGGAACATGAAGCAGTATTAGACTTGATCCCTGCTTTCAAAATTCTTTTCTCTTAAAGGCATCGACAAAAGAATAGGCCTTGAGCAATCAGAGTGTTCAGTTTTGGCTGTATTGCACAAGAAGTAGAAAAACAAGCTGTATGGACTGAGGGGGTCAGTATGACTTTGTGAAGACTGTAGGGCTGTAACAGGAGGTGCTGGGAGTAGCCTTTTCCATAGGAGAAGCCATTATGAGGGAAAACTCAGGCTCAGTTGGGATCAGCAAGGATGATGGCTTACCTAGAAAGAAGGGTGCAGGTTGGACGTGGTAGGGAATGAGGTGAGCCAGAGGTGGGAGACCCCACGGGAGTGAGAGCAAAGCTGATGTGCTTGCTTTAGGTGCTGGTCATAAGGGAGGGGCCAGTGGGGTTCCAGGAAAGAATCCTAGTTTTCTGCTCTTCACACACTTCATGGTCTAGTCTCTGAAAGATTAATAAATGAATGGGGAACAAGTATGTGCAAGCTCCCCATCTTTTATGGCTCTGATAGAAGGAAACAGTACTGAGGAGCTAGATATATGAATCTTTTTTATTTTATTGAAATTCAGCACATATTTTATTGTCCAACTTTATAAGGCAGTCTTAAGTATTAGATATTTGAAAGTACAAAAAAATGGGCTGAGGTTGGGCATGGTGGTGCCTAGCTATAATCTCAACACTTAGAGGCAAAGGCAAGGGGACCATGGTTTGAGGTCAACCAGCAAGATCCTGTCTCTAGATGAATGAATGAGTAAATACAAAAAGAAACTGAAGCTGGGCATGGTGGCACACGCCTTTAATCCCAGCACTCGGGAGGCAGAGGCAGGTGGATCTCTGTGAGTTCAAGGCCAGCCCCGTCTACAGAGTGAGTTCCAGGACAGCTGGGGCTACAGGGAGACCCTGTCTCAAAAAGACCGAAAAAAAAAAAAAAAACTGGGCTGAGAATATAGCTCAGTACTAATGTGCCTGCGTGTGTAAGGCCTTGGGCTCAACCCCCAGGTACACACACACATGTCTACAAACTTTTTTTTGGTAAATGTGAAAATGCACATACTTTTAGATTTTTAGATATGTAGTAAACAAATCAAATGCCTACTAAGAAAGTTTATATTTAAGTTTAGGGACCTAGGAACTGGGGATAGAGCTCAGTGATAGATCACTTCCCTAGCAGATGTGAGGCTCTAGGTCCAGTTCCCAGCACCACCCCCAACCCCCAATAATAAATAAGTAAATAAATGAAATGATATCAAATACTTTATATGACACTAGTTTATAAATACTGACTTTCCTTCTCTTATCTATAAAACAGTTCTCTTCAGAGTTTTCATGTGTCTGTATTATGCATCACCGCTTTTTGAGTAAGCAAATACACTTTTCTAGACCATGCGTTGGTTTCTTTGCACTGCACCTCTTTTGAATATGAGCAAGAATATTTTTAAATTGAATTTTTGTGTATTTCATATTGTTGCATATTTTATCCCAAGTTAAGAATGGAGCCAGGCCTGGTGGATCAGGCCTATAAGCCACCTACTTGGGGGTCTGAGGCAGGAGGAAGGAACTTTCAAGGCTGGCCTGGCCAATTTAGTGAGACCCTGTCTCAAACAGTAAAAAGAGGGTTGGAGGGACAGCAGGATGGCTTAGTGGATGAAAGTGCTTGCCAAGTAAGCCCATTGACTCTTCGGAACCCACGTAAAGGTGGAAAGGAGAGAACTGACTCCACAAAGTTGTGCACTGTGGCACATGCGTGCTCTCACACACATCATACACACACACACAAAGATAAGTAAAATAATAAAGAGAATCTTCTCCTTGCTTTTTATGAGTTTTTAGCTAGGACCCACTCTATCAGAAGAGATTAACAAGAGAAAATCAAGTAGAAGTTTATTGGTCTGTATGCTTCACCTGTACAAGGGCCATACCCAGAGAAGTTGGTAAATCCCAAAAAGGTGGCTTAGGGTTTTGGTTTAAATACCATCTTAATTAAAACAGGGAGGGTGGGCGGGGCAGTAAAGGGAAAGTGAGATGAAGAGCCTGGAGAAGAGTCTGGAAAACTATGGTGAAGTTTGTCATGCAGATTCACATTGTGCTTTTTCCTGGAAAAGAGTTTGGAGTTACCTTTTACCTTGGCATAAGAGGCAGGGAACAGGAGAGGAGGAAACCCGAGGAGCAAGAGTGGATGATTTCCTTTAGAGATGTACGTTTCCCTTATAAAGGGGTAACTTTTTTTTTTTTTGGTCTTTTTTGAGACAGGGTCTCCCTGTAGCTCCAGCTGTCCTGGAACTCACTATGTAGACCAGGCTGGCCATGAACTCACAGAGATCCGCCTGCCTCTGCCTCCCAAGTGCTGGGACTAAAGGTGTGCGCCACCACGCCCAGCCCAATATAACTTTGTTTTCAAAGCTTCTCCTGATATCCTTCTTCAGTTATTGCTCAAAATAATCAGCTCAAATTATCCTCATACTAAAGAGGTTTATTGTTAGTGATGTGCTCTGTCTCCTTCAGTGTTTTCCAAGGGATGCATTCTGGTCTCCTATAGTCTTCTGCCTAGTAATGCGTTCCAGTCCCTAGAGCCTTACTCTGAGTGATGTGTTCTGGTCTCCTGTAGTCTCTTATTTTGAGTGATGGGTTCTAGTCTCCTAGAGTTTTATTCTGAGTGATGCAGTGGTCTCTTTTGTTCTGAGTGATGTGTTCTGGTGTCTTACAGTCTTATTTTGAACAATTTTTGTTTTGTTTATTTATTTATCATCATCATCATCATCATCATCATTATTTGGTCTTTTTGAGACAGGGTCTCCCTGTAGCTCCAGTTGACCTGAAACTCGCTGTGTACACCAGGCTGGCCTCAAACTCACAGAGATCTGCCTGCCTCTGCCTGGAATTAAAGGCATGTACCACCATGCCTGGCTTATTTTTATTTTTTATGGTATGAATGTTTTGCCTGCATCCATGTTGTATAGTGTCTGTGGAAGCCAGAAGAGGACTTCAGATTCCCTGGAACTGGAGTTAGGGATGGTTGTTAGTTACCATGTGGGTGCTGGGAACTGAACTCAGGTCCTCTAGAGCAGCCAGTGCTCATAACTGTTGAGCCCTTTACAGTCTTATTTTGAGAGCTGTATTCTAGTCTCTAACAGCCTTATTTTGAGTGATGTGTTCTGGTCTCCTACAGTCTTTTTAGGGAGTGACATTCTAGTCTCTTATAGTCTCAAAATATTGACTTATTTGTTCAGGGAAATGCTTTGATTGTTAAATATCATTTTAGTTGAGATGGTGAAAAATATGGTTTATAGTTTAACAAATAACATTTAGGTTTTGAATGAAGAAAGTACTGTTTGAAGCAAAACTTGAGCTGAAATTTAATGATATTTATCATTTCTCAAAACCCTTAGGGGCTGGGGAGATGGCTCAATGTGTAAAATGCTTTCCCCATAAGCATAAAGACCTGAGATCAGTTCCCAACACCCATGTAAAAGCTAGGTGTGGTGACACATGTCTGTAACCCCAGCACTGGGAGGATGGAGGCAGGCAGATCCCTGGAGCTCACTGACTAACCAGTCTAACCAGTTGGTGAGCTCCAGGTTCAGTGAGAGACCCTTCCTCAAAAAATCAGGTGGAGTGTGATTGAGGAAGGCACTTGACATTGACCTCTGTCCTCTACTTGCCCTCACATACACACAGGAACACACTCACACATGCACACATACAAAACCCTACGCTACCAAACATGAGCATGCATCAGAATGCTGTGGTAGCTTAAAAACTGGTGGATGGACTCCATCCATACCCGTAAGGTCTAAGTATATATGTCTGCGTCTGAGAATACAAGAACCAAGTTTAGCTTGGTTCCCTATGAAGTTTCTAGAATGCTAGTTTTCTACCACTGCTCAGAGGGAGAGGCCTCTTTCTGCTTTTCCTTCTCATGCTCATGTTTAAGGAGTGTGGGTAAGAAGCATGCTCTGGGGCACAAATCGGTGTCTCTTTTGTTTAGGACTGTATTCTGGATACCCAGTACATAGAGGGAAGATGAGAGAATTATTAAGAAAATATTAAGAGTATTACTATTTTCTTTTCCCTGTCCTTTCAGTGTATGGGTACAGTTGCCCTTGCCTACGAGTATGTGTATGGGTTAGAGGCTGATGTTAAGTGCTTTCTTCTGTCATTCTCCACTGTATTGTTTTTGGAAATGGGGTCTTCACTGAACCTTGAGCTTGCCATTTTGGCTAGAGTGGCTGCTCAGCGAGTCCCCATCTGTCTCAGTCCCCCCCAGCCCCTCAGCCTGGGGTTACAGATGTACACTGCCATACCCAGCTTTTATGTTGGTGCTGGGAATCTAAACACAGTTCCTTATGTTTATGGGGCAAGCACTTTACCTACCAAGCCATCTTCCCAGCTCAAGAAAATATTTCTTAGTGTAAAAACTAGTAATCATTATTTTCTGATAGTTTATTATGAAATTTCGAACGTAGCAAAGTTGCTGTATCTTTACCAGCATTTGATGTTGTCCTTCATTATGCTGGTGGGTGTGGAAAGGTATCGAATTGTATTATTTTATTTTATTTTTTATTTATTTAATTTAATTTAATTTAATTTTATTTTATTTTATTTTTTGTCTTTTTGAGACAGAGTCTCCCTGTAACCCCAGCTGACCTGGAACTCACTATGTATACCAGGTTGGCCTCGAACTCAACAGAGATCCATCTGCCTCTGCCTCCCAAGTGCTGGGACTACAGGCATGTGCCACCATGCCCGGTACTCAAATTGTATTTATTTTTAAATTGCTGAAACACTTTAATTTGGTTTAAACATTTATCTACTATACGTACAAATGCATCTTGTGTGTACATCACTGACTTCTTAAAAATCTGTCTTATGCCTAGATAAGATAGTCATAATGAAATCTGGGTATTAAGTGTTTTGTTTTAATTCTTTTTTTTTTTTAAATTTTTTTTATTATTTTTATTTTATGTATACGAGTGTATTACCTGCATGTATGTAAGGGCACCTGGATCATGCAATGCCCAGGGAAGTCAGAAGAGGGCGATACATCCCCTGGAACTGTAGTTATGAACAGTTGTTAGCTGCCATGTAGGTGCTAGGAATCGAACCCAAGTCCTCTGCAAGAGCAA
>NW_008355157.1:670493-677610 GCF_000622305.1 Nannospalax galili
AATTTTATTTATTTTTATTTTATGTGTATGTGTGTATTGCCTGCATGTAGGTAAGTGCACCTGTGTTGTGCATTGCCCCCTGGAGGTCAGAAGAGGCTGTTGGATCCCTTGGGGGCTGGAGTTAACAGACAGTTGTTAACTGCCTTGTGGGTGCTGGGATTCAGACCAGGGTCTTCTGCAAGAACAGCCAGTGTTCTTAACCGCTGAGCCATGTCTCCAGCCCCTTGTTTTAATTCTTAATAATTTTCATCCAATTTTTATTATAGATATTTTCTAATTTACAAAAAATAATATTTTTGTGAAATTTACCAGCTTACCTGCTACTTAATCATCTCCCTAAGAATTGCTAAAAGGGCCCAGCATGGTGGTGCAAGCCTTTAATAACAACCAAAAGTACCCTTTAGCAATTCAGTTTGTTTGTTTTGTTTTTTCAAGATAGGATCGTCCTGTAACCCCAGCTGGCCTGGAACTCCCTATGTAGACCAGGCTGGCCTCCATCTCACAGAGAGCCATCTGCCTCTGCCTCCTGAGTCTGAGATTAAAGACTTTTGCCACCACGCCTGGCTTTTTCTTTTTTTCTTTTCTTCTTTTTTAATTTATTTTTTATTTTTATTTTATGTGTATGCATGTATTGCCTGCATGTAGGTAAGTGCACCCATGTTGTGCAATGCCCTCAGAGGACAGAACAGGCTGTTGGATCCCCTGGAACTGGAGTTACAGACAGTTGTTAGCTGCCATGTGGGTGCTGGGATTCGAACCTGGGTCTTCTGCAAGAGCAACCAGTGTTCTTAACTGCTGAGCCATCTCTCCAGCCCCAAGTCTTTTTAATTTTCTTTCTTTTTTTTTTTTTTTTGGTCTTTTTGAAAAAGGGTCTCCCTTGACCCCCAGCTGGCCTGGAACTCACTACATAGACCAGGCTGGCCTTGAACTCACAGAGCTCCACCTGCCTCTGCCTCCTGAGTGCTGGGATTAAAGGCGAGCACCACCATGCCCTGCTGCCTTTTTAATTTAAAAAAAATGATGATTCTTAATTTATTATTATTGTGTGTGTATGATGTATGTGTATGTATGGTGTGTGTGTGTGTGTGTGTGTATGTGTGCAGCATGCATATGATAGGGCACTCGTATAGAGGTCAGAGGACAAATTTTGCTTTCGAGAGTCAGATCTCTCCTTCCACCTTATTGAGGCAATCTTCCTTGTTTCTGCTTCTCTGCTGTGTACTCTAGGCTAGCAGGCCAGTGAGAGTACAGGTAATCCTACTGTCTTTGCTTCTTATCGAGATTACAGATGTGTGCCACCCTATCTAGCTTTTTTATGTGGGTTCTGAGGATGAAACTCAGGTTGTCAGACTTATGCAGCAAGCACTTTTACCAGCTGAGAGGGGATGGCCTCGAACTCATGAACCTCCTAGTTTGTTCACTCAAATTTCTGGGTTATAGGTGTGTGCCACGATGCTAGGCAAAGAACATTTTTAAAAGAGGCTAAAATCATGTCAGACAGACAGACAGACACACACACACGCACACATACATGAAATAAATGTTGAAGGTTTTATCTTCCTCATTAATGAAAGAACCAGTAAGAACTATATTACAACTAGTTTGAGAACTGAAAGTCCCATTCATTTAGACTCAGATAAGGAATGAAATGACTTTATAAATGGATGGAAACTTACTGGACCAAAGTCCAGGCTGCCTATTCCTTGAAAGCCAATTCTCAGGTTTATTCAAGAACCAATGTCTTGAGATGATAGAGGTGATACTGGGGAAATTGAGGTTTCCCTTCTTGGGGTTCTTAGTATCATTAATGAAAGACTTTAAGAATGGACTCAAATGAAAGTTCAATGACATTTTTATTAGAGTTTAAAAGAGAAACCCCTAGGACAGGCAAACTGTAAATCTCAGGAGGAGGATGGAGGAGAGAAGGAAAATAAGCCATGTTGTTTAAGGCAGCATGGAGATCAGACACATGGAAGATTAGCAGCCACATGGCAGGGAGGGGGGCTTTAGAGAAAGAAGAAGGAAGCCCAAAATGTTGGGGAAGCCTGATGTGTTAGGGAAAGCATGCTTAGAAAAGGGAATGAAGAGGAGAAGTTACTCTTTTCTGCTTCAGAAAAGCAGGCAGACTTACGCAGCCTACCTCTCTCTTTTTTTTTTTTTTTTTTTTTGGTTTTTGAGACAGGGTCTCCCTGTAGCCCCAGCTGGCCTGGAACTCTGTATGTGGACCAGGTCTCACAGAGATCTGCCTGCCTCTGTCTCTGCCTGGGGGGGAACATCTCAATAGTCCTGTATTTTCTAAAAGAAACTTCACCACTGTTTACATACATTTTGTTAGTTGATGCATAGAACTAAAGACTAAGGAGGGACAGTTACATATTCTGATATATTCTGATGTTATCTGAATGTCCCAGTTTTAGCAATTAATGTATTTAACTGCACCTTCTTTTCAGAACCAAGTGGAAAGGAGGGGACATACTTGTGAGAGGCATAGCAAGGGAAGGTAACTTTTTAGAAGGGCAAAAGAAAGGGAAGCCAAAAGTAGCTCAGTAAGGACAGCTCCTAAAGGAGAAGCTGTTATACAACCCATCCCTGTCCACAGATAATGATGAAGTGTTTCACCATATACTGTTTGCATGCCTGTGGATGGGAACTATTTATATTACAATGGGTTTACTAGTTTACTTCTCTCTCTACAGATTTGTGAAATAACAGAGGTGTTGATAATCCAGTGGATGATCTAAACAAGACACAATTTTTCCTTTGATATGTGCGTTTATATGTATGTGTGCATACATATTGACCTATGTGTCTATATAAAATTTTTTCCTAAAATTTTGAAAGCAAGGTAAAAATGTTTCTATTTTTCATTAATTTCTTTTTATATATTTATTTTTTTATTTTATGTATATGAGTGTATTGCCTGCATGTATGTGAGTGCACCCGTGTCATGCAATGCCGTGGAGGTCAGAAAAGGGCTTCGGATTCCGCTGGAACTGAAGTTAAGGATGGTTCGTAGCTGCCATGTGGGTGCTAGGAATCGAACCCGGGTCCTCTGCAAGAGCAGTCACTGCTCTTAACTGCTGAGCCATCTCTCCAGCCCCTTAATTTCTTTTTAAAAGTTTTGTTTATTTACTTTTTAATATTATGTGAATGAGTGTTTTGTGTGCATGTATGTAAGTGTACCATATGTATGCTAACCCATGGAGACCAGAAGAGGGTGTTAGATCTTCTGGAACTGGAGTTACAGGTGGTTGTTAGCTGCTTTGTGGTGCTGGGAATTGAACACATGACCTCTGTAAGAGCTGTCAGTGCTCTTTACTACTCAACCATCTCTTCAGCCCCAAGATTAAAACATTTTCAAATTTTATTTATTTATTTATTTGTATGTATGTGTGTGGGTGCATACATACCACAGCATATGTGTGAAGTTCAGAGGACAACTTGAAGGAGTTGGTGCTTCTTACCACACGACTCCTGGGGATTGAACTCAGGTCATCAGGCTTGGTGACAAGCATCTTTAACCACTGAACCATCTCGCTGGCCTAAGACTTTAAAAAAACAAACAAACCCCCCAAAAACCCAACTTTTAGTCATGTGCTTAAATTAGATCTAATCAAAGTTTCTTTATTTGAGGCTATTTTTTACAAATATTAAGAGAGCCAGTCCCTTGGGAATTAGTCTTTAGGGACTGACTCTGGTGACCCTCTTGTAGCATTTTCATGTAGCAGTGTTCTGGGTGGATCAGATACTTTAGATTCTCTTCTGAGAGCACCATACTGTGTTCATTTACATGGCTATGAACTGAGCCCTGTGCTCAGGGGAAATGAGCCTATGGGCCCTTCACTATTTATGGAAAAGAAAGTTATCTGTTGCCATGTGGCTGTTAAGCAGCCTTTCTATTCTATAGACTGGTAACTGGCTGCCTATGGGGATTTGTATGCATAAAGGAGGGATTAGATAGAATAGTCAGATTGAAAGGAGGCATGAAAATGAAAGATAAGTGAGAAGTCAAAGAAGGTGGGCATGCCTTAGCATCTCGAGGGCTTTTCTTTCTCTCTTGTATGTGTAGGTAAGAATCCCTGTGCTGAAATGTTTTTTAGTTTTTTTTCTTTTTTTTTCAGAATTCAGATTTGAGAGCCACAGAGATTCACAGTTTTTTATAATTTATGTAACTTAAAAGACAAACAGAAAAGTCATCTTGAGTTTCACAATATTTCTTTTTATCTATTTTTTTAAGTGCTTGAGCAGGGCACTGGGCTCTGCCTTATTCCTTTGAGACAAGGTTTCCATGTACCTGGAGCTTGCATATTTTGTCTAGGCTGGCAACCAGTAAGCCCCAGAGATCTTCCTGTCTCTGTTTCCTATAGCACTAGGGTTACAGGTGTGTGTGGATACCACGTCCAGCTTGTTATGTAGGTGTTAGAATCTGAACTCAGGTTCTCATGGTTATGTAGCAAGCACTCTTAACCATTGAGCCATCTGTCATCTGTTGAAGATTTTAATAACTTTGTTTCGTTTTGAGACAGGGTTTTACTGTGTAGCCTGTTTGCTTGGAACTTGCTATGTAGTGTGTTGTACCAGTATGTTGGAGGTCCCCAAGGCCATGTCTAGTTTTGGTGATTTACTACAAGGACTCAAAGAACTCAGCATATAATTGAGCTCATGATTAAGGTTTATTATAGCAGGAGAATGCAAAGGGACATCATCAAAGAGATGAAGCTCTTGGGCAAAGTCTGGAGGAAAATGGATGCAAGATTCCAAGAGTCTTCTAGGTAAAGGAAGAGAAAAGTAATTTTTCTTTACTCATTTTAGGGCCTCTGACTAGGGCCCTATAAATTAAACTAGTAGATGGCAGATTAACAAGAGAAAAATAAGTTTATTTCTTTTTTTTGTTGTTGTTGTTGTCTTTGTCTTTTAGACAGGGTCTCACCATGTAGCCCAGGCTGGCCTTAACTTGCTCTGTAGCTGAAGCTGACCTTAAACTCACAATCCTACTGCCCACACTTCCTAGAGCTATCATACCTAGCTGCAAACAGAAGCTTATTGACATGTGTATCACGTGTATACATGTCAGCCTCCACTGAGGAGTAACCCACTAGAGTGGTGGGAACGTGAGCTTATGTAGAACTAGAGGCGAAATAAAGGAAAAGTGATTTGGGGCATCTGGGGAGGGGAGGCTAGATGTAGGAAGATACTGCTCCTGGGCACTTAGGTCTGTAAACCTGCTGCATCAATTTCTCTGTATTTTGAAACAAATTAGGAAACAAATCGGTAAAGGTTTGACCAGAATTGGGGAAAGTTCTTAGATGCTCTCTTGCTTTTGATATAGCAATGTAACAGTTTTATACAAAAGGTAAAAGACAGGAGATATGCACTTGTTGGTTTAGATGTGAGGTAAATCCTCAGGTTTGTGAACTCCCTTTCTTGGAGGCAAGTCCCTCCTCTGGCACCAGGGCTTCAGCTCTTCTCTCACTTGGGTAGATTCCTTGCGGAAGTTAAATTCCTTAGGGTCCATTGTTTGGGGTCCCTGCTACAGTTTTTGTCTTTCTTTGTTCCTTAGGACTGTGGGATTTGGGGTGTTTTGTCATCTATTCGTGGACTGGTGTGAAAAATTCCTAAACCGGGCATGGTGGCACACATATTTAATCCCAGCACTTGGGAGGCAGAGGCAGGTGGATCTCTGTGAGTTCCAGGCCAGCTGGGGCTACTGGGAGACCCTGTCTCAAAAAAACCAAAAAAAAAAAAAAAAAAAAGAATTCCTGAAATTTGCCTGTGCTAGAAAGAAATCTAATAAGCCGAATACAGGTGTCAAAGTTATGAGGCATTCAGTTAATGCCAGGTCACCATGCATAAGAATACCTTCTCTACAGCCTTGGCTTTAGTGACTTTTGAAAGGACTGGTACTGGGGACTCCATTTTTTAATTTTTTAAAATTTTTTTTAGAAAAAGCATTTCATTACAGCTTTAACGTACTCATTAACAGTTTCCAGAGCAAAGATACATCTCTTTCAAAAGTGGCTATAAAATTTTTAGGTTCACAGTTGAATTAATACAATTATGCAATATTGTACTCCATATAAACCCTATTAAGACATAAAATTAAATGAGGTTTTAACCTTTAAAAACGATCTCGATTTCCTTATTAAAATACACAGTCTCATACAGAAAAATTAATTTGTTGTTTTTGCTCATAACACTGAGATGTTGGCACATGCATCTCTAATCTATGTATTTGCTTATTACTAGTCATAATTGGTTGCACTCAGATCCTTGGCACTTGTGTATGTCTATAAAGTCATCGGGTAGATTTCAATGGTAATGTTTATCACCTCTACTAATTAACATGATGTAAATTTTTATGCTTCTGCCTCAAATATAATTCATTTGTAAAAATTCGTTGATTTTGTGTGTATATCACACAGAACATCCCAAACCATCTTATTCAACTACACACCCACTTCCCATATGGGACCCTCCCATAGCCTCCCTCCCCACCACTAGAGTCCTTATACTCTGTTATCACTGCTACTGTCTGCTGTGATGCCATCACCCCCAGCCATTCCCCACTACTTGTCCATCTGGTGAATCTAGTCAGCCTATCTAGAGGTCTTTGTTTTAGGAAGGTCAGCTGTTCCTCATCTAGCAGCAATCTGTTGTCTGTCGATATTCCTTTAGATAAGATTGGGGTCTGCTGTTCATTTTCCCCATTCTATGCTGGGTTACTGTCTGGGAGTCCCTTGGGCCACGCTGGCCAACAACTCAAAAGAAGGTATCTCCTATCTGGCATTGTTGCTTGTTATGTAGCTTTTAGCTATACATATGGACTCTTAAAAAATTATATTGGTCCCTTTAATCTTTGCTTGTACTTTCCTTTTGGGTGTTTAAGGCCATACTCTTAAGGCTGTTTGAGGATCTGTTCCTCAGGGGTCACATGGGCTTGGGAGGAGCCCCTGGCTCCTTTCTTTTACCAGTTCCGCCTATGTGAAGATAAGAAAAAGGTCCTGCTCCACCATGGTTGGCTTTGCTTGGAAGCATATAGGAAATGATTCCTCTGTGTTTACCTTCTTCTTTGTAGCCTGGCCTCTGGTTCAAGTCCATCTGGTGGGGTCTCCACGGC
>NW_008355157.1:677784-678685 GCF_000622305.1 Nannospalax galili
AGTATGTCTGTTAAACATCCAAGAAGGTTAGTTCCACCAGTCTGGTATTTTTAATTACTGTGTGACATGTAGATAAATTTTGGGCGAAGACTCAATTGTTCTCACATAAACCTTGCTGTATTAGTCAGGGTTCTCGAAAGAAACAGAACCAGTAGAATGAATATGTATGTATAGGGATTTATCAACTTAGCTCACAGGATAGAGTCCAAGTAGTCCAACAATGGCTGCACCACACTGGAGAGGCTGAGAATCTGTAGTCACTCAGTCCACAAAGCTGGATGTCTCAGTGGTCCCACTCTGGTGCTGAAGGCCTGACAAATTCCCAAAGATCAGCTAGTCTTCAGTCTACAGCAGCAAGACGAACTCACCAGCGAGAGAGAAGGCAAGCAGCAAGAAGCCTGGCATTCTCCTCTGCCGTGGCCTTCTATACTGACTGTCATCATAAGGTAACACCCACATCTAGGGGGTGTCTTCCAGCTTCAGATGATCCAATCAAGAAGATCTCTTTCATTTCAGTTAATCCCAGATGCAATCAAGTTGACACAAAGGATTAGCCATCACAAGTGCCTTCAAATACCAGACAATGTAAGTGCTTCTCAGCACTAGCGAAGGGAAACTTCATTGCAACGTAGAGAGTTATTGTTCTAATGCTGTTATACAGGTGGGGAAACTGTTGATTATTAAAAAGTTACCTTTGTAGGCTGGTATGGTTGCTTCATGAGCTTAAAGTACTTACCAACAAGCCTGACAATCTGAGTTCAATCCCTGGGACTCACATGGTAGAAGGAGAGAAAACCTGCAAATTGTCCTCTGACCTCCACATGTATGCCAGGGCACATATTTTGTTACAAAAATATATTATTATTATTATTATTATTATTATTATTATTATTATTATTAT
>NW_008355157.1:679653-680955 GCF_000622305.1 Nannospalax galili
TTGACTTTTGTGCAGGGTGAAAGATAGGGGTTTAGTTTCATTCTTCTACAGGTGGAGATTCAGTTTTGTCAGCACTGTTTGCTGATCATGCTGTCTTTCCTCCAGTGAATGTTTTTGGCCCCTTTGTCAAATATCAGGTGGCTGAAATTGCATTTACTCATATTTGGGTCTTCAATTTTGTTCCATTGATCTATGGGTCTATTTTTGTGCCAGTACCATGTTGTTTTTATGACAATAACACTGTAATACAGCTTAAAATCTGGTATAGTAATCTCCTGGCATTGATCTTAGTGCTCAGGGTTCCTTTGGCTCTCCAAGGTCTTTTGTGCTTCCATGTGAATCTTAGGATGTTTTTTTTTCAATTCTGTGAAAAATGTCATGGGAATTTTGATTGGCATTGCATTGAATCTATAAATGGCTTTTGGTAGGATGATCATTTTCACAATATTAATTCATCCAATCCATGAGCATGGGAGGTCCTTCCATCTTCTGATGTCTTCCTCAATCTCTTTCTTTAAAGATTTAAAAATTTCATTGTAGAGCTCTTTAATGTCTTTGGTCAGGTTTATTCCGAGATTTTTTTTTTTTTTTTTTGCAGCTATTGTGAAGGGGAGTATTTCCATGTGCTCTTTCTCTGATTGTTATTGGTATATAGACAGACTTTTGTAGGTTAATTTTGTAACTTGCCTCTTTACTGAACGTGCTAATAATTTCTTGGAGTTTTTGGGTGGAATTTTTGGCGTCCCTGCAAAAAGGGATAATTTGATCTCTTGTTTTCCAGTTATTACTCCTTTAATTTCTTCTCTTGTCTTATTGCTCTTGCAAGAGTTTTCAAGTACTATGTTAAAGAGAATTGGGGATAGTGGACAGCCTTGTCTGGTTCCTGATTTCAATGGGAATGCTTCCAGTTTTTCTCCATTTAGAATGATGTTGGCTGTGGGTTTGTTATATATGGCTTTAATTATGTTGAGGTATGTTCCCTCCAGTCCAATTCTCTCTAGGACTTTAAACATAAAAGCATGTTGAATTTTGTCAAAGGCCTTCTCTGCATCTATTGAGATGACCATGTTGTTCTTGGTTCTTGTCTCATTTATATGATTTATGACGTTTATTGACTTAAGTATATTGAACCATTCAGCATCTCTGAGATACAGCTGACTTGATCATGGTGAATGATCTTTTTGATGTTTGTCTGTATGTGGTTTGCAAGTCTATAGTTTTCTTTTTTTCTTTTTTTGTCTTTTTGAGACAGGGTCTCCCTATAGCCCCAGCTGTCCTGGAACTCACTATGTAGACCAGGCT
>NW_008355157.1:681880-682425 GCF_000622305.1 Nannospalax galili
CTTCTGGTGTTGATTTTAAGCTTTATTGCATTGTGATCTGATAGAATGCATGGGATTATTTCAATCTTTTTCATTTTGTTGAGGTTTGTTTTGTGCCCCAGTATATGGTCGATTTTGGAGAAGGTTCCATGGTGTGCTGAGTAGAAAGCATGTCCGCTGGTGCTTGGGTGGAGTACTCGGTAGATGTCTGTTAAGTCCATTTGATATATGATATTGTTTAATTCAGATGTCTCTCTGTTAACTCTCTGCCCCGTTGACCTATCTAATGGAGACAGTAGGGAAATTCAGTCCATTAATATTCAAAGTTATTAATAAAAGATGAGTATTGAATCCTGTCATTTGTATTTCTGTTAACATTCTTGATATAGCTGTACTTTTCCACAGTTATACCTTCATTAGATTTCTTTCTGCAATTCCTTGGGTATAGTCATTCCTTTCTTCAACTCTCTGTATTGCTTCCAGAGCTCTCTGAAGGGCTGGTTTTGTGGACATGAATTCCTTCAGATTTTTCTTTACCCTTTGACTATAAAAGACATTTTGGCTTG
>NW_008355157.1:682724-683091 GCF_000622305.1 Nannospalax galili
GGGAAATGTTCTTCTACAATCCTGTTGAAGAGCTGGTCCATACCGTTATCCTGTGATTCTTTTCCTTCCTGTATGCCTATGATGTGTACGTTTGGATTTTTATGGTGTCACATAATTCCCGCATATTCCATTCTTGTGTTTTCTTTCATTTTTCATAATCTTTGCTTGAGTGGTCTAGTTCGTCCACTTTATCTTCCAGTCTTGATATTCTGTTTTCCATTTCATTCATCCTATTGGTGAGGCTTTCTCCTGTCATTTCTAATTGGCTTACTAAGTGTTTCACTTCTTTATTTCAACCTGAGTAGTCTTCAATATCTCTAGCCCTTCTGAATTCATTCAGAAGTTTATCCCTATCTTCCTTCAGTTC
>NW_008355157.1:683372-698776 GCF_000622305.1 Nannospalax galili
TCATGTGTCTTTTTGTTTACTTTTTGGGCATGAAAAGCTGGTTCCTTTAAGCTTCCAGTTCTCTCTTTTGATTTTATATTGGAGTGGCCAGATTGCTTTTGTCTTCAGGAGTTCCCACAGAGGCCTAAGTCAGATGAGGATCAGATGCTCTCAGGCTTTCTCCTAAGGTCTGGATCCCTCCAGGAACGATGTCCTAAGGAATTTGGGGGTTGTACTGGCCTGGGACCAGGGCCCAGGAAAATGCTGGTCTCAGGCAGCTGGTGGATGTGCCACCCAGAGATTCACAGGGAGATGGGGGTGGGAAGAAGCCCCAACTGCTCCTGGAGACCAGGAGAGAGCTGGGGATTCCATTTTGACTCTGACAATTTGCCATCTTTTCTCTGAACACTTTTTCTTTGAATACATCTCTGGCTTACCATCTTTTGGTTTGGCTTTGATTCTCCCTCCTTGCTTTTGGCCTTTGATCTGATCCTGTGTTGAAGGATGGCAGGTAGTCAGGAAGACAGTGACAAAGAGGACTGGCCAAATGTAAGCTAATGAGGGTTTAGAAGAAAGGGCTGTTAAGATTACTTCACGTGGAGTCTGCTCTTAAATTTATGCATATGTGTCTGTGTGTGGGTATGTGCGTGTGAGTGCAGGTGCCCGTGAAGTCCAGAAAAGGACTTTGGATCTGCTGGGGCTGCAGTTACAGGTGATTGTGAACCATGCAGAATTGGTGCTGGGAACTGAATTTGGGTCCTCAGGAAATGCAGTATTCACTTAACCACTGAACCTTCTTTCCAGTCCTAAGGAGCTCGAATGTTGAGTCCCTGTTCTTTTTGCACTTGGTAAAGTTCTTAGGTTTTTTTTTTTTAAGACAGGCTTTTAAATAAATTTTTTTTATTTAGTATTTTTATTTTATGTGTATGGGTGTATTGTCTGTGTGTAGATAAGTGCACCTGTGTCGTGCAATGCCACAGAGGATAGAAGAGGCTGTCAGATCCCCTGGAGCTGGAGTTATGGACAGTTGTTAGCTGCCATGTGGGTGCTGAGATTTGAACCCGGGTCTCCTGCAAGAACAACCAGTGTTCTTAACCACTGAGCCATCTCTCCAGCCCCCAAGACAGGGTCTCTTTATACAGCATGGCTACCCTGGAGTTCACTAGGCAGAGCACGTTGGCCTCAAATTTGTGGCCTGCTTCTGTTTCTTCAGTGTTAGGATTATAAGTGTGTGCCAGTGTGCCACTGTATGGGCTTATTCATATGCTTTAAATGAGTAACCTGAATAGTATATGAATTATATCTCAAGAAAGTTCTTAAAAATATACAACTTCTGGGGCTGGAGAGATGGCGTAACAGTTAAAAGTACTGACTGCTCTTGCAGAGGATCTGAGTTTGAATTCCACTGCCCACATTATGGCTAGCAACCATCTGTAACTCCAGTTCCAGGGGATCTGGTATCTTCTTCTGACCTCCTTGGGCATTGCATGGCATGGGTGCACTTACACACATGCAGGCAATATACTTATACACATAAAATAATAATTAAAATATTTAAAAAGGGTATGGTTCCAACTAATAAACTTTGGAGCCAGGGTCTTGCTGTATTGTAGTCCAAGCTGGTGCTGAACTCCCCATTCTCCTGCAGAAAGCCTTAACTTCCTGGTGCTGAGATTATAGGCATGTGCCACTGTGACAAAAGTATGCAAGTTTTTTTGGGGGGGAGTCTTTGAGACAGGGTCTCCCTGTAACCCTAGCTGGCCCAGAACTCACTATGTAGCCCAGGCTGGCCTCAATCTCACAGATTCATCTGCCTCTGCCTTCCCAGTGCTGAGATTAAAGGCATGTGCCACTATGCCCAGTAAATTCTTTAAAAAAATTAAAAAAAAAAACTTTATCATTATTTTTATTTTATGTGTATGCTTGCATTGCCTGCATGTATGTCAGTGCTCCCTGACGTGCAATGCCCCTGGAAGACAGAAGAGGTCGTTGGGCCCCTGGAACTGGAGTTAGGGACAGTTGTTAGCTGCCATGTGGGTGCTGGGATTTGAACCCAGGTCTTCTGCAAGAACAGTCAGTGAGTGTTCTTAACCGCTGAGCCATCTCTCCAGCCCCCCCCAATTTTTTTTTGTAATTATGTGTGTGTGTATGTGTGTCTGTGTGTGTGTGTGCACGCATGTGGGCATGTGCACATGAGTGTAAGTATCTGAGGAAGCCTGAGGTATCAGGACTCCTGAAGTTGGAGTTACAGGCACAAGGGGTTGTGAGCTGCCCATTGTGAATGCTAGGAACTGAACTCAGGTCCTCTACAAGAGCGGCAACTGCTCTTAACTGCTGAGCCATCTCTCCAGTTCAGTATACAAGTTCTTTTTTGGAAAAACATTTTATTATTTTTATTTTATGTATATGAGTGTCTTGCCTGCATGTATGTAAGTGCACCTGTGTTGTGCAATGCCCACAGAGGTCAGAAGAGGGTGCTGGCTCCCTTGGAACTGGTGTTATGGACAGTTGTTAGCCACCACATGGGTGCTGGGAGCTGAACTGGGGTCCTCTGCAAGAGCAGCCAGTGTTCTTAACCACTGAGCCATCCCTCCACACATATACACGTTCTTAAGAGACAATGAATTAATTATCCATTCTTATAAATAACTGGCCTGTAATAAGTGTTCATTAGAACTTGTAACCTGATTGATCAGTATCAGTCAGCTAGGACTAACTGCATTGAAATGAAACCGTGTGATTAGGAAACCCAAAGAGAAATATATTGGGTGTATTTTTAGTATTTTCCACTGAGTATTATGACATATTTCCATGTTTCTGTCAGGTATTTTAGTATAGAAATAAACTTTCAGTTTCCTTGTTTTGTATTTGGCTGCTTATGTTGCCCAAGTGGGAGCTAAAGCAGTTCTTAACTGGTGTGTAAGTGACAGAATTCCAGGAAGAAGATGGACTCCTCCATTAGCATTGGATACTATTGTGGATTTGAATAGGTTTGTGTATGATATTGAATGCTCCTTACAGTTCGGTTTGTTTCTTTCAGGATTTGTCAACTCAGGTATCATAGCCAAATCTTTATTTATTTAATGTTTTTGCTGGTATATGCTACATTTGTATTTTCCTAGCCTATTCCGTTTATAGCTAAGGAAGGCATGACGGGAATACTGTCTTGTGTTCCATTTATGCAGGTGCTTTATATTAGTCCCATATGAGTATTTGGAATGGAAAAAGAAATGTGAGCAATCTGGGACAAGGTTCTGTTTCTCCCAAGTCATGTTTGATGCTTATTTCAGTCTGTTTGCACTGTTAAAAATTCTTAGCCAGATCATCCCTCAAACTCATGCACAAATACAAATACTAAAGCATGTCCCAAAATCAAATATAAATGAGTTTTAGCTGCCATTTTAGATGGTTCATATCACAGCCCCTCTCATCATCACAAATAACTTTTGCACATTTGGCAAAAGAACTAGAAGCTCTTACTCAATGGTGTTTCAGAAATAACGCATTGTGTTAAGTTTCCCAGGCGAGTGGGACATACAGCTAATTCAGTGATAAAGCACCTACCTCACATGCTCAAAGCTCAAGGTCCATCCCCAGTACTGCAAAAAGAGGGGAAACATTTCCTAGGAATGAGATCATTATATAATTTACAATTTCAAGGAGAACATGTCCCACTACAAAGATTAAGAATGAGGAGGAAACTGGGCGTGGTGGTACACATCTGTAATTTCAGCACTCAGGAGGTAGAGGAAAGACCAGGAGTTGAAGGTTACCCTTAGATACATACTGAGTTCCAGACTTGGTGTGGTGGTGTCTGCCTTTAATCCCAGCACTCAGGAGGCAGAGTCAGGTGGATCTCTGTGAGATAGAGGCCAGCCTGATCTCCATTGTGGCTTCCAGACCAGCTGGGGCAACAGGGAGACCCTGTGTCAAAAAACAACAAACAAAAAGACATAGTGAGTTCCAGGCCAGCCTAGGCTACAGCAGAGGCTATTTCAAAAAACAAACAAACAAACAAACAAACAAACAAACAATTAAGGAGCTGTAAAGATGGTTCAGCAGTTAAGAGTGCTCACTGTTCTTGCAGAGGATCTGGATTTGATTCTCAGCACCTAAGTCAGGTGGTATACAACTGCCTGTAACTCCAGTTCCAGAGTATCTGACACCCTCTGACTTCCAAAGGCACCTGCACAGAGGTGGTGCACATAAACTCACACAAGCACACACATACACATTTAAAAAAATCTGGGTGTGTGCCAGGCTTGGTGGTGCATGCCTTTTATTCCAGCACTCAGGAGGCAGGTGGATCTCTGTGGGTTCAAGGCCAGCCTGGTCTACGTAGCAAGTTCCAGGCCAGCTGGGGCTACTGAGAGACCCTGTCTCAAAAAGACAACACCAAAATATCTAGGTGCTAGAGAGATGGTCCAGTGGTTAAAAGCACTAGCTACTCTTGCAGAGAACCTGAGTTCAGTTCCCAGCACCCACATAATGGCTAGCAACTGTAGTTCTAGGGGATCTGACGCCCTCTACTGGCTTCCACAGGCATTGCATGACACAGGTACACCACTGTATGTACAGGCAAAACACTTGCCCTTCTGGCTTCCATAGGCATTGTATGACACAGGTACACTACTGTATGTACAGGCAAAACACTCATACGCATTAAATTTTTTTTAAATGAAAGAGCCCAATAAATGAATGAAAAACAAACAAAATCTGGTGTTTCCACACATTATGGTGTGGTCCTCTAAAAGGACAGATACATCTGGCTTCTACTGTGGAGATATATATGTGACATAGAACCAGATTTTCTATATCACTGGTATTTCAGCAGTTGATGTTCTTGTAAACTTTCTAGATGATTTTTATTTTTATTTAAGATAGTCAATCTGATGGTAACAAATAGAATCCTTGACAGGAGCTAATTGTGTATTTGAGAGTGGCCCAGTTAACAGAATACCTAGACACCTTTACAAAGTAGGAAAGAATAAACCTTTACGCCTGGGAATATAGCTTACTGGTAGAGTATTTGCCTGCCATGTGCAAGGCCCAGCACCACAAAAACAGAAGAAAGTATATCTTTTAAAATAGGGGATGAAAAATGATTTTCCCTCTACTCTTTTAAGTTCTTGTCTGGGATCCCTATAACAAAAGAAACTTATTAGCATATATGTCATGTAAACATGGGAGCTACCTGGGGGAAAATGGTCTAAGAATACCAGTTTATATAACATATTTCATTAAAAACAAATAAGAATGGGAGGAAGGGTAGTTATGGGGAGTAGACATGGAAAAGTAAACAAAAATTATACAGATTTAAGAGATGCCTTTTCCTTGGATTGGAGCTTTTTTGTGATTTATTCCTCTTCACAGAACAGAGTGAGACACTCTTACAAATGACCATTTCCTGCATAGATGTGAATTTCTCTTACAAAAAGCTACTTACCCTCTTGTTTTCAGAGCTTCTCTTGACTCTGCAGTACCTTAAAATGGTCAGCACAAAATAAACCTCTGCCACTGAGGCATATTTTGGTGTAACAGATTCAGGTGTGTTACAGAAGCAAGAGGTTGCCTTCAGTTGCTCCCTAAGTGACGGTGTCAGGGAGATAAACTTACAAACTGCATTAGTTTTGTTACTGGACCAAAGATGTTCTCACTGCTTGAAAACCAATACTTAGGAGCTTAGTGTTGAGAGAAAGGAAATCAGCTTTATTCAAGTGCCCTGAGAAGATGAGATTTAATTGTCCTGCTCAAAAAGACCATTTTAGTGAACTCAGAAGTTCACATTGGCTTTTAGAGGGAAGGAAGGGAGGTCTAGGGGGCATTGAACAGGTCATGTGCTTGGCGGGGTCTTGCATGTCTACCTTGATCTCCTAAGGCTAGTTCCTATAATTCTTTGGACAAACATTACTTTTCTGAAGCTTAAACTTTATAGCAGTTTACATGCTTTGTGTTGGTTGGTGCGGGGATCTGCCCCAAGGTCCCGCCCGGGAGGGACCTGCCAGGATGAGGGTCAGGGAAAGGTGAGCGTGCTGTCCACCCATTTTGCCAGCCCTCCACACTGAGGACAGTCAGACGAGACAGGGAGTCTTGTCAAGCAGGAGCTCATTTATTGCAGGTGTCACAGAGCTTATAAAGGCAAAAACCAAAGTTTGGAAATCCCCTCGGAAACCCCCTCCCCAGAATGCAGCCAATCAGCTTAAAGGTCAACCTGCCACCGGAGCAGAGTCCCATAGGCATCAATGATGATCATGCGCTGATCACGCGCTGCCCAGGAGTGCGGAAGGACTGGCATCCAATGATCTTCGAAACAAGTCAGGCCGCACCCTGCTTACTTCCTCTCGGTGCCATCTTTGCAGGGCCATCCAGGTCCCCACCAGTTGGTACACAGAATTAAAAAAATAAGGAGGAACGATTGTAAGTTTAGATGTTATCTGAAGGTCCTCTAGTGCTCTGAGTTGTGTAAATCTAAAGAAAGATTAGCAGCTAACATCTCAATCATTTAGGTGTGGCTTGTCTTTAGAAGTTTTGGAGGGAAAGTCAAGGACAGCCAGCAAAGGGGCAACCATTGTTACAGTTTGGATATCATGGATTAGGTTACTTGTGTTGATGTGGTACCAATATCCCCTTATAAACAGGACTATCTCTCCTGCTTTCTCTCCCTCACTCTCCTTTCCTAATATTACTGGAAATTTTGGGGAGCTCTCTCTGGGATACCACATACTACTAGAAATTGGGGTCTCCTTTTGGGGTTCTTAGTCTCATTAAGAAAAGAATTTAAGAATGGATTCAGAAGAAAACTAGATTGTTTTATTGAAGTTGAAGAAAACCCCTAGAGCCAGCAAACTGTAAATCTCAGCAGCTCTCCAGGGGAAAAAGATGGTGAAGAAGAAGAAGAAAGAAAGTGTGGCTTTTGAGTTATGCATGGAGGTTAGCAATGGAGGTCAGACAAGCAGCCACATGGCAGAAGTGTGTGTGTATGGGAGCGGGGTTTCAGGGGGATACTTCAGAGGAAGAGTGAGAAAGCCCAGGTTATCCAGGAAAGCATGTCCAGGCTTTGGAAAATATCTGAAAGAAAGAAAAAGAAAAAAAGGAGGAAAAAGGAAAAGTTATGCTTTTTTGGAGTAATTCATAAAGGCAGGAAGACCTTAGCAGAGCCCATGGCCACAGCTCCATAACTGATTGTGCAGAGAGTGAGGATTTGGGGGAGGAAAAACACATTATCTTACTAATATGGATAATTATTCCTCCCACCTCCTTAGCATGGTTTATGGTGAATAAATTTTCCAGAGGGCTGGTCTCCACCATGTGATTGACAGGTCCAGCTGGATTAACTCTTTTTTGTTTTGGGTAGCTTGGAATGTTAGAGCTTTACCCAAAGTCAGAAGTAGATCCCATTCTTTTGACTAGGAGGAAATATCTTTCCCCTAATGGGATTCAGCAGAGCCCTGATAACTGAATTAATCTGGCTTTCGGTAATGTCTGAAATAGGAATATGACACCTGAGAAAGGTGACATTAAGTCCATATAAAGAAAAAAACACAAAAGGGAAGGAAGCTACAGGGCCAAAGGCCTGCAGACATAGACTACAATAAATAAAATTATGTTGGGGGTGTGTATGCAGCTCAGTGGTAGAGAAATTACCTAGCATATTCCTGGCTTTGGAGTCCCCTGCAAAACACACACACACACACACACACACACACACACACACACACAAGGGATATGTACATGGAGCATAATAAGCACAAAGAAAAACAGGGAGTCAGACATTACCCTGTATTGCACAGGGCAATGAGAATGCAATGAAAGGAATAATAAAGAACAGCCATGGGGGCTGGAGAGATGGCTCAGCAGTTAAGAACACTGGTTGTTCTTGCAGAAGACCCAGGTTCGAAACCCAGTACCCACATGGTAGCTAATAACTGTCAGTAACTTTAGTACCAGGGGATCTGACAGCCTCTTCTGACCTCTGAGGGCATTGCACGACACAGGTGCACTTACCTATGTGCAGGCAATACATGCATACACATAAAACAAAACAAAACAACAAAAACCCTCTATATAAAAAATAAATTAAAAAAAAGAACAGCCATGATAGAGGAAAAATAATTTCTGAGAAATTTCTGAAACAAAGCAATAATCACTACAGTTTTTAAAAGATAGGAAAAACATTCAAATTTCTTTAGAGTAAAAAGAAAAAAAAATCCCTCCACATTGATTTCCTCAGTGCCCACAGCAGTTTGCACTCCCGCCAGCAGTAAATGTTCCCCTATCCCCGCATCAGTACCAGCATCAGCTGTCATTTGTTTTGTTTATCCTTACCGTTTTGACTGGGGCAAGAAGAAATCTCAAGGCAGCCTTGATTCACATTTTCCTGATGGCTAAGAGTGTTGAACATAATCTTAAATAATAAATATTTCTTTAAATATTTCTCTGGGGAAAAAAAAAGAGAGATGACCTTAAAACCATATAGAAGAAGGGGGAAGGGCAAACGACATATAAGACGAGAACACCAAGAGGCACCTCTCTCACCATTTTGTGGGGCTGTTGGGAGGTCACAGGATCTGTATTTGAGTGTGGACTTTACAGTGCAGCTGTAAATGTGGGGCACCCACTCTTCTGTAAATAAACCCCTACCCTATGCTGTTAGTAAATAAATTAAAAAAAAAAAAGCCATGTAGAAGATGGGCTGAAGTTGGGGAAGAGAGAGGACCTACTTTCACCATGAAAATCTAGAGATCCTATTCTAAAGCTGTCCTCCAGAAGGGATTAGTGTCTGAGCTGGAGTTTTGCTCCCACCCTCATGTGTAGTCTCCAGCAGGGAGATCCATTTAGGAGATGAAAAACTAGGGCTCCTTTCTGGTATTCTTTTTTTTAAAATTTTTTTTATTATTATTTTTATTTTACGTGTATGAGTGTATTGCCTGCATGTACATGAGTGCACCCATGTCGTGCAGTGCCGCAGAGGTCAGAAGAGGGCTTTGGATTCCCCTGGAACTGGAGTTAAGGACAGTTTGCAGCCGCCTTGTGGGTGCTGGGAATCGAACCCAGGTCCTCTGCAAGAGCAGTCAGTGCTCTTAACCGCTGAGCCATCTCTCCAGCCCCCTTTTCTGGTATTCTTGGCTGGAGAACCAAGGACATTCCTGGAATTGCTGCTTTTGAGGGGGGGGTCCCTGCCTGCAAACTACCTAGCCAATTCCCATCTTAGAACCTCTGAATCTAGTCTTGAAGAGAACTACACTGAACAACTCCAGTCATTAAGCATTTGTGGCATTTGGAAGAAAAAGTTGATAGCTGTTTCATCTGTATTTTGTTTTCTCTCTTCCATGTCCTGACTTTTTACCAGGCCAAAGTAGAAGAGAAGATCCAGGAGGTCTTCAGTTCTTACAAGTTTAACCACCTTGTACCAAGGTAAGCTGTGAGAAGGAGTCTGAAGGGCTTGAGGGAGCCCATTGTCTTTCCTCCTTGCCCTCACCTAACCAACTAGAGGAGTATTTCCCCAACCAGCTAGACTAAATCTCTGCATTACCCCAAAGCTCAGATAGCAGTAAGATGAATTGTTCCTCCATGATCCATAGGTGGGGAGCATCTATTGTTAGACTGGTGTTCTTGTGACTCAACCTCTACCATCCTATATAAAGAATGGTTCACTTGGCCTGAGCCACCAGTGTTAGGTGGAGATGCCCCTGAGGTCTGACCTCTGAGGTCCAAAGATGGGGAGAACAATGCAAGGTTTTGACTAGTTGTGGCTTGCTGCTTTGGTGTTTCGATGAGAGCTCTCAAGTTTCTCAAACTTGAAAAGCAGGTATAGATTTCAGGGAATGGCAAAGGATACATTTCTTGGATGTGTAATAATAATAATAATGACAATTATAATTATTATTATTCAGTGCTGGGGATTGAACTCAGGGCCTTGAACAGTCTAGGCAAGTGTTCTACCATTGAGCTACATCCTCAGCCCTAAATCATTTGACTAGAAAGCTATGAGAGGTTTGAGCTGCTTCCAGCCTGGCTCTATCTGATAATCATACAACAGATCCCCAGGATGAATTTCCAAATGAGAACTATAATACTTTTTTGATTTTCTTAGGACTTAGCAAGTTGAAGTCTTCTAAGTCCTGTGGGCCAAGAATTCCAAAAAAGGAATTATACAGATTTAAAGATTTGAACCTTTATTCACTGTGTCCCCCCTTCCCTTCCCCCGCCTTTTAGAACTTTGTAATGTTTCACACTAGAATTGCATAAGGTTATTTAAGCTCTTTTTTAGTGTTTCTCTTTCAGTCACAAGTTCTTTCTCCAGAATAATCCTATGTAATATTTCCAGCCATCAGAACTGACCAGTCAAACTTTACGTGGTTGCCATTTTTTAAAACCTTTTTAAGATTTTATTTTATGTGTATGAGTGTTTGTCTGCATGTATGTATGCACACCATGTGCATGCCTGATTCCTGTGGAGGCCAGAAGAGGATGTCAGATCCTTTGGAGCCAGAGTTACAGAAGGTTGTGAGCTGCCTCTGGGTTGTGGGAAGTAAACCTGGGTCCTCTGGAAGAGCAAGTGCTTTTAACCATTGATCCATCTCTCCAGCCCAGAACTTGACTTCTAATTTTCTAATTAAGTCTCTGGGTACTTATTATTGAAAAGTTACATATGACTCCAGCCTTGTTACCTTTGTGCCTTGTAATTAGCCATTGCAGAAAATAGCTGGAAAAGGCAAATGTTTATAGGGAAAGACAGGAGGGAAGGTTAGCATTCTCTTCTTCCCTGGTAAGGCACGGAGGAAAGTATCAGCAACTAGAGAAGCCCTTCCTAAGCCTGCCGGACCAAATCTCTGCATTACTCCAAAGCTGAGACCTCAGTAAGGTGAATCATTCCTCTTGTCATGAGTCACAGCTGAAGATTAGCAAATAACACCATTTATGTCAACAGCTCAGGAGAATGGGCTCTCTCAAATAAAAGAGCATCTAAGGTGCTTTCCTGCCCCCACACAAGCCTGCTCCTACTTCCCCAGCAGTGTTAGGACTCAGTGAAGGTGACGGATGGGATTGCTTTGGGGGGCTTTCCTGCTAACAGTTGTGCCCACAGATGACTCACCTGTTTGGGCTCTGAGTCACTGTCTCCTGCCTGGGGCTCTGTGGACTGCACAGCCCCTGTGTTCCCATGCAAGGGACCTTTGTCTGACATTCTTTTTTCACTTGTGGAAGGCTGAGAGGCCACAGTCTGGAAGAGTGATTGTTGGGGATTGGTGGTAGAGGCAATAAGGGAGAACTCTTCTACCCCAAATCATGTGTGTTAGGTCAGGTGTTGGTGGAAACAAATGTTCCTCTTGGGCTTAGAACCTTCTGGAAAGAGAATATATCAGGGCCTTGGGTTTGTTTCATGAATACGATAGTTTCTCATTTTGTCACTGTTGCCTATGAAAATTAGTGTCTTAAAGGATGATAATTAGCATGAAAACTGATGTTAGCAATATTACACATTTTGGCTGAATAGCAGGGTATATAAATCAGCATATCAATATAAAGTCAAAGTCAAACATAGAGTGAATTTCTAGAATATAAGAATAAATCTAGCCAGGCATGGTGGTACACGCCTTTAATCCCAGTACTCAGGAGGCAGAGGCAGGTGGATCTCTGTGAGTTCCAGGACAGCCTGGTCTACCTAGTGAGTTCCAGGACAGCTGGGGCTACAGGGAGACCCTGTCTCAAAAAGACAAAAAGACAAAAAAAAAGGGGGGGTGTGTGGTGTTGGAGAGATGGCTCAGTGGTTAAGAGCACTGGCTGCTCTTGCAGAGGACCCAGGTTCTAGTCCCACACCAACATGGCATCTAACAACCATCTGTAACTCCAGTTCCAGGGGATCCAACACCTTCTTCTGACATCTGCGGGCATTGCACAATATGGGTACATTTATACAGATGCAGATAATATACTCATACACATAAAATAGAAATAATAAATAAAATATTTCTTAAAAGGAGTAGCAAACACTAGTGATGGGATTCAATCCCCAGAACACCCCTCCCAAAGGAAAAAAAAATCTGAAAACTTATTAGAATTTTAAATTATCACAGTTTTAACATTTTAGTAGTCAAATTTTAAAATCTCAGCCTGGAGGTATAGTGAGATGGTAGAATATTTGTCTAGCAGGTATGAGGCCCAGAGTTGCATCACAAAACAAAACAAAACAAAACTCAAGCAGCAACAAATGAAAGAAATGAATTTTCAGAGAATGACAGTATGATGCAGTGAACATGTACACCCAGATTTTAGCAGTGAATCTAGATGGCATCACTTCTTTGTATTTCTGAGATCATGACACTGATCAGATGTGACATACTGTCAGGACCACTGACCATGCACAGTACGGGATGCCTATGATGCTGAAGCAGGCATTTTCTATTAAGACTCCCAGAGCCAGAGCCAGAAAGTAGATCTGGCGGAGATTCAAGACTGAAGCCAAATGTTGCTGTATTCTACAATTAATCCATTTCCCAGAAGTGAATTTTCTGCCAGGAATGGTAGTGATTGCATATAATCCCAGCACTTAGGAAGCAGAGGCAGGGGATCAGGAGTTCAAGGTCATCTTCAGTCACATAGAAAGTTCAAGAATGGACTGAGAGAGAGAGAGAGAGAGAGAGAGAGAGAGAGAGAGAGAGAGAATTTTTCCTCTTTATGACTTGTCCTGGTGTGAGGTAGTCAGTACCAAGGAACCATTTTTTTCCTTATTTTTTCATATATTTATATATTTGATGGTGGGGATTGAACCCAGCACCTTTGCCTGTTAGGTGCTCTACCAAGGAGCTATACCCTCAGTACTTAAGAAGCTTTTTAATTGTACTTAAAAAATATGTATTTTGTGCCTCTCTCTCTCTCTCTCTCTCTCTCTCTCTCTCTCTCTCTCTCTGTGTGTGTGTGTGTGTGTGTGTGTGTATACCATGGCCCACAAGTGGAAGTCAAAGGACAATTTGTGGGAGTCAGTTTCTTCTTCCCAACATGTAAGTTTTAAGGATTGAATTCAGGTCATCAGGCTTAGTGGCCAGCTGGGCCATCTTGCTGGTGATCCTTGTACTTTTAATAGTTTTGTCAGCATCCTGCTTTATTTATTGTCAGTTTTGGGTGTTTTCTTTTTGTGGATGTTTGGTTTTGTGTTTTTGAAACAGCTCTCATGTTGCCCAGAGTGGTATGTAGTTGAGGATGACCTTGTACTCCTTCATCCACCTCCTAAGTGCTGGGATTATAGGTGGGTACCACCAAGCCCCATAGCCTCCTGTATGCTTATGAAATTTGGATTTTTATTCTTCCTTTTTTTCCCAGTAATATAGCTCAAACTCAGGGTTTAGAACATACTATGCAGTTGTTCTATTTACTGAACTACATCCCCACCCTCTCCATAGGTATTCTTGTTCTCCCCCATTGGGGGAAATTCATTTAATTAGCTTTATTATGAAACCTAAAATGCATAAACTAGGGGCTGGAGAGATGCTCAGTGGTTAGGAGCATTGGCTGCTCTTGCAGAGGACCCAACTTCTGTTTCTAGCACTCACGTGGCAGCTAGCAACTATTTGTAACTCCAGGTCCAGGGAATCTGATGCCCTCTTCTGGCCTCAGTGGACATTGCATACACATGGTACACACATGCAGACAAAACACTCATGCACATAAAATAAAAATAATAAATTTAAAAAAATAAAAAATCTTCAAAATGCCAAAACTAGGTAAACTCATGCACACACACACACACACAGAGTTTTAAAATTGTCTCTAGGACAAAAGTGACCTATGTGCTTCTCAGCAGTAAGGATGCTGACAATGCTATTGAACTGAAAGCTGTCTCAGGCGATAAAGTGTTGCCATGGTTCTGAAGCCAGTGTTAAAGTTCTGAAAGCACTTCTCACTTAGGCACCTGCTTGGCCTCCATGGTAATGCAAATCCTGAAGCATTAGATTTCTTTTTCCCTTCCTTCCTTCCTTCCTTCCTTCCTTCCTTCCTTCCTTCCTTCCTTCCTTCCTTCCTTTTTTCCTTTTGTTCATTCTTTTTTTTTCTTCGTCTTTTTGAGATAGGGGCTTCCTGTAGCGGAACTCACTATGTAGACCAGGCTGGCCTTGAACTCACAGAGATCCGCCTACCTCTGCTTCCTGAGTGCTGGAATTGAAGTCATGCACCACCACACCTGGCCTGAGATGTCTCTGTGGCCTCTCTGAGGCCTTCTTACTGTTGTATTTTGTACTCTGGATGCCTCCCCTGTCACTGCCAGTCAGAGGACACTGTTGTGGTTCAGGTTTGGGGAAGTGTGTTTGCTTGCATTTCATTTTACGTTGTTTCTTGAAGTCTTTCCTTTCCCCCCCACTCATTCTGTACCGGTATTTGGAGAATCTCCAAAATGCCAGTGCTCAGAAGGACTTGGGAAGGAGGCCTGAGCAAGACTGGCCCTTGTTCTATCTCAACTTGGCTCTCAGTCCCATGGGGGATTTGGCCCTTACCCAGATGAACATAAATACAAGTTACCAATGAGACGCTTGAGAGGGACTCCAGGCAGATGTAACTCAGATTGGGATAGCATCTCATAGAAAGTGACATGTAAGCTGAAAACCATAGAATAAGCTAGATTGGCTACTTTAGGGAGTGGCAGACATGTTCTAGACAGAGGGAGCAACATGTGCAAAGTCCTTAGACTGAAGAGAGCAGAGCTCAGTAAGGTAGGGGTGAGATTAGAAGAAAGAGGAGATATTTGTGGAAGACCTGAAAGCTGAGTGGGCTCACCCCATGAAGAAATACAAGCTGCACTGTCACCTGGTATGTGTTTGTAAGTTCCTTCCAATGTTTGATCATTCCCTTTGGGTGTCCTAGCCCCCCATCTCCCTTGCTTGTTAAATGAGTGCCTCCTCATCCACTTGTGTTAGTCTAAACCTTGCACTGTCCCCATTCCCCCAACCCCAGCATCTGTCTTCTTCTATTCCAGCTGCTTGGCATTGAGGCTGAACTCTCTAGGGAAAAGCTTTAGCTTTTCTTTAACTTCCTACACAAAGAATAAAGGAATGGTAAGGGTATGAGACAGCTTGGGCTGCTGTAATCAGCTGCACATTGGGGGTTCTGAAACCCAGGAACTTAGTTTCTCATAGTTCAGGCTGTTGGAAGCCCAAGATCAAGATGCCAGTAGGACTGGTTTATCTTGAGGCCTGCCTCTAGGACTTGCAGATGGCTGCCTGTGCTCAACCTCCCTGGTAGCTCTTTCTTTTTTCCTCCCTCCCTCCCTCCCTCCCTCCCTCTTCTTGGCTTTTTGAGACAGGGTCTCTCTGTAGCACCAGGTGGCCTGGAACTCACTATGTAGACCAGGCTGACCTTGAACTAACTTCTTTCCCTCCCTTCCTTCCTTCCTTCCTTCCTTCCTTCCTTCCTTCCTTCCTTCCTTCCTTCCTTCCTTC
>NW_008355157.1:698929-699671 GCF_000622305.1 Nannospalax galili
ACCTAGCCTTTTTCTTATGAAAACACCTGTATTATTGGATATGGCCCCACCCTTATGATCTCATTTAATCTTAAATTTTTCCTTAAAGATCTATTTTTTTTTCTTTCTTTTTTTTTTTTTTTTTTTTTTTTTTTTTTTTTTTTTAAAAAAAAAAAAAAATGTCCTGGGGGCTACTCACTATGTAGACCAAGCTGGCCTTGAACTCACAGAGATCCACCTGCCTCTGCCTCCTAAATGCTGGGACTACAGGTGTGTGCCACCACGCCTGGCATAAAGATCTATTTCTAAATGCAGTCACACTAGGAGTTAAGATTTCAACATGAATTATCGGGGGCAGAAGTTAGCCCATAACAAATAGCTTTTTAGTGTAGTTTCTGACTGACCAAAAGAAACTGAGCACCTTAACTTAGCAACACGTGTATATGCTTATGAGTAAATGGATGAGAATGAAAGAAGTGCTGGGGAAATATGGTCACTGGAAGCAATCTCTCTTCCTCTGTGTGACTGAAGTTTGTCTTCAGCTGGACTCAGCTGGAGAACCTCAAGCAAGCCCCTCACAGCAGCAGGGCTCCTGAGACCTGGATGTCTATGGTGATGTTCAAGGTTGGAGAACTCATCTTTGGGATGACTCTAGGGACAAACCTAGGGTAGATGAAGAGGTGATGGAGTTCCTGAGCAGGTGTGGTTCAGGTAGTTTATTATTATTATTATTATTATTATTATTTTAGTATTTTTGAGACAG
>NW_008355157.1:699726-712054 GCF_000622305.1 Nannospalax galili
TGGAACTCACTATGTAGACCAGGCTAGCCTCGAACTCACAGAGATCCACCTGTCTCTGTCTCCCGAGTGCTGGGACTAAAGACATGTGCCACCATGACTGACCCCAGGTAGTTCTTTTTATGTTTGTTTGTTGTTTTGCAGTTGTCTGAAATTTCTATAACCTTGCTCTGGAGAGAGCAGGGCAAGGCCTCAAACCATTCCAAAACTGTTGTGGGAAGCACTGTAGGAATGCACAGGGTCACTGCAGACCCAAGCACGCTGGAAGCTTGCTAAGGGCTCAGGTAGTTCTTACCGCTTCAGCAAGCTCATCTTTTCATCTCTCGAGGCAAAAGCTTCTGCCTTTGAGGTCTTTGATTTCTTAGTGACTGTAAAGCCCCTTGTCACATTAAAAGAGTCCTCAAAGGAGACAGAAAAGGCTTCCTAGAGTTTCTGTACTTAAAAACATTTTTAGCCTTTATTTTGTGCGTGTATGTGTGTATGTGTGGGCGTGCCTGTAGTTCATGGCATAGAGGTCAGCGCACAACTTGCTGGAGTCAGTTCCTTCCTTCTAGCATGCTGGCTCTAGGGACTGAACTCAGGTTGTTAGGCCTGGTGGCAAGTGGTCATCTCATCAGCCCAAGCTTCTGTACTTTTGAAAGGATTTGTTTAGATTTTTTTTTTTTTTAAATTTTGGTATTTTTGAGACAGGGTCTCCCTGTACCCTCAGCTGTCCTGGAACTCACTACGTAGACCAGGCTGGCCTCAAACTTACAGAGATCCACCTGCCTCTACCTCCCTAGTGCTGGGATTAAAGTTATATGTCACCACGCCCGGCACAAGGATTTGTTTAGTTTTTTTAACTCAGCTCTGTAAAATACCCAGTTGAAGCCTGACATGTGGTATGTGCATGTAATCCCAGCATTTGGGAAGCAAAAGCAGGATGATATTGAGTTCCAGGACAGACAGCAGGATGAAACACTGAGTTGAAATTTATTCAGTCAATTGTCCAAATCCCACTCCTCCTTTCACCTGGCTTGCGTTTCTCAGCCACTGGTCCACCCTCATTAATGGTCCCTTAGGCCTTCCTGGTCTTCTGGTCATTAGACCCATCCTAGCGTTTATTTCCAACCAATCTGCTTACCACTGTCCCTACCCTCCCTGCCTGGGCTGCTTTCCACCTTGCTTGTCCTTCCCATTCACATCACTACTGTTTCTCCTAGTGTCCCAGGAAGGTAATCAAGAGAGCCAGGCATGCAAGCACACGCCTGTAATATGAGCCCTTGGGAGGCTGAAGCAGAGGCCAAGCTGCTCTACATAGTGAGACCCCCTGTCTTAAAAGAAAAAAGTTATAAAGTCAAAAGAAATCACCTAGAAGTGCCTGCTGACTGGCATGACAAACATTTTTATACTCCTTGACTTCTAATTTCTAATCCTTTTGTTCATCTCATGTGGATTTCCTAACATTCACTACTGTAGCCAGTGACAACTCTCCTGTAATCTGGGTGCCTCCTTTCTGAGAAACCAGGCTGCCATCCCACTTGAGTTTCTTCTGTCTGTGCTTCCCCAAACCAGAGTCTTAAATCTGGCTAGTTTCATCATTTCTGTCTCTAAGACGTAGAACTCTTCCTGATTCGCAGGCTCACATCTGCTGCCTGTACTACTTCCCAAATTCTAGGCAACCAATTAATAATAAGCAAGTACAAAGTACAAAGAATTTTATTATTATTGTTATTGTATATGTGTATGTGGTATATATATAGGCATGTGTAGAGAGGTCAGAAGACAACTTTGGAGCCAGTTCTTTCCTTCCACCTTTACACAGGCTTCAGGGATTGAATCAGTTGTTAGGCTTGCAGGGCAGGTACCTACTGAGCCATCTTGCTGGACCTCTTTTTCTTTTTTTTTTTTGAGACAGGGTCTCATTATATAGTCCCAGTTGGCCTGGAACTTGGTATGTAGACCAGGCTGGCCTCCATCTCACAGAGATCTGCCTTCCTCTGCCTCCTGAGTGCTGGGATTAAAGATATGCATTCCCATGCTTGGCTGCTTTGTTTCTTTTTGAGACAGAGTCTTGCTGTATAGCTCGGGCAGTCTGGAACTCCCTATGTAGGCAAGGCTGGCCTTGAACTCTCCATCTTGCATCAGACTCTTGAGTGCTGGGATTACAGGTGTGTACCACCAACTTCAGATTTGTTGCACCTACTTCTGCTTTTCCTTCTTCCCCTTCCCCCTTTCAGTCTCTTCTTTCTCGTCCTCTTCTTCCTTCTCCTTCTTCTTGAATAACATGCTTAATGAGATATAATTCATACATATAATTCATTGAGTTCAAATGTATAATTGGTTTTTTTTTGGTGTTTTTGAGACAGGGTCTCCCTTTAGCCCCAGCTGTCCTGGAACTCACTATGTAGACCAGACTGGCCTTGAACTCACAGAGATCTGCCTGTCTCTGCCTCCAGAGTTCTGGGATTAAAGGCATGCGCCACGCCCGGCTATAATTGTTTTTTTTTTTTTTCAGTATAGTCACAGAGTTGTACAACCATTACCATGGTTACTTTTATAACATTTTCATAATCCCTGAAAGAATATCATTAGCTATCATCCCTAGCTCCTCCATCTTCCCAATTTCTAGGCAACTGATTAATTCACTTTCTGTCTCTTAGGATTTTCCATTTATGGACTTTTCATATAAATAGGGTGTGGTATTTTAGAGCTGGCTTCTTTGGCTTAGCATGTTGTATTCATGGTCACCACTGTTGTGTTTCAGTGACTCCCATTTGCTCTTAGGTTTTGTTTGTTTCGTTTTTGACACAAGGTCTCATGATGTCCTGGAACTCACTATGTAGAGCAGACTGGCTTTGAACTAATAGCAATCCTCCTGCCTCTGCCTCATGAGTACAGATTTATAGGCATGGACTTTCTACCCAGCTTTGCTTTTAGGTTTTTATTTATTATTATTATTATTATTATTATTATTATTATTATTTAATGGGTGTGAGTGTATAGCCTGCATGTATGAAAGTGCACTTTTTTGAGACAGGGTCTCCCTGTAGCCCTAGCTGGCCTAGACTCCCTATGGAGACCAGGCTGGCCTTAGTCTCACAGAGATCTGCCTTTGCCTCCCAAGTGCTGAGATAAAAGGTGTGTGCTACCATGCCAAGCCATGCTTTTAGGTTTTAAGCAACCTCCTTACTGTACTTATAACTTCTGTTCCCTTCCAGTCTGTTTTCTTTCTACCCACTTCCTTGTGTTTTTTAAAAAGAGATTTTACTTTTATTTTATGTGTATGAGTGTTTTGTCTGCATGTATGTAAGTGTACCATATGTGTGCCTGGTACTCACAGAGGTCAGAAGAGGGTGATGGATCCTCTGGAACTGGAGTTAAGGATGGTTGTGAACTGTAATGTTGGTCCTGGGAACAGAACCCACTCAGGTCCTGTAGAGTTGGGTGCTCACTAAGTACCGACCATTGGACTTTCTGAAAGAGAAACCCAGTCTGATCATTCCCTCCTCCTCCTGTATATTTAAAATAGTTTATCTTTTCTTTTCTTTTTTTTTTTTTTTTGGTTTTTTTGAGACAGGGTCTCCCTGTAGCCCCAGCTGGCCTGGAACTCACTCTGTAGACCAGGCTGGCCTTGAACACACAGAGATCCACTGGCCTCTGCTTCCCAAGTGCTGGGATTAAAGGCGTGTACCACCACACCAGGCTTAAATAGTTTATCTTTTTATTTAATGTGTATGAGTGTTTTGCCTGCATGTATGTAAATATACCTGTATTGTGGCAATGCCTATGGAGGCCAGAGGAGGGCATTGTATCTCTTGGAACTGGAGTTAGGGACAGTTGTTAGCCACCATGTGGGTGCTGGGAACCAAACCTGGGTCCTCTGCAAGAGCAGCCGGTGCTCTTAACCATTAAGCCATCTGTCTAGTCCCTTGTTTGGGTTTTTTTGTTTATTTTTTTGAGACAGGGTCTCCTCATAGCCTCAGGTAGCCTGGAGCTCACTATGGAGACCAAGCTGGCCTTGAACTCTCAGAGATCCTCCTGCCTCTGCCCCCTGAGTGTTGGGATTAAAGGCATGCACCACTACACCTGGCTTTGTTTTTGGTTTTTGAGGCAGGGTCTCAGGCAGGTAGCTCAGGCTGGCCTTGAACTTATATTGCAGAAGATGACCTTGAACTCTTCATCCTCTTGCCTCCACAGGCTTAGGACACCACATTTGGTAGTTGTTTTCTGTTTTTCATAGTTTGCTCTCACCACTGCCTTGAGTGTTCACAAAGGTCACTGGCTATTCTCTTGATGGTCATCTTTTTAATCCTGCTATAACACCTGCCATTGTTAAATACTTCCACACAATTCTTTCCTGTGATGAGGCATCGCCGCTGTTCTTCCTCTGCCCCTGTTCCCAGTTTCACTGGCTCCTTGTTTCTGCCAAGCCTTTAAGAATGGTTCATCTCACAGTTCTGACCTCTATCTTACCTTTTATGGCTTTGCCTGTCATTTGGGTAGCTAAACATTCCCAGTCTGTATATGTGATCCAAGTCCCTCTCTGTGTCTCCCATTTTCTTAGCCCATTTTCTGTTGCTAAGACAGAATGCCTGAATGTGAGAAATTTGTTATTTTTTCAAGATGTATTTTGGCTCATGATTCTGGAGAATGAGAAGCCGAAGAGCACGGTAACTGCATCTGGTTGGCTTCTGGGGAGGGCCTGGCGCTCCTTCAGCTCAGGACAGAAAGCAGAAGAGCAAGTGGGTGTGTGGAGAAGAGGCGAAGAGTGAGAGTGGCCTCATAACAAATGGCTCTTGGAAACAACCTAGTCATTCAAGAAAGGCATTAACAATCCCTCTTAATGACTTAATTAATAACCCCTCTTAATAATGCTTAAAGACTCCATCATCTCTCAATACCATTATAGTTTTGTTTCTGAGAAAGGTCTCATGTAGTCTGGCCTTGAGCTTGTACACCTGCTTTAGCATTCTGAATGATGGGATTACAACAGATATGAGCCACCGTGCTTGACTCAGTCAACACACACACACACACACACACACACACACACACACACACACATTTTAAGACAGCTATGTGGCTGAGGGTGACCTTGAACTTCTGATCTTCCTGCCCCCACCTCCCAAGTGCTAGGATATGCCACCATTCCTAGTGTATGTGGTGCTGGCCATCAAACCAGAGCTTCATGCATGCTATATAAGCAGTCTACCAACTTTGCTACATTCCCAGCCCCTCAACACCATTTTGTTAAGAATTAGATTTGTCTCTGCCCACCACAGAGCTTCAGCTTAGCTCAGTTTGTAGACACATAGAAAGTCCTTTTTCTTTCTTTTCTTCCTTTCTTTTTTTGAGACAGGGTCTCCCTGTAGCTCTAGCTGGCCTGGAACTTACTATGTAGACCAGGCTGGCCTTGAACTCACAGAGAGCCGCCTGTCTTTGCCTCCCAAGTGCTGAGATAAAGGTGTGTGCCACCACGCCTGGCTATAAGTTCTTTTCTAAGCACAGTGCTAGCCTTTTTTTCCCCTCAGCTCAGAAACCTTCTGGGCTTCCTATTCTCAAGAAAATGGAGTAAAAACTCCTCAGCTAATATCCACTGTAGAAAGGGTCTTGGCTGCCTCTTCTCTTCAGTTGCCACATTTAGGCCAGATCACCCCACCTTGCACCTTCTCCTACACATTTTATTCTGTGTGCTGTACGGTAGCCCTTAGCTACCTGTAGCTATTTTTAAAGATCACGTTTTTATTTATTTACTTATTTTTGTGTGTGTATGTCATGGTGTACATGTGGAGGTCAGAGGACAACTTAGGGGAGTTGGTTCTCTCTTTCCACCACGTGAGTTCCAGGGATAGAATTCAGGTCAACAGTCTTGGAAGCAAGTGCCTTTACCTGCTAAGGCATCTTGCTGGCCTACCTGCAACTATTTAATTTAATTTTTTTTTGGTCTCTTAAAAAAATATTTTATTTATTATTTTAATTTTATGTGTATGACTGTATTTCCTGCATGTATGTGAGTGCAATGCTGCGGAGGTCAGAAGAGAGCTTTGGATTCCCCTGGAACTGCAGTTAAGGATGGTTGTAGGTGCCATGTGGGTCCTGGGAATCAAATCCGGGTCCTCTGCAAGAGCAGTCAGTGCTCTTAACTGCTGAGCCATCTCTCCAGCCCATTTTGGTCTTTTTTTGAGACAGAGTCTCCCTGTAGCTCCACCTGGCCTGGAACTCACTATGTAGACCAGGCTGGCCTGCCTTTGCTTCCTAAGTGCTAGGATCTAAGGCGTGCATCACCACGCCCAGAATTAGTTAAAATCCTCTCCTTCCTCCTGGGCAGCTTGCCTCAATTCTGCCTCTTCTGCACAGACATTCCTGATCATTCTTTCCTTTGGACCTCACTAGTAGTTTGTTTTTCTCTGTGAAGCCTCTTTATTTCTCCCCATTTTGAATTTACCTCATTTTTAATCCTGCATGGAAGACATTTTTTTGAGGTAGAGACTACATTGATGACTGTATTCTGGGCATAGAACAGTGGGAGTTCTTTAAACAATTGTTGAATTGACCACCTAGAAGAGGGAGTGGTTGTCTTCCCTGTTATTTCTGTAGTCAGCAGGCTCAGTGAACGTCTTGGCATTTTTTTTCCTTCTCTTCCTTCCATAACCACACAGGCTCCCTTTGCAACACCAGGCAGAAAGTGCTGTCTTTCTCTTTGCTGGCGCAGGTGGCCATGGGCGGGCACATTCCATCTATGAAGCCAGTATTGCTTGACCCCAGTGCCAAGGACATGACTGGCTGTGAAATACAAAAAGCACCATCTGGCCAGGGCTGTGGGTCCACATGTGGGAGGTGGAATTTTGGGGCAGGAATAATAGATGGATGACCAAGGGGGAAGCAGGGGACAGTGGAAAAGTGGTCCCAGAAGAAATGACTGAAGTGACAGCAGCTAACCAAGTCAGCCAAGAAGCAACATTCTGAGTTAGAGTGTATATAGCATGGGAAGTCACAAGTTAAACTGTTCTTAGGTCCCAGAGGAATTTTCTGGGTGGACTGTCGGTAAGTAGCTGCATGTGCCCAGTATACACAGTCACCTGCATCAGAAGATGATCCCTATCAGCAGTGTCCAGGCACTCCAGAGAATTCAATGTCTGTCTCTTTTCCCTTGTGTATTCACTCTTTGTAGCTACCGAAGTTGCTGAGTATATCTACTTAGTGACTGCTGTTGATGTCCTAGTGTGTGTGTTTGTGTGTGTGTGTGTGTGTGTGTGTGTGTGTGTGTGTGCAGTGAAGCATGAGCTATTAGAGTGAGTTTACAGGCTCTTTGTCTTTCCAGGCTCATTTTGCAGAGGGAGAAGCACTTCCATTATCTGAAAAGAGGCCTTCGACAACTGACAGATGCCTATGAGGTAAAAAAAAACATTGCCTAGAAACTTTCTGGTACTTCCTGGTAGGTGTGTCTTCCTCCTGTGCTCCTATTTGAGCATAAAAAGCTGTTGGTCCTTACCTGTTGCATATCCACCCATTGTACCATGTGGCTCTGGCAGGAAGCAGGCTGCTGTTGTCATTGCAGGGCCAGGTCTCTGCTTCTGAAAGGGGCAGAACAAGGTCTTTAGTTTTGTGGTCCCTAGAGCTGGTGGAACATCCTCCGTGGGGTGGAACTTTCTTTCATCATTGGATCACAGCATGCTTCCTCCTGACTTCCTTGACATCTAGATAAAAGGCATTTATCTTGCCATCTCTACCCCTTCACCCTGTAAACCGCCCCAGTGTCTCTCCTGGTTAGAGAGCCAGTGTCTTGCCTGCGTTCCTCATTTAATCCTGGTAACTACTCTAGGAGATAGGTCACTGCTTATTTTCTACTTATAAGCAAACAGGCCTAGCAAGATTAAGTTAATATGCTCAAAGGCACATAGCCAGTGAGAGAAGGAGGTGGAATGCAGCACAAGCCCCAGCCCTGACATTTCCTACTTCTGTCACCTGGAAAAATTCATCTCCCCAGACCTCATTCATATACGGAAAACTGGTAACAACTGCCACCTGCCCTGCCAAGCCTGGGATGCTCAGTAGCCATATTTGACTCATATTAGGATCAAGGTCTATCCACATATCACCTTCAGAAGCTTTGCCTTGTTTCTAGGCACACCTAGTCTCTAAGTCCTTAACGCTGTTTCTGCTCATGATAGCACTTGTCCAATGTGCATACATATGCATGTGTTATGTTCACCTCATTCCAGAAAGACATGAAATAATCTGTGCATAGGAATCTGCTGCCTCTACTTCTTAAAATAGCCACACTAATATTCTGCATCCCCAGCATCCTAAGACTCAGAGCCAATTTCCATTCATTACCATGCCCTGCCCAGTGTCTATAGTGCTTGGCACAAATAGATATTTAACAGTTATTTGCTGAATCTATGCATGAATTAATCCAAGAAATACATGTCTGAGATTATGTGTTTTTCTAGTACTAGAAAAACAGCAGCCTTTCCTTGTGTATAAGTTCTCTAAGACCAAGCATGGTGGTATACACCTTTAATCCCAGCACTTGGGAGGCAGAGGCAGGCAGATCTCTGTAAGATCAAGGCCAGCCTCATCTATCTGGTGAGTTCCAGGCCAGCTGGGGCTTCAGGGAGCCCATGTGTCCCAAAAAAAAAAAAGGAAAAAAAAGGAAAAAAGAAACAAAAACAGTTCTCCACTCAGCCTTGCTCGGACACCTGCCAGGGAAGGACCTGTTGAGTTTTAGATTTGTTTCCTATTGTTCTTTTGTCACAGATGACCATGACAGCTCCTGGCTAAGGCCACAAAGCAAAACATCCTTCATTTACTGATTGCTGTCCAAAGCAGGGTGTCTACCTCCCTTTGCCATGCCTCAGGGAGTAAGACAGATGCAGCCTTGTCAACAGTGTCTTGGAATGACTGAATAAAGAATGTGTTTTCTCTCCGTCCCTCTCACAGTGTCTGGATGCCAGCCGCCCATGGCTCTGCTACTGGATCCTGCACAGCTTAGAACTCCTTGATGAACCCATTCCCCAAATAGTGGCTACAGAGTGAGTCTGACTTTGGGGAACCTGGGATGTTTTCTGGAACTCTATATAGAGTTTGAGCTTCCTTTTGTTCCTGTTTTATTTGTGGTGAATGGGAAAAAAGTGTGTTACAAAGAAACCCCTGCCCTTCTCTTGACCTCCAACAACTTCCTGAAACTCCTGCGGGCTCAGAAGGCTGTTATAAGCTGGTGGGTACAACAGTACTTTGAACTCTTGAGAGGAGGATTCTGGTTTCTTCTGTGGCCTTTTCTTTGGGCTCTTGGCTCTGATCTTTGAAAAGAGATTTCACCTCTATGAGAGACGTGATTTCATCAGAAAGTACAGTATGTGTTTGCCAAGCTGCTATAGAAAACCATGTGCCAACTCAGTGAATAAAAATGCTTTTGCCTTCCTTAAGTAGAACCATGGAAGTGGAGTGCCTGGAGGACAGGGTAGCTCTCCACAGGACTGGATGGGTAGCCTTGGTGTACCCATGCCATGACTCACAGTTTTCTTAGACCTCTGACTGATGACTAGTCATGTAAGCAATGAAGATGTATCCGAAGCTGCTTGTGCAGGTGGCATTCATGAAGTGGCACCTCATTCTTAGAAGCTCATTACAGTTTATGTCTATCTTAAGGAAGGAAAACTGATCATGCCTGCAGCCTTAGCGATACCCGGGATAGGGAAGGGCGGCCAGGAATTGAATCTGAGGAGTTCACTGAGAGCAAGCAAGTCGTCTTGGCTTGAGTTCCTCCACTCCCTGGTGCTCCTGGGGGTGAAGAATTTGGGGTGTGAGGCTCCTGAGCCAGGTTTATTTTCCACAGCAGAAGGTGGCAGCTGTGGCAAGACTCATGGAGGCTCACTGGAGCCCTTCCCCATCCCAGAGCCCCTGCCTTGGTCACATTGTCAGGTCAGAAGAACAGAACTCACATTGTCTTATTCATTCTCTCTTAACAATAACCTCTCATTCTTGCCTTCCTGGGCAGGCTGTCTTGTGATGAATGTGGATGGAGAAGATAATAAAGAATCATGCCATTAACCCCTGAGAGACTTAAGATGTGTACTGAGGCAGAGGGGAAATAGGCACTGTTTTTATCATCTGGACATTGCAACAAGCCTGCTTGCTTCCAACATTGGAAGTACAGTTGGACACAGTAACACGAATTTAATTGTCAAAATAAAGGCCCATGTGTTTTTGAAATACCAGCTGAGGGTTAGGATTGTTTGGGAAGTTTTCCTCCACAACTACACAATCAGGTTATATGCTAGATTGGGAAAGTTGCACATAAATAAGAGAAGGGAAAAAAGTAAGGGGGATTTTGTGAGAAATGCACAGAGGCCTGAGAGAAGAGGACACAGACCTGGGTGTATTGCAGAGACAAGGCAGAGCTCCAACAGTGAAGAGCTCAAGTCAGGATCATCTCTTTTTCTAGGGTGTATAATTCGTTTTATTGATGCAGCTTATTTAAGGAAATGTGTCATAGCTGCTTCTGTGGCAGAATCAAGTAGGAAGAGAGGAGCCAGTGAGGTGGCTCAGTGGGTAAAGGTGCCTGTTGCTAAGGTTCCCAGGACCCATATGGTGAAAGGAGAGACCCACATAGGAAAAGATGGCCCTTTAAAGAGCTTTTCACAGTGAACAATAGTAACAGTAAGAGATGCTTTAAAATTTACTTAAGGGCCTGGAGAGATGACTCAGCACTTAAGAGCCCTGGCTGCTCTTGGAGAGGACCTGGGTTCAGTTTCCAGCACCCACATGGCAGCTTAACAACCATCCATAATTCCAGTTCCAGGGGATCTGACACTCTCTCCTGACCTCCACAGGCATTGCATGACATGAGTGCACTTACATATATGCATGCAAAACACTCATATACATAAAATAAAAGTAAATAAATAAAAATTCAAAAAATAAAATTACCCTCTGCTTCCCTGGGCGTGCATGACCCAAAGGCCTCTCTCCTACCCGCAGGCCTCTCTCTCTTTAGGGTAAGTAGATCATGCTCTCTGCGCCTTGACACGTCCAGCCTCATTCACCCTCCCATCTCCCTGGCCCATCTCTCCTCCTAGCCTGGATCCTGTCCCATTCCTTGTCTTGGGGACCCAGACAATTGGGAAACTGCCACTGCTTCCTGAGCCTTTGTATCCAGACCAACCCAGTTTCTTCTCAGGTCCCCAGGAGCACTCTGGGCCTGGCCCCACCCTCACCTCCCTCTACTTCCTTGGGCCTGGAGGATCCACCAGCCTCTTTCCTGGACGCCAGGGCTGACCTTTCCTCTTCCTGATCCTTTGCATCCAGACCAACCCAACTCCTCAGTGCAGCCCCCAGGAGCCCTTGGGGCCTCTTCCTATGGGGTCGCAGGGACTCGGAGTGCCAGCTGCTGGGCGTGGCGCCAGTCTCCCGCGGGCCACGTTGCTGAGGCTCTCTGCTACCGGGGCTGGCGGCTCTGGAGGGCCGCTGTCAGCCGCCTGGGTGGGTTCCGTCCCAAACTACCGAGCACTCCCTCGAGGTATGAGATCCGCTGGCCGCCGGATCTCTTGGGAAGTGCGGAGACGGCGAAAGCAGGGTCTCCGTGAGTCGTGGTTTACGAAGAGACAGCTCTCTCCGGGAAGACTGGATCGTAGGCAGTAAGACACAGAACTCAGCTCAGTACAGCTCCTTTATTCAGTGACTCAGCTCGGCTCCAGGTCTTAGTGATTCAGCTCCGATTAATTAGGGGGAAACCAGGATATTTATACTGTGGGGGCAGTGGCAAAAGCCTTAGTGGATAGGTGCTTTCAGGATGCCCCATTTACATGTGGTGGTGGGCTTCTGCCAGGCTGCCAGACATTGCCTGATTATCACACAGGAAAAACCTGGCAGTTCCTATGCCAGAAGCCATGTATCTATGACGGCTACTTCAAAGATGAGTCAGGAAGAGAGTAGGAAGGCACCATGCTGATAAAAGGAGTCTCTGCATTGAACGCCGAGCCCCGTGGGCTATCCGGACATGGAGAGACTGCTACTTTACACAACCGGGGTCCCCAACATCTTCCCACCCCATCTTCCTTTGCATCTCTGGGTGACACGGCCACCAGCTGCCCTAGAGCAACATCTTTCCTGGGCCTGGCTCCCAGGCCAGTCCAAACCCCAGATTCTGAAGCCAAAATCTTTCCTGGAGGGATCCAGACCTTAGGAAAAAGCCTGAGAGCATCTGATCCTCATCTGATTTGGGCCTCTGTGGGAACTCCTGAAGATAAAAGCAATCTGGCCACTCCAGTATAAAATCAAAAGAGAGAACCGGAAGCTTAGAGGAACCAGATTTTCATGCCCAAAAAGTAAACCACATAAAGTGCAC
>NW_008355157.1:712426-713137 GCF_000622305.1 Nannospalax galili
AACCATGAAAAGACCAAATTTATGTATCATAGGCATAGAGGAAGGAGAAGAATCTCAGGATAACGTAATGTACCAGATCTTCAACAGGAAAGAAGAAAATTTCCCAAAATTAAAGAAAGACATACCCATACATATACAAGAAGCACATAGAACACCAAATAGACAGGACCAGAAAAGAAACTCTCCACGCACATCATAGTAAAAACACTAAACGTACAAAACAAAGAGACAATACTGAAAGCTGCAAAAGAGAAACAACTCACATATAAAAGAAAACCCATTAGGATTACAGCTGAATTTTCAGTACAAACTATGAAAGCCAGAGAGCCTGGACCAAAGTATTCCCAGTTTTAAATAACCACAGATGCCAACCCAGATCACTATACTCAGCCAAAATGTCTATTGTAGTCAAACGGGAAAGAAAAATCTTCCATGACATAAATAGGCTGTCCACAAAACCAGCCCTTCAGAGTGTTTTGGAAGCAATACAAAGAGCTGAAGAAAGGAACGGTTATACTGAAGGAGCTGCGGAAAGAAATCCAATGAAGGTATAACTGTGGAAATGTACAGCTATATCAAAAATGTAAACAAATAAAAATGACAGGATTCAATACTCATCTTTCATTAATAACTTTAAATATTAACAGACTGAACTCCCCAGTCAAAAGACACAGATTAGATGAATGGATTAAGAAACAAAACCCAACTTTT
>NW_008355157.1:713213-713894 GCF_000622305.1 Nannospalax galili
TCTAATCAAATGGCCCTAAGAAAAAAGCAGGCATTGCGATTCTAATATCTGGTAAAATAAAATTTAAACTAAAACTAATGAGAAGAGATAAAAAGGGCCACTTCATTCTGATCAAAGGAACAATAAATCAAGAAGATATTACAATCATGAATATGTATTCCCCAATTTCTGGTGCACCCAGCTTCATAAAAACAATACTACAGGAATTTAAGACCCAGATTAATCCCAACTCATTAATAGCAGGGGACTTCAATACCCCACTGTCTCCATTAGATAGGTCAATAGGTCAGAGAGTTAACAGAGAGACATCTGAATTAAACAGTACCATATATCAAATGGACTTAACAGACATCTACTGAGTATTCCACCCAAGCACCAAAGGACATACTTTCTACTCAGCACCCCATGTTAGCTTCTCCAAAATCAACCATATACTGGGGCACAAAATAAACCTCAACAAACACAAAAGCATTGAAGTAATTCCATGTATTCTATCAGACCACAATACAATAAAGCTTACAGTCAACACCCGAAGAAGCCCTAATCACCACACGAACACATGGAGATTAAACAACACACTCCTGAATGATGAATGGGTCAAAAGAGAAATTAAGAAAGAAATAAAAGTATTCCGGGAACTAAATGAAAAGGACAATACAACACAACAAAACCTCTGGGACA
>NW_008355157.1:714100-714757 GCF_000622305.1 Nannospalax galili
TGGTTCTTTGAAAAGATAAACAATATTGACAGACTGCTAGCCCGGATAACCAAAAGAAAGAGCACCCGCAAGTCAACAAAATCAGAGATGAAAGGGGAAACATCACAACAGACACCAGAAAGATACAGAACATTATAAGGGAATACTTTAAAAACCTATATGCTACTAAATTTGAAAACCTAAAAGAAATGGATGGATATCTAAAGGCATGGGAACCACCAAAACTAAACCAAGAGGAGATTAACAGCTTAAAGAGATCCATAACACAAAAAGAAATTGAAACAGTCATACAAAACCTCCAGACCCAAAAAAAAAATAAAAAAAATAAAAAAAAAAATAAAGCCTGGGTTTACAGCAGAATTTTATCAGATATTTAAAGAAGATGTACATCCAATACTACTTAATTTATTCAAATCAAAAAGACAGAAATGGAGGGAAAACTTCCAAATTCCTTCTATGATGCCAGCATTACTCTAATACCAAAGCCAGGTAAAGATACAACCAAAGAAGAAAACTATAGACCCATATCCTTAATGAACATAGATGCAAAAATTCTCAACAAAATACTTGTAAACCACATAGAGACACACATCAAAAAGATCATTCACCACGATCAAATAGGCTTTATCCCCGAGATGCAGGAATGGTTCAATATAC
>NW_008355157.1:715286-715560 GCF_000622305.1 Nannospalax galili
TGGTTGAGTGGTCTGACATATCTGAGCAGTGCCCATGGGGCATGGGAGGGGTTCCTTTTCTGTGAAGACACAAGCATACCCCTCGCCCCATTGTTAGTAAAGGAGCTGGAGTTTTACTCCAGAAATCAGGTTCATGGTCCCTCCAAAGCACCTGTGACAAGGGCTATGGGACAGTCAGTCCCTCCCAGTGCTTGGCCATTGGAGAAATTCCTTGATTATTTAGTGTAAAAAAATTTTAAAGTTAGTAGATGTCACGCCATCTCCAATGAAGCCC
>NW_008355157.1:716889-717619 GCF_000622305.1 Nannospalax galili
AGAAATCAAGAAACTATCAGAAAACCTGGAAATGAATTTGTAGTGAGTGGAAAAACTTAAAACAGCATTTTTTAAAATAAAGGCAAGAAACAGCTGAATGAAATAAAACTAACAGAGGAATAGAATTGGAAGGGACAGGAAAAACGAGTGACGTTCAGGTGTTAGTAATTAAACCTAGGTCCTTTGGAAGAGCAAACTATGCTCTTAACCATTAAGACATTTTTCCAGCTGGAATTAGAGAAGAACAATCTCCAGATGACCATAGAGCTCACAGTAGGGAAGCTATAGGTAAACAGAGCCTTTGTTTTTGGCCAAACCTGCTTTTTGGCTTTTTGAAGGAACTGTGTGTTAGTTAGCAAAGGCAGAGTAGAAAAAAAGCTGTAGGGGGTCCAGACAACTGTCAAACTGCAGGCCCCGTGGCAGCTCTATTTTTGAGGTTGTAGGGTACAATTGATTAAGCTGACATATCCCAAATAAGTATAAGGCACATGTTTTTGAACTTTTTCTGAGGAAATATAAAGTCCATATTTTGTTAAAATATTTGTTAATTTAGTAAGCACAACTTCTAAAAGTTGAATAGAAGGGTGACTAAGGAGAATATCATTAATACAATGAGCGAGAACAGCAGGGAATTCCTTAAGTATTGGACTAATCACTTTATGTAGATAAAATTGGCATATAGTAGGACTACTTTTCATTCCCTGAGGTAGGACTTTCCATTGATATCTCT
>NW_008355157.1:718015-719222 GCF_000622305.1 Nannospalax galili
TCCTTAAGCTGCTTAAATGGCACTGGTGCAGGAGACCACACCCTGTGACCCTGCTGATCAACTTGTTCAGAAACTGGGAAGACTTGAAATCCATGCACTGACTCTCCTTGCTCTATCGCTGCCCCAACAGCCTGCTGTAGCAGGGATTGCATAGTTTTGAGGGGAAACCAAACTCCTGATGGGGGCTCCTGAACCATGTCAGTCATGGGAGGCGCAACAACCTTCGTTGGCTTGTTGGCCTCGGAGGAGGAGTATCTAATCCTGCTATAATAGAGGGTGTTGGGGTGCTCTATCGCTGCCCCAACAGCCTGCTGTAGCAGGGATTGCATAGTTTTGAGGGGAAACCAAACTCCTGATGGGGGCTCCTGAACCATGTCAGTCATGGGAGGCGCAACAACCTTCGTTGGCTTGTTGGCCTCGGAGGAGGAGTATCTAATCCTGCTATAATAGAGGGTGTTGGGGTTCTTTTCTCTTTGTTATTTAACATTCCCTTCTTCAAAGCCTCTAACTCCACCCTTAACTGCTCAATTTCCCAGTGATAGTTAGGCTTCTCAGACAAAGCAATTAGAGGTGGATGTTTTTCCTGATCATACTTACCCACCTCCTCTCCTAGGGCAGGCTCATCTTCAGGGTTAAGAGATCCCTCTTCTAGCCCCAGATTACTCTGGTTTTGTTTGGTTTCACTTTTATCAGAGCCACCGCTTATCAGATTCTCCTCTTTAGTCTCAGTGACTGTTTCTTCCTTTGCCTTCTCCGCCTCATGCCGCAGATCAAGACTATCTCTAACCAAAGCCCACAATGTAAAAGCATCTATGGGAACTTTGGAAGGACCCTCCATGTCATAGTAATCCTGCATTTTCTCTCCAACCTGTAGCCACACATCTAAACTCACTGTACCTTGTTCAGGAAACCAAGGACAAACCTTTTCTACAAAGTCTAAAAAATTTACAAGTTGCTTACGTTCCACTTTTGCTCCTCGGGCCAGGAGCATATTCTTTAAGATACATACAAAGAGCAAGCGACTGTTTCCTTGCCCCATCCTCTCCCAAGATAAATACTCACCACTCCCCAATCTTACCGAGTGCACTCACTTAACTTTTCCAGCGGTATCCTTCACTTTTTCCCCTACTTTTCAGGTCCCTGTTCAAGGCGCCATTTGCTGGTGCCAGCCAGCCTTGGATGAACCGGACGTTAAAGGGGGAGTGAG
>NW_008355157.1:720013-721710 GCF_000622305.1 Nannospalax galili
GTTGTAGAAAACCATCCTAAGATTCATATGGAAGCACAAAAGACCTCGGATAGCCAAAACAACCCTGAGCACTAAGAGCAATGCTGGGGGCGATTACTATACCAGATTTCAAGCTGTATTACAGAGTATTAGTCATAAAAACAACATGGTACTGGCACAAAAATAGACCCATAGATCAATGGAAAAAAAATTGAAGACCCCAATATGAGTACATCCAATTTCAGCCACCTGATATATGACAAAGGGGCCAAGAACATTTGCTGGAGGAAAGATAGCATGTTCGCAAATGGTGCGGGCAAAACTGGATCTCCACCTGTAGAAGAATGAAATTAAATCCCTATCTTTCACCTTGAACAGAAGTCAATTCCAAATGGATCAAAGACCTCAATGTAAAGCCTGAAACTTTGAAACTATTAGAAGAAAACATTGGGAAAAACCTATAAGATATAGGTGTAGGAAATGATTTTCTAAACCGGCCATCAATTGCTCAGGAAACAAGGGCAAGAATTAACATATAGGAACTCATTAAACTAAACAGTTTCTGTACATCAAAGGAGGCAACCAGGGAAGCGAACAGAAAACCCACAGAATGGGAGAAAATTTTCACCAGCAGCACATCTGACAGATGTTTAATATTCAAAATATGTAATGAATTCAAAAATCAGAGAATCAAGACAAGAAGTAACCCAATTAAAAGGATGGGCTAAGGAGCTGAACAGAGAGTTCTCAAAAGAAGTAAAGATGGCTGTGAAACATCTTAAAAGATGTTCAACATCACTAATAATTAGGGAAATGCAAATTGAAACCACTTTACGATTTCATCTTACCCCAGTCAGACTGGCTAAGATCAAGAGAACAAATGATACCAAATGTTGGACAGGATGTGGGGAAAGGGGAACACTCATCCACTGCTGGTGGGGCTGCAACTCGTTCAACCCCTATGGAAAGCAGTGTGGAGAACTCTTAGAAAACTACAAATGAACCTACCATTTGACCCAATTATACCACTCCTTGGCATATACCCAAAGAACTCGTCTTATTGCAGAGACACTTGTACATCCATGTTTGACCCTAGAACCAAATCCTGATAAGTGAGTATGTATCCAGACCTAACTACAGGAACCAGGATAATGGAAAGGAACCTGGGAGGTAAAGGAAAAGAAAGAACCTGAAAGAGAAGAACAGTAGGAAACAGGCCTTAATAAGGGAGATACGGATAAAAATTGGGTTAGTTTAAGGGAGGGGAAAGGGGAGGGTATACAAGGAACCTAGGGGATAAAGGGAAAGAAGGAGCTCGCTCAAAAGAGGACCATAGGAGAAGGGTATTATTAAGTGAGAAAAGAGGGAAATGGGGCACCTTAAGTGGGAAAACCATGATGGAGAGGTGAGACAATGTGAGAGATAAACAATGCCTAGCTAGCTTTGAAAACAGTGAGAACCATATTACTCCTACAACCTACTGACAAATAATACATAGCAGATCAAGAAATATATGTCCAGGTAAGGTTTATCTGAGAACAACTGGTCTTTGCCTAAGATTTATCTACATGACACACGGTAATTAAAAATATCAGACTGGTGGAACTAACCTTCTTGGGTGTTTAACAGACATACTTTGAAACCTATACTAATTTAGTCAGAGGGACATAAAGGACAGTTTTTGCTCCTTGCCCTCCTAGGTCGACTAGTTCCAGGGG
>NW_008355157.1:721740-776790 GCF_000622305.1 Nannospalax galili
CAAAGAGGAGGGTCAACACAGAGGAATCATTTCTTCCATGCTTCCAAGCGAAGCCAACCATGATTGAGTAGGACCTTTGACTTATCTTCACATAGATGGAACTGGTAAAAGAAAGGAGCCAAGGGGCTCCTCCCAAGCCCATGTGACCCCTGAGGAACAGATGCTCAAACAACCTTAAGAGTAAAAATAAATCAGTTTATCTGGTCCAACTGTATGGTCTTAAACTCCCAAAAGGAAAGTATAACCAAAGATTAAATGGACCAACATAATTTCATAAGAGTCCATATGTATATCTAAAGGCTACATAACAAGCAACAATGCCAGATAGGAGACACCTTCTTTTGAGTTGTTGGCCAGGGTGGCCCAAGGAACTCCCAGATAGTAAACCAGCATAAAACTGGGACAATAAACAGCAGACTCCAGTCTTATCTAAAGGAATATTGACAACCGATTGCTGCTAAATGAGGAACAGCTGACCTTCCTAAAACAAAGACCTCTAGGTAGGCTGACCAGATTCACCAGATGGACAAGTAGTGGGGAATGGCTGGGGTGGCCGACAACACAGCAGACAGTAGCACGGATAATAGAGTATAATGGCTCTAGTTGGGGGAGGGAGGCTATGGGAGGGGGCCATCTGGGTAGTGGGTGTATAGTTGAATAAGATGGTTTGGGATGTTCTGTGTGACACTCATATTTGAGGAGGAAGCATGGAAATTTACATCAGGTTAATTAATAGAGGTGATAAACATTACCACTGAAATCTACCCGATGACTTTATAGACATACACAGGCGCCAAGGATCCAAGTGCAACTGATTATGACTAGTAATAATCAGATACATATAGGTTAGAGATTCATGCGTCAACATCTCAGTGTTAGTAGCAGAAACAGTGAGTCTTTCTGCAAGGAACAATATATTCTAAAATGAAATGGAGATCTTTTTTAAAGGTTAAAAACTCATCCAGTTTTATGTCTTACTGGGCTTATATTGAGTTCAATATTGTATAACTGTATTAATTCAACTATGAACCTAGAAACTATGAACCTAGAAACTTACAGCCACTTGTAAAAGAGATGTAGTCTTGCTCTGGAGTGTGTTACTGAATATGTTAAAGCTGTAATGAAATGCTTCTTCTAATCATGTAGTTATTAAAAATTTTAAAAATAAATAATGATTAAAAATAAAATAAAATTTACTTAAAGCGGTGCATGCCTGTAGTCCTAGCACTTGGGAGGCAGAGGCAGGGGGATCTCTGGGAGTTCAAGGCCAGCCTGATCTACATAGTGAGTTCCAGGCCACCTGGGCCTATAGAGAGATCCTGTTTCAAAAAGACCAAAAAAAAGAAAAAGTTTAAGTAAATTAACAGTACAATAAATACAGTGAAATATGCAACCATTTAAACTTTTATATACTTGTGTATATTTGCATTTAAGAAATATATTTATAAAGAGATATGATGTGAAAACAGATAAAAAGACTCAACTTTCATGGAGGTCAGGTGTTGTGGCATATACCTGCAGTCCCAGCACTCAGCACGTTGAGGTAGGAGGACTGCTCTGAGTTTGAGGACAGCTTGGGCTACACAAGCAACACAAGTAAGACCCTCTCTCAAAAAACGAATTAAAGCCAGGTGTGGTGGCACACTCCTGTAGTCCCAGCACTTGGCAGGCAGAGGCAGGCGTATCTCTGTGAGTTCAAGGCCAGCCTAATCTACATAGTGAGTTCCAGGACAGCTGGGGCTACAGGGAGACCCTGTCTCAAAAAGACGCCCCCCCCCAAAAAAAAACCCCAACCAAACAAACAAAATGAATTAAAAAGGACCGAGGCTGTACCCCAGTGGTACAGAGCTTGTCTAGCGTGACTGAGGCCCTGGGTATTATCCTCTACAGCATCCCTGCCCCCGAAATAAACCTAACCAAACAAAAAGTATTGATGATTGTATACACAGAAAAAGAAAACCCAAAACAGGGTCTAAAGAGATAGCTCAGCAGTTAAGAACACTGGCTGCTCTTGCAGAGGACTCAGGTTTGATTTCCAGCACCTATATGGCAACTAAACAACCGTCTATAACTCTGACTCCAGGGCATCCGATGCCTCCTTCTGACCTCCTCAGGCACTGCATGATATGGGTGCACTTGCACACATGCAGGCAATACACTCATAACATTAAAAAAAAAAAACAAAAAAAGTGAAAGAAGGCTACATGTACACACGGTAGCAGTTAATTCTGGAGAATGAGATCAAAAGTGATTTAAAAATTTTCATTTCTAAGCTTATTTGCATTTTCTGAAATTTCTACAATGAATCTTTATTGTTTTATAATTAAAAGAATGTTTTAAAAATGGAGATGGTTTGGGGGCTGGAGAAATGGCTCGGCAGTTAAGAACACTGACTGTTCTTGCAGAAGACCTGGGTTCAAGTCCCAGCATCCACATGGCAGCTAACAACTGTCCATAACTCCAGTTCCAGGGGATCTGACAGTCTCTTCTGTCCTCCACAGCCATTGCACAACACAGGTGCACTTATCTACATGTAGACAATATACGCATATACATAAAATAAAAATAATAAATAAATATTAAAAAAAATAGAGATGATTTATCCTAATTTCAAGAGTCACTTTAATAATTGATGACTGAGAGTTCGTTTCACAACTGGCTTAAAAGACATTTTACCCATAGTTCTGAGTACTGATTTAATGAACTTTATTTTATTTTTCTGGTTTTATGAGACAGATCTCATTCTGTAGCCTAAAACTCACTATGTAGCTCAGGCTGCCCTCAAACTCATGCCAATCCTCCTGTCTCAATCTCTGAGTACTGGGATTGCAGGAATAGGCCACAAAGCATGACTTGCTTTAAAGCTGGGTTATTATTTTCAGTACTAGGAATTGAATCGAGGGCCTTGTACATGCTGGGCAAGTATCCTACAATTGAGCTATATCCTCCCAGCTTGAGTCAATGAAGTGTGTAAGTGTGTATGTATTTCATACATGTGCACATGCCCATGTACATATGTGGAGGTCAGAGGAGGATGCTGGGTATCCTGTCATTCTCCACCTTATTCCTTTAAGACAGGGTCTCTCTGAACCTTGAGCCAGGCTAATGGCCTGAAATCCTCCTGTCTCTGCCTTCACTGTTCTGGGGTTATAGGCATGCACAGCAACAAACACCTGGCTTTTTACACGGGTTCTGGGGATTTGAACTCAGGTCCTCGTGCTTGAACAGCAAGTGCTCTTAACCACTGAGCTGTCTCTCCAGCCTAGCTTAATGAACCTAAAATTTTTTTAAAGCTTTATTTTAAAATTTTGGTTACAGTTTCATTTTTTACTTAATAAATCTGCTGTTTATTCTCTAAGTGTTACAAACAAAAGTCTAAGAATTTAATGACAAAGAAGAATGTCAAGAGTAGACACAGCTGCCCGTTCTCAAAGGTGTAATAGCTATTCCAGTGTAACACCTAGGTTCACAACAAATGAACATTCACAATTTCTAAATGAACTAATGTACAACCACCATCTTTATCTGTGCTTGTTATAACTTTCAAACACAAAGCTCCAAGTTAAGCTTGGTTAAAAAGCAAAACAGGAGGACCGGGCGTGGTGACGCACGCCTTTAATCCCAGCACTCAGGAGGCAGAGGCAGGTGGATCTCTGTGAGTTCAAGGCCAGCCTGGTCTACATAGTGAGTTCCAGGACAGCTGGGGCTACAGAGAGACCCTGTCTCAAAAAGACCGAAAAAAAAAAAAAAAAAAAGACAAAACAGGAATGATGACTGACCTTAATATGTCCTGTGTACCTCACAGGATATTTTCTTAAAAATCCTAACATAGTAATAATGCCATTAATAGTGAAGTCCTCAATTTAGAATCTGGACCATTCTTCTGTCAGAGCAGGGAGGGCAAGACGCAGTCCAGTGAGTCTGCCTCAAGGTCTTCATCAACTGTGCTGCACTAGTGTTCTCTTTTCAGTCACTGGGTTAGTGCTTGAGTCCAAAATCAGAGGTCTTTCATTACTGTGGATCACATGCTGTTTGGTGCCCAGTTTCCATTCGTTCCTCTTGCTTTCATTCCTGCTCTGTGGCTTCTTTCTCATGTTGGCCTTTCATCCTGTTCTTCCTGTGAGCAGTTTGGAAGGCTCTTCTACCTTTCTCCTCTTTTCACCTCGATTGTCTCCAGAATCAGAGGTTGATGTAACCCCTGGTTTAGCTAAAAAAAAAATTTTTTTTGTCTTTTTAAGACAGGGTGTCCCTGAAGTCCCAGCTGGCATGGAACTCACTATATAGACCAGGCTGGCCTTGAACTCACAGAAATCTACCTGCTTTTGCCTCCTGAGTATTGGGATTAGAGGCGTGCGCCACTGTGCACATTCTAAATTTTTCTATTTTTATTCTACTTCTTTATCTTTCTTATCTAGTTATTTTCTTGGCTTATCTTTCTTCTTCATCCCTAATTTTTAAAAATTTGGGGTGTGTGTGTGTGTGTGTGTGTGTTGTGTTTGTGTGAGTGCACACATGTGAATGTAGGTATGTCTGTGAGCTATGGCACATGTGTAGTGGTCAGAGGACAACTTTTGGGAGTCAGTTCTCTCCTTCAAGCTTGTTCAGACATGGTCTCTCTTGTTTTTGCCGCTTACTGTACTCTAGACTGGCAGGCCTGTGAGCTAGCAAGCCACCACTCCTGACTTGCTTTTAAGGGTGGGTTATTGTCTCCACCTCCCATCTGGCTGTAGGAGTGCTGGGGTTACCAATGTGACACACCACATCTGTAAGGGCAAGCTCTTTTACCCTCTGAGCTAGCTCTCTGGTCCCCAATTTAGTAAACTTTTAGAGAATAACTTATGACTTTCCAATAGTAATGGCGTATTTTATTTTGTGCTTAGCAATTAATTGATGGTCCAGGCAATACTTGTTTTGAACAGAGCCTAGTATCTCTTACGTGGAAGGAAGTAAACTCTTCTTGTAAGATTCAGAGAAATCTTAATGGATTTTATAAAAGTGAGTTTTTTTTCAGATTGCCTTAAAAAATAGGATATTGTCTTTTCACTTTATTTTGTACAAGGAAAAGTAATGCTTTGAAGTGTTGCCTGTTTTTTCCCCTCCTGCAGATATTAAGGTGATCTGCAGGCAGAGAGCTTAGCTCTGGAGTTTTATTATTTCCCTGTCCTCATCCCGACCCCACTTGCATTCATCATACAACACCTTACATATACACAAAGGTTTCAGTTATTTTCCTGTTTTGTTCTCTCTTGTGTTCTATTTGTTTAGGGAACATTAAAAACTGGGTTCCCTCTAGTGGACAAAAATCATGTTTGCCAACTTCTGTTACTGCTAACCAAAGCTAGCAAGGCCTGGCTTCTATTATTGCTGGTCTCAGATGTTTCAAGAATACATTCATAGGTAGATGTTCAGATTGCCTCTCGTAAGAAATTATCCATAAATCTCCATGTGTGCCTACGTCGAATAAATAAATATTTTGGAATTAAACATTTGCTTTGCTTAATGACTTTAGCATTGAAGGAAGTATGTTAATGAGATTCCCATATTTGTTACTAACAGCTACTTTAATGAAACACAGAGAGTAAGATGAAAATCATAGGGAGACTGTTTATTGTTAAAATTGGGCTTTTAGGCCTGGGAAGTAGCTGAGTTGGTAGAGTGCTTGCATAGCGAGCAGGAAGTCTGGGTTCAATCCTCATTATTGCATAAACTTGGTGTGGTGGTGCATGCCTGAGAACCTAGCACTGGGGAGGTTGAGGCAGGATGACTGGAAATTTAGTCATCTTGACTTCACAGGGAGTTTGAGGTCGGCTGGGCTACCAGAGATCCTAAGCTTCTGATCCTTCTTCCTTTACTTCCCAAGTACTAGGATTATAGGCATGTATCATCATACCAAGTTGTATGCCTTGCTGGGCATCAAACACAAGGTTTTGTGCATGTTAAGCAAACATTCTACTAAGTGAGCTATAGCCCCAGCTCCCCCTCCCCGCCTCCCCCCGCTTCAGATTCTTTTGTTAAACTTTTTGCTTGTTGGTTTTGATTTTTTTTTTTTTTTTTTGGGCTTTTTGTGACAGGGTTTCCCTGCAGCCCCAGCTGTCTTGGAACTCACTATGTAGACCAGGCTGGCCTTGAACTCACAGAGATCTGCCTGCCTCTACCTCCTGAGTTCTGGGATTAAAGGCGTGCGCCACCAAGCCCGGCTGGTTTTGATATTTTTGAGACAGGATCTCAGTACGTAGCCCTAGCTGGCCTGGAACTTGCTATGTAGATCAGATTGGTGTCAAGCTCAGAGGTCCACCTGCCTCTGCCTCCAAAGTGCTGGTATTAAAGGTATGCACCACCACATTTGCCCTCCTTTAAATTTTTAAGTGAAAATATAATTACTAAGAAAGCTATATGTTTAGATATGGGAGCATGAATTAGCAGTTCTTGCTTACTTTCTTGGTAAAGAAGTTATAAACTCTATTTTTAGATTCACAGTCTATAGTTTTGATAAACTATATTAATAGTAGGGGCGCCCTATGGTAAATTTGGGATTTAGTGATAGGAGGATTAGAGGGATAATACGAAGGGTTAAAATGGTAGATTCGAGTGTGTGGGATGGAGGGTTTTTTAATATATGATTTGTTAGCTTACCTTGTTGAAAAGTAATAAGCATATAAAAGGAATAAAGTGCTGTAATTAATGTATTAAGTCCAGTAAGAATAATAATAAAGTTAGATCATGAAAACGAAGCTGAAATAACTAACAATTTACCAATTACATTAATTGATGGGGGTAATGCTAGATTAGCTACGGCACCCACCACGAGGCCTATATTAATGGTAAGATTGTTTGAAGGCCACAAGCTAGTAGTAGGTTTAGCTGGATGTGTTCACAGTCAGTATTAGCAAGGCAGAGTAATAACGATGAGGTGGGTCCATGAGCCACTTTAAGTGTTGTGGTGCCTATAAACTTAATGGGGATCATTAAATCATTACTGCTACAATTACTAGTGCTATATGACTTACTGAAGAATAGGAAATTAAGGATTTTAGATTAGTTAGTTGAACTGGTTATTACTCTACCTCATAAAGATAATAAAAGGGTCGGCTAAGGTTTTGGTAATTGGGTCAAGCATAATTGAGATTCGTATTATTCCATATCCCCCTACTTTTAGTAAAATAGCTGCTAGAATTATTGAGCCAGTTCTTGGTTCTTCAACACAGGCTTTTGGAAGCATAGATGAACTCTGTACAATGTTTTTTTTTTTTGTTTTGTTTGTTTGTTTTCTTGGTCTTTTTGAGACAGGGTCTTCCTGTAGTCCCAGCTGCCTGGAACTCACTATGTAGACCAGGCTAGCCTTGAATTTATAGAGCTCTGCTTGCCTCTGCCTCCCAAGTGCTGGAATTAAAGGCATACAATGGTATTTTGACTATAAATGCTATTATAAATGCTATTTATAGTTGTCAGTGATGACTCCATACCTAGTCCCCTGTTTTCTGGCTAATACTATTTTGACCAGGTTCTGGGGCATCTAGTGGGTTTGGGTTAGAGGTGCTCCTAAGTGCCCTCACAAGATAACCCTTGAAACAGAGATTTAGCCAGCCCCAAATGTTAGTCGTGTAGGTGAGGAAACCCTGCTCAAGAAAACTCACTCTAAACCCACTTTAAAATGCACAGCAGCTGTCCAGAGGATGGTGTGCTGGGTAAAGACTGTGGGTAGCTCTGGTCTCCTGGAACCAACAAGGGATATTGCCTGTCCTTCACCTGTTTGTTGTTGGGCTCACCTAGCTGAGGCAATGCTGCTCCATTATGTTGAGATAAAGCTGGTTTATAGTATGAAATTTGTAACAACTGATTCTGGAAGAAGACAGATGTTGCCCCTCAAACACCATTGCTTCTACTCTGAAGCCATTCTATCCAGTGATAACTGCTCATATCTCCAAAACTGCAGCTATTCTTAGGACTTACTCTAGGCTTCAAGCCTGTCCATGGTCACGTGTTCTGGTGATGAAAGTTACATTTTGTTTGGTTTTGGCTTTGGTTTTGGTGGTGCTGGAGATTGAACCCAGGGCTTTCTGCTTGCTGGGCCAGCACCCTGTCACTGAGCCAGAATCCCCAGCCCTGAAATTAAAAGAAAAAAAATAAGTCCAACCTACATTCTTACTGAAGAAGAACCTCAATTTTTGTTATTTACTAGAAAGTTTATGTAATACCCTTTGAGTACATGAAGTATTTAACTGGATACCTTCCTCGTGTGTTTATAATATTGATCCTTTTAATATTTTGTTCCTTTTCCATCTTTAATGTATTAAAATATTTAATTATTTTTACAAGTATAATCTGAACTCTCTCTGAGTTAGAAAATGGAGGCTAAGGTCAGATATGGTGCTATGTTTGTGACACCTTTAACAATGCTTTGTAATTGATTATCCATAGTCATAGGCCCTAGTCTCTGGTCCTTTCCCTGCTGTGTTCATGGCCATTTTCCATCTTGTCTTCACTGACCCCTCCTCACACCTTCCCTAAGTCTATAATTTGCTATTTGAACCAGTGTCATTTGTTTGGTTCATACTGACCTCTGATTTGTTTCCCTGCTTGTTTTACATTATGTGCTTATTTGCATACTTTTGAATCCTTCTTCCCCATTGGTTGCATTTTTGTCCTCACTCTAGAGTAATTCTCAACTGTTACCTAAAAGTCCAAGTAAACAACTTATGAGACCAACATTAAGATGGGTGAGATGGCTCAGTGGGTAAAGGTGTTTGCCACAAGAGCCTGATGACTTGAATTTGATCCCTGGAAGCCATGTAAAGATGAAAGAAGAGACCAACTCCACAAAGTTGTCCTCTGACCTCACAATTGAGCCATAGCACACTCATGTCCCCCATTATACACACATATAAATGCACACTAACAATAAATAAAATTAAAGTTAAAAAAAAATAAAGCCAGCGGGTGTGGTGGTGCACGCCTTTAATCCCAGCACTCAGGAGGCAGAGGCAGGCAGATCTCTGTGAGTTCGAGGCCACCCTGGTCTACGTAGCGAGTTCCAGGTCAGCTGGGGCTACAGGGAGACCCTGTCTCAAAAAGACCAAAATAATAATAATAATAATAATAATAATAAAGCCAGCAATAAAGTCAACAGTAAATCATCTACACTCTTACTTGAACTTGATCATCTTATAACTTTTATATTCTGTTTAATGGTTGGATGTCAGAGGAGTGGTGCCCAGTAGAATTTCCTACAATAAACAGAAGGCTCTGTGGAATATTTGTTCCAATATAGTAGCCACTAGCTAAACAGCTACAGAGTACTTGAAATGTGGCTTGTGTGACTAAGGAGCTGAGTTTTTTTTTTAATATTATTTTTATTTTATGTGTACGAGTGTATTGGCTGCATGTATGTGAGTGCACCCGTGTTGTGCAGTGCCGAGGAGGTCAGAAGAGGGCTTTGGATTCCCCGGGAACTAGAGTTAAGGACAGTTAGTAGCCGCCATGTGGGTGCTGGGAATTGAACCCGGGTTTTCTGCAAGAACGGTCAGTGCTCTTAACTGCTGAGCCATCTCTCCAGCCTAGGAGCTAAGTTTTTAATTTGAATTAATTTGAATTGCCTCATGTGGCTGGGATGGCCTGGTGGACAATACAGATGTGTGCCATTGCTGCCTACAATATGGTTCTTAGACTGGGAGCATTGCTGTCACCAGGGACTTGTTAGAGGCACAGAATCCGCTGGGCATGGAGGCTCTACCTGCAATCCTGGCACTTAGGAGGTGGAGGCAGGAAGATTGCTTTGAATTCAAGGCTAACTTGGCCTCTGTAATGAATTCCAAGCCAGCCTGGGCTACAGGGGGAAGACCTTTCTTTAAACTAAAGTAAACTTACTAGATAAAACTAAACTTAATATCCTCATGTGATAAGTGCACACTTAAGTTTGAGAAGAACTAGTACTTGGGTGAACATTGGATCTATGTGGCGAGTTAAAAAAGTGCTGCCACTTGATCCAACAATGTTTCTGATTTAGTTGGTATTAGGTATGGCTTGAGTGTTAGGTTTTTTTAAACATCCCCCAGTTGTGCAGCAAAGGTGAATGGTGCTCACACTTTGTGGGTATCTGAGTCACCTGGGAATCTGGTAGCAACACAGACTTTTTTCTGCTTCAGTAAGCCTAGACCCATGTTTTTTATTACTCCAGTGATTCTGATGAGTATGTTTTGAGTTTGAAAATCCTTCATCTACAAGAGAGTTTTCCTCTCTGCTGGTAATTGACATGCAAGCTGGCATGAATAGGTTTGCTAACACTAAGTACCACCAACCCTGCATCTGTATATAAAATCCACACACCTGTGGTGTATCTAAATAGATGCACTTTTTTGGAGACTGGATTTCATGATGTAGCCCAGGCTAACCTTGAACTCCCGAGTACTGGGATTAAAAGCATGCACCACTATGCCTGGCTAAAATTTTATGAACGTTGTTTTTCATAACATGTCACTCTTGGGGTTTTTACAAAGCTTCCTGCTTGTTATGTTATTAATTGGCGAGTTTTTCCTCCTCCTTCAAATAGATCAAAGTGTCGTTGACATTTGGTTTTCACATTTGCTAAGAAGTCTGCTAATGGCAGCTGATAGCATCATGGTCAATTTTCCTGTTCCTTAAGGTGCAAGTTGGAAAGCTTCAGGATCAGAATGTTCTGTCATATGAAGTATGAGACTCAAGGGAAGCTCCACCTCCAGGTTCCTCTCTCAACCCCATGGCAGTCAGATGTAGCCTGTCAGCTGAGGGAGCTTGGCGTGCAGCCATGGTAGCAAGGCGTCCAGAACATTCAGATCCTCACTCATGCCTGACTTTAGGCCACTAGGTCAGGAGTGTTACATTCAGGACTCTTCTATCTTAGGAGCCAGGAAAGAAATGGATACTAGGTGACTTTATTTATTTATTTATTTATTTATTTATATTTATTTATTTATTGGTCTTTTTGAGACAGGGTCTCCCTGTAGCTCCAGCTGCCTGGAACTCGCTCTGTAGACCAGGCTGGCCTCGAACTCACAGAGATCTGCCTGTCTCTGCCTTCCAAGTGCTGGGATATTTGTTTTTTAAACCAGGTCTCCCTGTAGCCCCAGTTGGCCTGGAACTATGAAGACAAGGCTGGCCTTGAACTCACAGAGATCTACCTGCCTCTGCCTCCTGGCGACTCTTTAATTTTTTATTTTTTCCCTTTCTTTTTTAGTTTTTGAGGGTCTTACTATATAGCCCAGGCTGGCCCAAATATCCTGCATAGCCCAGGCTAGCCTCAAACTTGTGGCAACTGGTCATGGTAGCACATACTTGTAATCCCAGTACTTGGGAAGCTGAGCTAGGACTATGAATTCAAGATCAGACCAGGCTGCAAAGTAAGACCTGTGGTAGTGCTTGGTTCCTCACACGAGGCACCTCAGTGTGGTAGTGCTGCATCCATGAGAAATTTTACTCTTGGAGTAGTTTGACCAAGAGTGGGCCTGATCTTGTTCTGAGGTGTTCTGATTCTTCTCTGAACTGTCTCTCACATCTGAACTCTCAAATAAAGAGCCCCTCTCATTTATTGAACAGCAGATCAAACATGTATCAGAAAGCCAGGAAGTCTCTTAAAGCAGTTTTCAAAGGAAAAAACTTTTTTCTAAGCCTACTGACTCAGAACAGCACACAAAAACACAGATGTCGTCAATCTATGCCTCCCTGTTGTTTACAGTATTTGTGGGGGAGACGTTGTTTGTGGCAACTGTTGTTTTCAGCCTCATCATCGTCACATCTCATGTACACATGCATTGTTCTGAGTTGGGACATAACTGAGTCACAAATAGGAAACATGGTAAAAGATTAAAGCTGTGCATTCAGTTTGGCTTGTGAGAGTTACAGGTGGATTCCAAATCACTGTAGGGCTGCATCCAGTGACATACTTCTTCCAGCAAGGCTCCACCTCTAAAGGTTCCCAGCCTTCCCAAACAGCACCACCACCTGGAGACCAGGTGTTCAAACAAGCAAACCTGTGGGGTTCAAGCTACACTACCTCTTTTGGTGAGCAAGTTGTAGAAGCCCTTACGTCCTCATAGCCGTTCAGGGGACTCCACTCCACTCAAAACTTGCATCTTATTGCTAGTAGGAACAGAAAGCAGGAAGCCTGCCAGGGCTCAGATGACAGGGAGCGAGAGAGTGTAGTTATGGGCTCAAGAAGTGCATCTAGACCAGATGACTAGCATAGAAAGTACCAGCTGAATCCTGAGTTCTAGGCAGAATCTGAAGACTGTGGGGTCCTCAGAGGCAAGGAGGAGACGGGTGCCACAAGTCCAGGGTGACAAGTTTAGTGAGAGACGTGAAAGGTTTGTCAAGAAGCATGATACTCAGCCCAAAATCTATGAAATGTTTCCTCCTAGCCTCGTGTTTTTTGCTTTATGTCTAGGCAATTAAATACAAACGTTGAGAGTACTTAACAAAACTGACGATAGCTGGGTAAAGAGTTGTTCTTTTGGGGGCAGATTGTAGTCAACAAGTGGGAAGGGTTTTTTCCTCTCCATTTGAAGGTAGGGAGATAATTAGTAAAATATGGGATCTCAGGGGGAATTTGGTGTTTTGAAATTAATACTGTTTGACTTTGTTTTTCCCTTTGACCATGGACCTAGTGTGTGTCAATTCCTGGAGCTGTGTCAAAGCCCAGAAGGTGGTTTTGGAGGGGGCCCTGGGCAGTACCCACACCTTGCACCCACGTATGCAGCTGTCAATGCACTGTGCATCATTGGCACTGAGGAGGCCTACAACATCATTAACAGGTAAAGCCCTGGCCGTCAGTGATGCAGACTCAGGAGGGCACAAGGCCCTGCACTGACCATTGCCTTCTCCCTCTCCCCGCTGTTTCTCAGAGAGAAGCTTCTTCAGTATCTGTACTCCCTGAAGCAACCCGACGGCTCTTTTCTCATGCACATTGGCGGCGAGGTGGATGTGAGGTGAGTGGGGCAGCTGTATCCATGGCTTCTAGAATTCACCTGTTCTTAGAGTTGCTAAGCCTAAGAAACAACAGGGAAAGTTACTGTTTTGTACCCTAGAGGGATGTATGAATGCTGTGGCCATGGCATAGTGTCATGGTTATGGCTGACATGGGGCAGATGTTCTCAGGTGCCATTATCTCTTGACTTCTTTTATGTAAACGTCAAAATATGAATTGAATAGAAACAAAAACAAAAGCTTTAGTTTTAAAAATACAAAATACATTTGGTAGAAATGTCCTACCATAATATAAATAATTATATAGTGTAATATAATCTTTCATCTCTCTTGGAGGAGCAAGCCTAAGAAGGACTCAGGAAATACTTTCTGGTTGAGTTTGGTAAAATCCTGAGAAGTCTACACCCGAGACCTTCCAAGATGCAGGAGAGTTCCTTTTGGGGGTGCAGAATGCTTCATGAGCCAGTAGAGTGTAGTGTAGTGAAGTTGAATCAACTGATTGATACTGGTTGGCTCAGACTTAGTATTTTAGTGAAGGAGTATATCTGATTAGGTGTAATGGTGCGTGCTTATGATGCACTTGGGAGGCAGAGGCAGGATGATCAGGAGTTCAAGGTCATTTTTTGGCTACATAGTGAGTTTGAGGCCAGCCTGGGCTGCTTGATGAAAACCACGATGAGGAGGAGGAGGAGGACAAGGAGGAGGACTAGCAAGTAACTCCCTTAGCTGTAGGAGATTACCTATGAGGCATATAAAGAATTTACTGAATAAGTCATTTCTCAAATGCAGTGGGTCACTGAGATTATATATTATATTGTCTGAGAGAAATACATTTTTTGAGTGGTGAGGCTTTTATATCAACGCTTTCTTATTGTCTAATATCATTACCTGGGTTTGCTTCTATACATATTGATTAATATTCTAGCTTAAGAGATACACATAGTAGTATAGGTCTGTAATTCCAGCGTTTGGAAGGCTGAGGCAGGAAGGCTGCAGTTTAAGGTCAGTCAGTGCTACATTATGAGACCCTGTCTCAAAAAACAGTAAAAACAACAATTCAAATATTGGTTTGAAAATATAGGGAGAGGGAAACAAACAGCAAAGTCTGTTGAACATGAAACACATTACAGATAAAAATAAGTGACCAAATGCAAACGCTGTTAGTGAAAAATTTTCTTCTATTTTTAATTTCTGTAGTCAGACTAAAAATGAGATTAGATGTCTGCATATAGCATTGAAATCAATACCCCTGCTGAGGAGAAGAACACTGTGCTGCTGCTGCTTTCTTTAAAGATTCTTTTTTGGTCTTTTTGAGACAGGGTCTCCCTGTATCCCTGTAGCTCCAGCTGTCCTGGAACTCACTATGTAGACCAGACTGGCCTTGAACTCACAGAGATCCACCTGCCCCTGCCTCCTGGGTACTGGGATTAAAGGCATGCACCACCTATTTTATGTGTGAGTGTTTTGCCTGTGTGTATGTAGGTATACCACGTACATGAAGTGCTTGCAGAGGCCAGAAGAGGGCATCAGGGGATACCTTGGAACTGTGGGTTCTGGAAACTGACCCCGGGTCCACTGTAAGAGCAGCCAGTGCTCTTAATTGCTGAGCCATCTCTCTAGCCCCAGTGTTGCTTCTTATGAAGGAAGAAGTTCACAGATTTTTTTTGCCCTTATGTTCACTGAATTTTTATTCCTATCCTATAGACATTTTGCCCAAGTATGTGCAAACTTGCAATTTAGTGCCTTGCCTTTTTTTGCTGTCAATAAAATTATTACTTTTTTGTTTCTTTTGTTTTGCTTTTGGGACAGGGTCTTCCTATGTAGCCCCAGATGACCTGGAACTAGCTATGTAGACCAGGCTGGCCTTGTTCTCACAGAGATATTCCTGCCTCTGCTTCTTGAGTGCTGGGATTAAAGGCATATGTCACCACTCCCAGCCTAAATGTTACTTGTTTTTAAAGAATACAGATGCTGGCATAGTCCAGAAAGTTTTAACAAGTTTATTTATGATTGTTATAAAGTCGAACTGTTGAAATTTGTTTGCGGAAACATTTTGACTTTCATTAATGCTTTATACCCCACATTCATATTAAAAATTCACATGCAAAGGAAAATGGGAAAATGACCAATACCTGATTTCTGACCTTTTTCCATTCACAATTAGACACTTAGGTGCCCTTCAACAACATGAAAACAATATGGAAGACGGGAGAAAAAAATGTTTCATATCATAATGGATTTTCTTTTTGTTTTTTTGAGACTAGGTCTCACTGTGTAACCCTGGCTAATCTGTAACTCACTGTGTAGACCAGGCTAGCCTTGAACTCACAGAGATTCTTCTGCCTCTGACCCTGCCTCTGTCTCTGCCTCCCACTTGGATTAAAGGCTGTGCCACCTTGCTGGGCGTTGTAGTGGATTCTCAAGCATATTACATTTTGGCATGGTTAGCACACAGGACGGTATCTTCAAAAAGCTCAACCAGAAGCCTTTGCTGCACAAGCCTGAGGACCCGAGTTGGAACCCACGTAAAGATAAAAGGAAAGAACCAATTCCACAAACTTTTCCTCTGACCTCCATATGTGTACTGTAGTAGGCACATACCCCAACCCACATCATATTCATGTGATAATAATAAAACTTTTAAAAAAATTTAAGGCAAAACTAGCCAACCAGATAGGTTACAAAGCATCAGTTTTTTTAAAAAATACTATTTATTTATTTATTTATTTATTTATTATTTTTATGTGTATGCGTGTATTGTCTGCATGTATGTAAGTGCACCCATGTCGTGCAATGCCTGCGGAGGAGAGAAGAGGTTGTTGGATCCCCTGGAACTGTTATGGACAGTTGTTAGCTGCCATGTTGGTGCTGGGATTCGAACCTGAGTCTTCTGCAAGAACAGCCAGTGTTCTTAACTGCTGAGCCATCTCTCCAGCCCCAAAGCATCAGTTTTGTTCTAGAAATTCAGATCTGTTTTGAAGTACTGAGCAGTTTCTCATACCAGACACTGAAAGAGGAGTTTGTGAGTCTGAACTTCCGTGGGCTTCTGATAGCAGCTAATATTGAGTGCCACAATGTCAGGCCTGTAAGGATGTTTCTTCACCCGTCCAGTAGAGGGCACAGTCTTACGAGCAACTTTTGTAGCCTGTTGTTTCCTGGGTACTTGAATTGGAAGGCAGTCTGCTCTGTGTGAACTGTGCTATAGAGACTTTCTTACTTTCCCTCCTTGTCTCTAGGCAGGAATGTGACTACAGGTGGCACTGGCGTCCTTCAAGGCAACTTAGTTTTTAATAATATCTTGAAGCTGGGCATGATAGCACACACCTAATTCCCAGCATTCAGGAGGCTGAGGCAGGAGACTAGTGAGTTCAAGGCCTGGCCTATATAGGGAAACCCTGTCTCCCTATGAAAGAGAGAAGGAGAAAGAGAGAGGGAAAAGCCCTACCCCCAACCCCTGAACAAACAAAGGAAACAAAGTAAGATTAGGGAAAAAAACAAACCATTACAAATCCCTGTGGTATTTTATTACATACCCTTTTCAGATATTATTTTCTAATTTGTCCCCAAACCAGTCTTTTTCTGTTCTTATTCATAAATGTTAGACAAATGCAGGGCAACTTCTGTAAATAAGATGTGTTCCACTGAAGAGTACCGGACCATATTCCTCCTCTCCCTGTCTCCTGGAACTGCTCTGCCATTTATACAGTGGATGAAAGATGTGAAGGAAAGATAAAACCTTATAGACTTAATCCAGTTTCCTTGTCTTTCTTAGTTTCTAGAATATGAACTCTGTAGTTTTTCACTTGGTGTTTTTTAGCTTGTTCTTTGCCTAGAAGCATCAGCCAGTGCTCAAGAGAGAAAAGCTAAGTAACCTGGGACAGTTTGGCACCTGGAGACCAGTTTGCTCCCAGGTCTGGTTAGGCAGAAGTGGTCCCTTGATCTTCTAGGTCTATCATAACCCCTCGTGGTTTCTGGGAATCATTTATTCAAGTGTTTACAGCTTTTGGGTACTGCAAAAACCTCAAGTTGTAGTTAAGGAAGGAGTCATTATTAGCTGTGCCTAGTGACGCAGGCCTGTAATCCACTCAAGAGACTGAGCAGGAAGATTATAAATTGAAGGCCAGCCTGGCAAGCTTGAGTCCTATCTCAAAATAAGAAGTAAAAAGAAGGGTGAACATGTAGCTGTGAATTAGAGCACTTAACTAATATGCATGAGGCCCTGGGTTCAATTCCCAGTACTTAAAAAAAAGTCATTATTCCTGATCTCCTGGCTTAGATTATATAATCTGTCATATTCTGTGGGGATAGAGCCAGGACAAGGACTGAGCATTATAAAAAATTTATGTGACAGAGCAGAATGTGTTCAAGTAATGGGAAGTTGAGAGTTACTGAAGTGTATGGAGCCTGAGGGGCAGCAGTGGGAGCAGTGAGCTGGAGGGATAGGCTGGGGATAGACAGAGGAGGCCTGGAACTCTCCTTACAGGGGCTGGAAAACAAATTCTGATGGGTGTTAAGCAGGCAGTGATGAGATCTGATTTGTACTTTGTTAGAAGTTCTCCAGTTGCAGTGAATGGATTAGATAATGTTTTAGTAAAAGTCCTCAGGCTGGAAGGAAAGAGACCAGGTAGAAAGTTAATCTAGGTATGAGAAAATGTTTTGGATTTGGATGACCGTAGTGAGGGTAGAGAAGAACAGACAAACTTGAGAGCTGTGATGGTTGGATACAGGGAGAGAGGAAGTAACTACCTGAAAAGCTGTACCTACCTTGTTCCCTCCCCATCTCCATGTGAGCTCTAGGACTACTGGGTTTGGCATCTGTTGTGTGACTTTTCCTTGGAGTCCATTTCTACTCACCCAAGATAGGGCAACAATAGACCAAATAAAATTTCTTTCAAGTCCAGCTTGGAGAAGTATGAATTTATTGGGGTTACTTATAGGAGCATAATTGTGCAGCTGCATCACCAGAAAGTGTGAGTGATGACTCATGAAAGCTGCATCACTGAGTTCCCATCCTCAATCCACCTTCCACTTTCTATATATTCTAGTGCCACCCAAGACCACACTGCAGCTGGGTCAGGATTACATGCTGCTGTTAAGGACAGGAGGGAGTGAGTGACTGGAGTCTCCCCCTGCCCTTCTCTTACAAGGGACAAGGGAGCATTAATGGACTCAGTCTTGTGGGTGTCCTACATGGGTTATCACAGATGCTCTGATTTCAAGATGCAGTCATGTCATGCCCACAAGAAGAGTCCTACAGTACTCTACGTTTTCTCCTGGTTTTAAAGTTCTTATGTTCTCTTCTGCAATGTTCTCTGAGCTTTGGAGGAAATAATATAGATCTATGATTATTTGCTGAGAAGTGGGTTGTTATACCCCAGCATAACAACCAGAACAAGATAATATAGACCAGAGCAAGATATTTATTCTTAGCAGCTTGAGCAGTTATGAGTCTCTGCAGTAACTGCTGTTCACTGAAAAAAGAAGTTTCCTTCCACTTAGGCTGACAGCAGCGGTAATCTATGGGTATAAAAGACAAATGTTTAGAAGGCAAGTTAATAGACATATCATATCTGTTTAACAAAACAGTAACAGTAGCCTCCCTGCTAGGATCTATGATTTTCTCTGGCTTACAATAGCAAACATGGGTTCCCTACTGTGGACCAAGTCTTAAACCCAGGCAGAAAGTAGTTGGTGGCACTTACAATCATTATACCGTTACTTCACCAACAGGCACATTTTGCCTGGTGTGTTGACAGCATTAACACACAGAGTCCATAGCCAAACAGGACTGCTGGTGGCATTCTCCTCCAGCAGCCCATGTAGTGTCTTATGGCCCTACAAACTTAGCCAATGGGGAGTGAGCTTCTAGCATAGTCCCAACTTGATTCTTCCATGTCCTGTAACCAGAACACTTGGTATCTTCAGCAGTGGGTCTTATCATTTAGTTCTAATGTGCAGACAATAGTAGTCTAGCCTGTATAGTAGGGCTTTAGGAGCCTTCCCTTGCCCCTGGGGAGGGGCACCCATCCCAGGATACCCTTTAATCCTTTAACTGCTCTTTTTCTCTTCTTCCATATCCTAGAGGTTATCCACACAATGAGTCTTTTTTACAGGGGTGGGCAGGATCTGCAAATGCCCACTGCTGTCTGTTCCATGTAAGTGAGATTTTCTTCTTAGGATTCATTGACTGAGGGGATATTTTTTAAAAAACACTGTGGCTGGAAAGATGGCTTAGTGGTTAAGAGCACTTGCTGCTTTTGCAGGGGACCTGGGTTTGGTTGCCTGCACCCACATGGTGACTCACAACCATCTGTAACTCCAACTCCAGGGGGTATCCAACACACTTTCTTGGCCTCCATAGGCATTATATACTTGTAGTGGATATACACACATACATGCAGGCAAACACTCATACACATAAAATAAAAATAAATCTTTTTAAAAAATTGAAAAGATATCATTGCTTTTATCAGTTGTTTCCTCAAAAGAGCAATGTATATAACAGTGTGTATGGGAGGTACTACCAGCTCACTATAATCTACAATCATTCTCCATGAGCCATCCTGCTTCATCATCTTGGGACATTGCCATGGGTCAGCTGTATATCTCCTCACCCCTGGTGGAGTTGGTATGGCCAGCTCATGCTGTTTTGCCCCGCCCTGGCCCAAGGAAGGACAGGATACCTGCTGTTTGAGCCAACTCCCTGGGATTGGCAGGCCCCAGTATGTTATCAAGGCTACCACCTCTCCATTAACCCCAACCAGTTGCTGAAAGGGCCCTGGGATGGGTGAACAATATCTATCCCCAGTATACTTATAAGAGGAAAATGTATACAGAATACAGGAGGGGGGATAATTGCCCACCCCAGACAAGCTTTTCACATGCATCATTCTATCCCTGTATTACCCCACTGATGTTCATTGTCCCTGGGAGCTGACAGGAACCAAGGCACTCCTCGCCCCAGTATTTCTCTGCATATTAGTAGGGGACCAGTAGGCTCTCAATTCAACATGGAGCACTTGGTTGCTTTGCAAGGTCCTCACCTGTAGGCAGCCTTGACTACTACGTTAGGGAATTGGCTATGGAAGTTCCCACCTCACAAGACATCTTCCCTCAGCACTGGGCACGTTGGGGATCACCTACATGTCTTCTACCCCTTTACAAACTGTTGTTCAAGTTTCCAGAAGCTCATAAACATAGCATTTGGCTTTCTGTCTGTTTTTCTCTAGCAACTCCGTGTAGACACAAATTTTTCCATATTTGTTTTCACGTTTCCTGGATAGGTTCTCTTATTTGCTTTTTCTTCTTCTCATCCTTTTGATTGTCTTAGCACTTTACAAAGTTGTTTGACATACCTGTCTAAACCACTGAGATCCCCCTGAGCCTCTCCCACCTCATAAAGATCATGACCTATCATGGAGGCCAGCAAAGCCACAGAAGCCCACACCAGTGCCACGGCTCCTACTGAATTACCTTCCTTCTTAACTCTTACCTGGTCCAGCAAACTGGGTTTCACACCCTGCCTTCCTTATGCCTAGTTCCCTCACTATCATTTCTACCTCATTTTCTTCCTCCTCACTGTTTCATTCTTCCCAGGGGTTCCACATTTGTGGATCACAGATTTAGCACAGATTTAATTTGTACTTTTTTTTTTTTCTTTTTCTTTTGCCATTCTCCAGCCTTAAGAAACAAGCCAGTACCTCTACCTCATGTCTTCTTTATCCAGTTGACCTGCCCAAATCAAAGGCTTACATGGAGTTTGACCCTCACATGCCTCTTCCCCATTGTAACTCCTTCCTGGAGTTACATGGCACATTCTCCTCTGGACCGACAGCTCCTCTTCAGCTGCATGTCTGTCAGCTATAACAGTGGCCATGCAACTACCATCTTGGTTTTACAGTCTTATTCCATATGTGCTGTTATGCTGTTTCAGGGATTGCAGTATATTCATTGGCGGCGGTGGGGGGGTGTTGTGTCCCCAAAATGTTCATCAAGGAGGCAGGCATATCACCTCATGCCACATAGAGGAAGACAGCTTCACCAGGATTTCCTCTGTGGACTTTACATCCTGGTGTTCCCTCTGGGCAGACAGCTCAGCCTCAGTTTCATGTCTTACGTCTGTAGCAGGTAGACACACATCTACTAACAGAGCATGGTGGCACACCAATAAGGAAACATGGCCACACTGGACTTGCCCCCATGAATGGCCCACCCTCAGCACATCTCAACTTCACCTGTGTGTCTTATCACCCATAGCAGGGGCCATGCAGATGCAGATTTTTGGTTCTGTTATATCCCCTGTTCAGGTACTAATTTTTGTGTGACTTTTCCTGGGGACTCTATTCCTATTTACCTTAGAGAAGGTAACAATGGATCAGAGAAACATTTTCATCCAGATCCAACTTGATGAACCTATGAGTTTATTGGGTTACTTACAGAAACATGATGACAACTTACAATAGCTTTGTCATTAGAGTCTCCATCCCCAGTCTGCTCTACTTCCTGTATAATCTTTAGTACGTCCCAAGACCATGTGCAACTGAATCAGGATTACATGCAGCTAGTGGGGAGGAGGGTGTTTCACAAGGGAAGGAATGGCTGGAGTCTCAGGTGAGGATCCAGTGATGCCCCCCACCCCCGCCCCGTCTCCTCCCTCTCCACCCCCATCCTACCATCCCTCTCCTGACTTCATGTCCTCTATTATTTTTCTCTTTTTAAAGGCCCAGTGAGTCTAATTTGTGGTCCCCAAATGTTCTTGAGTTTGAGTCTATCCCTAGGAGTCTAGTCAACCTACCAGGAGCCATACCCTTAAAGAAAATTGACTCTTCCTCTCTCTGTAGCTATTAATTGCCATAGGTCCTCAGCTAGGGCTGGGGAAGCCCCACCTCCCCCATCCATGCTGGGTTTTTGTCTCACTTGGGTTTTGTGCAGGTGTTTGTGTATGTTGTCACAAGTGCTGTGGGTTCATATGTGCACCTACCCTCTGGTGTCCAGACAACATGGCTTCCATACAAGGGAATATTATAGACACTGTCTTGTGAAAGTCTCATTCAGGTAATCACAGACGATCTCAAGACTGCAACAGCCATGCCCAGAGGACAGAATTCCATAATAATTCCCTGTCAGTTCTTCAGTTGACGAGAGGCAAATTGCGTTATGGGCCACTTCCCTGCCTCAGTAGGAGTCAGGAGCCTCAGGAGATATGCTGAAGCTCTTTGAGCGGCTCAATGCCTTCAGGAAATTAGATCATGCCTTCAGAGTTAGCATATGGTAAATGACAACATTTGGCACTGGCACGCTTGACTACTGCCTGCTCTTGGTGCCTGCTGGTGAAACTTGGCCCCTGCTGTGCCTTTGGCTAGTGGGAGCCAGTCTGGTAACAGTACTAGTAGGAAGTCATGCCCCTGACTTCTGCAGAGATTTCTGTGGAATGCCTCAGTGAGTCCGGCTTCATGGTGAATCAGATAGGGACCCAGGCCTTATTTTTCCTCTTCTATATATTCCTTCCAAGCCCTTAAGAAAGGATCTGTGAATAGAATTAGAACAAATTTTTGTCTTTTCATGCTCGGTATTCGAAAAGACTGTACAGGGGGAGAAAAGACAGTCTTATGGACGTGTTCCATGACAGAGGGAGTGAGTGAAAGAACGTGTGTCCTGAGAAAAACTGTGGCAGAGAGGATAGAAGGGCAAGAATTATTCCAAATCACAGAAATGCATTTATTTATTTTGTTTTTATTTATTTGTTCTTTTTGAAAATAGGAGCTGGGCTTGTAGCTTAGTAGAAGAGAGTAGAGTAAAACAGGCCCTGGGTTAGACAAACAGAATTACCACCCCCCAAAAGACACGTTCCTGTGTTTGTTTTTTAATTGAGACAGGATCTCATGTATCCTAGGCTGCCCTTAAATTTAGTAGGTACTAAAGGATGACCTTGAACTTCTGATCCCCTGCCTCCACCTCTTGAGTGCTCAGATTACAGGTATGTACTACCACACCCAGTTATGTGGTGCTCAGGATTGAACCCAAGGCTTCATGTATGCTAGGCTAGGCCACATCCCTAGCTCTATTTTTGCCTTTTCATTGAATGGTGGTGTGTTTCTCTGTGTCCTGCTGAGGTACTTGAAATCAAAGCTTTTTTCCCTAGAGGCTTAAGGATATGTTTATTCCTCCTGTCCCTTTTGTGGCTAAGTAGCCATTAGAGTTTGATGGCCTGCCTTGGAGTGTGTCTGTTACAGAAAATGTACAGTTAACCTTTCATGCATACATTCCTAATTGAGACGAAAGTCCTGGGTCTCCAGTCGTGCTGACATCGGATGACACCTGATGAAAAAGTGGGGATCATTCTAGGTCTTTGAAAAAAGAACTAAATCCGTTTTTGACATAAACTGATGTGGCTGTCAATTCCTGTGCTGTAGATGGACCATGTTGAGGGAAGGAGAATAGAATGTCATGTTCTTTCCCTGAAGCCATGCTGTGAGCAACTCTATCCAAACAGAATGTCACACCTCTCACTTGGAGAATCAGGAGGATGGACTGTGCCAAGAGCAAGACAGGAGATGACTGCAGCTTACTAGCAAAGGGAGCAGTCCACTCAAGATGCTGTCTGAGCTTCCTTTTGGCCCTTTCGTAAAGCCTAACATTTTTCTCCTCTGTTTCTGTCTTTCCAGAAGTGCATACTGTGCCGCCTCGGTGGCTTCTCTGACCAACATCATCACTCCAGATCTTTTTGAGGGCACTGCCGAATGGATAGCAAGGTGGGAGAAGTTGTGGTGGTTCTCAACCCCTTTAGAGAACAAGTGGTCAAAAAATAAAAATTTACAAGCCTAGAAGATGGGGCTGGAGAGATGATTCAGTGGTTAAGAGCACTGGCTGCTCTTGCAGAGGACCAGGGTTCAGTTCCCAGCTCACATGGCAGCTAGCAACTATCTGTAACTCCAGTTCAGGAAAGCTGATGCCCTCTTCTGGCCTCCATTGGCATTGCAACATATGGTACTCCTATACAAGCAGTCAAAACATTTATACATAAAATAAAAATAATAAGATTTTTTAAATAAAAAGTCTGGAAGGGAATATAAAATTACAGGAGATGTCTAAGAGTTATGTGATTATGCCCTTTACAAATACTTGAAATTTTTTAGCCTTATGTGGAACATACCTTTAATCGCAGCACTGGGGAGGCAGAAGCAGGTAGATCTCTGTGAGATCAAGACCAGTCTGGTCTTCATAGAGAGTTCTAGGTCAGTTGGGGCTATAGGGAAACCCTGTCTCAAAAAAGCCCACAAATACTTGAAATTTTTTTCTAGACTTTCATTAATGTTGTATTTTACTTTAGATTGGTGAAGGACAAAAACTTTGGTAAACAGCATTGGTGGGAGTCTAAATTAATGTAAGCAGGTTAGAGAGCAATTTGGCAATATCTCAAAGCACCCTTGCTTATGACCCAGTAATTGCACTCCTACAGAAACTGTCACCCACATGCATGAAAGAGACAAAGACAAGGACCTGTTTATAAAGGCCTATGTCATGTGGTGGTGCACTCTAGCCATACTTAGCCTGTAATCCCAGGCCTCCACAGGCTGAGGGAGGAGGGTGGTGAGTCCCAAGCCAGCCTGGGCTACATAGGGAGATAGTGTCTCAAAACCAAAAATAATTACCGCCCCCCCAAAAGACCAAACTATGCAAGTGAAACTACTGCTAGAACCAGGATCAGATTCAGTGCTCAGGTTCACTGCTTGTAAACGTGAGGTGGAGTTGTGGTGTGATCATCTTGGGATATTATGTAACAACTGAAATGAGTCGACCAGAGCTACGTGCATCAGGATGGAGAAATCTCTCTTGGCAGTGCTGAGTTTGAAAACTGTTAAAACATTCACATCAGCACATTTAGGGAAAGCATGCAGTTTTGTGTTTCTATGGGAACCATCATGTAGAGAGCATAAAAGCACACATGGAGACATGAATCCCGGGCGTGGCATGGCGCTACTTCCAGGGAGTGAGTGAAGGGAGCAGCATCAGAGGATGCCACACACGGCATTAACTGTGCCTGTCATAGTTCATTTCTTAAAAAGAATAAAGACCTAGAGTGTGTGCATAGTCTAAGCTGCCGCATCTAGGCTGGGGGTTAGATGCATGCATATTTTCCTACTATATTCTGTACTGGGTACTTCAAGTATTTCATAATTTAAAAACAAAATAATACCAGATGTGGTAGTGCATACCAGTAGTCCCAGCATTCAGGAGGCAGAGGCAAATACAGGCCAGTTCAAGGAGAGTCCAGCCTGGTCTCCATATCAAATTTCAGGCCACTCACAGCTACATAGTGGGAACCTATCTCAACAGAAAAACAACCACAGAAAAGAAAAAGAAAACAAGCTGGCCTTAGTAGCACTTGGTAGACACTAGGTCAGGAGTGCCAAGATCATCTTCAGCTCCATATTGAGTTTGAGGCTAGCCTGGACATGTAAGACCCTCTCTCAAAACTCTAAATAAAAAAAAAGACACTGTATATACATACATATGCTATTACTTTATGTATTTTCATCAAAATAGTACTTATTACCATGTAAATATAACAGTGAAACCAGATGATATATGGTAATCATATTTTTTGTATAGCTTTCCTTTTCCTGGAGTTAATATACATATCATGATGTACATGGCAGGAATTCATTTCCAAATTCTCTACCAGTCCTTCAAAATTATTCTTCATACAGTCAAACACTTCAGAGAATGTTTTCTTTTGTGTATGTGCGTACAGATGTATGTGTTTATTTGGTGTGTGTGTGTGTGTGTGTGTGTGTCTGTGTGTGTGTGTGTGTCTGTGTTTGGGTCATCCCTCCTACAGCCCTCTGCCCTCCTGCTTCCGTTCCAGATAGATTGCTCTCAGCTTGCTGCACAGCAGGCATCCAGAAACTTCCTTATAGCATGACATTTTCTTCATTTCTCTGGCTTGTTGAAGCCCCTGTCCTTTAAAAGAGAAGAATTCATTTTAATGAAGCATAATACTCCTAAAGATCCCAGAAGGGCACCTGGAAGATACATTTTAAGATCTCACTTTTTTTTTTTTTTGCATGCCTGCTTGATTGTTTGGTTAGAAATTTCTAAGTTGGAAGTGTTGTACACTGTATTTGTCTGGATTCTGTAAGCATTGCTCTATCATCTTCTGACCACCCATGCTGTCATTACCAAAGAAGCAATCACAGCCACCAGTGCTCATTGAGGACCTCAGCAGTAAGGTGCTTGTAGTGTAGAGACCAAGACGAGGCAGTCTCTGAATTTGGTTCCTTTTTAACGTTCTGTTTCTCAACTGGGACTTCCCATCTTTTTATTCATTCCCGGTGTGCTTTTCTTCACTTTGCTATGGTAAATAGGTCATTATCTTTGCTTTAAATCCCTATGGGAGCTAAGTGCAGTGGCATGTGGCTGTAGGCCAAGCTACTCGGGAGGATACGATAGGAGGATCCACTGAGTCCAGGGGTTCAAGAACAGTCTAGGCAACATAGTGAGACCCTGTCTCTAAAAAACAAAAGGCTCTTATCTGGATCATTTCAGCATATGGGTATTTTGAAGTTGAAATGTCCCATTTCCTGGCTGTTCATGTATTAAATAGCTTTGGATTGTGTCCTGAATATGGTATATATTGTAGAGACTGGATTCTGTTAGCTTCAAAGTATGTTTTGTTTTAGCAGTCAAGGAACTTGGTCAGATTCATACTACAAAGTTCAAACAGTATTCTGCCCTGCAGCAGATGGTGGCTCAGCTCCGAGATCAGTTTTGGTTCGAAGCTGCTCTCAGTTTGCCCAGTGTGTGTGTGTGCTTTCAAGGGTCAGGTAGAAACTTGAGCTGACTTGGGATTTTTCCATCTCTGGCTCTCCTTTTGGGCCTACTTCTTCCTGCTAAAGGTGATTGGCTTTCTATTAGCATTTTAGCTGCCCTTCCCTGTCCTGCTATTGCTACCAGTTGGCTGTGCGGCTGTCGAAAAAAAGATGGGTGGTGGAGGGAGGGACCAACTCTCTGCTGTTGTGCGCTCTACAGTTAAAGCCCCATTGAACTCCGTGTGCCTTTCTGTAGTCAGTTGGCCCCCAGGAGCTTGTTTTTGCATTGTGGCATTGTGTCTAGCTGGTGTCCGAAAGAGGACTGGCTTGCAGCCACACTGACTGAACATAGGAATCTGCCTGCCTGAGTTGAATCCCAATTGTACCATTTGTTATTAGCTTTGTGCCTTGGACAGGTTATTTCACATTATCATGTCAAATGATGGGATACTGAATTTTTAAAAGTTTATTTTTATTTTATGTATATAAGTGTATTGCCTGCATGTATGTAGGTACACCGTGTCATGCAAAGTGTGTAGAAGAGGACATCAGATCCCCTGGAACTGGACTTAAGAACAGTTGTTTGCTGCCATGTGGGTGCTGGGAATTGAACCTGGGTCCTCTGGAACAGCAGCCAGTGCTCTTAACTGCTAAGCCATTTGTCCAGTCTGGATGCTGAATTATATATAAATCTGGACTACACAAGAATCAAGTAGGTTTGCCTGTGATGTCTGCTGAGGCTGTTAAGATGCTCTATTCTCTAGGCAGTTTTGTTTTACATTGCTTCTTGCCTTTTTTTCTCTATTCCATCCCATGTGCCTCTCTGCAGACTTTGAGAATCTTTACTCTTGCCGTTTGGAAACTTCATGTGTATGAGTGTTTTGCCTGCATGTATGTTTGTGCACCACATGCATGGAGTACCTTCAGAGGCCAGAAGAGGACCTCAGAACCCCTGGAAGAGTTAAAGATGGTTGTGAGCTGCCATATGGATGCTGGGATCTGAACCCAGATTCTCTGCAAGGGTATCCAGAGCTGTTTACCGCAGGGCCATCTCTCTACCCTCTGTGATGATGACTTTTGAAGCGGATCAGTTTTCACTGTGCACTAGGTGTTCATCAGGACTGTCTGATTTGGAAGCATATCTACTTCAGTACCTAGAAAGTGAATTGCAGTATTTCTTTAGCAAGTTCCTTTTTTTATTTTTTTTTAAATATGTTCTCACTATGAGCCCAGGACAGACTTTGACCACCCATGGTCTTCTTGCCTCAGCCTCCTGAATGCTAGGATTACAGGCATGTGCTGACACACTCAGCTTGCTTTTTAAAATAGCTTCTAATTAGTAATATTGACCTAATATTGGGGGGTAACTTTTATCAAATATATTCTTTGACAAGTTCATACATGTATACAGTGGATTTTGACTGCTGTCACCCCCCCACTCTTTCTTATTTCCCACCCCTATTCCCTATCTTCCCTAGAAGTCCCTTTCCCGCAATCATGTCTTCTTATTTTGTTTTGTGACCCATGACCCAGTGAGTTTAACCAGGGTTGATTGTGTGTCCCTAGGTTTGGAGCTATTGTTTGGAGCCTGCTGGGCTCCTCTTTGGGTACACTTTGAAGATAATGGCTGTCCCTCCCCCAGAATCCATCAGTAGCCAGTAATGTTCATTAGGGAGGAATAGGGACCAGTGAGCCCCTCCTCTATCCATGATTGGTTTTTGACAAGCCCAGTCATGTACAGACAGTCACAGCTGCTGTGAGATCAGGATTGCAGTGGCTGTGCCCTTCCCTGAAGATAGCATTTCACAGCCCTCCTTCTATCTTCCTGCTGTTACATTCTTTCCAAGTCCTTTTCCAGGATGTTCCCTGAGACTTAGATGGTGTGGCATAAATGGCCTGTTTAGGGCCAAACACTGCACATCACTTATTCTCAGCACCTCAAGCAGCCTGCATCTCTGTGTTCATTGTAGAGAGAAGCTTCTCTGATTGAGGGTGAGAGCAGCATTTGGACCTCATGAGGCAGCTTGACCTAATCTTTAAGAAAACCTTCTTTTGGCTGGGTATGGTGGTGCACCCCTTTAGTCCTAGCACTTAGGAGGCAGAGGCAGGTGGATCTCTGTGAGTTCAGGCCAGACTGGTCTACATAGTGAGTTCTAGGTCAGCTGGGGCTACTGGGAGACCCTGTCTTAAAAAAAGACCAGGACTCACATCAAGTGGCTTATAATTGCCTGTAACTCCAGCTACAGGGGATCAAATATCCTCTCTGGCCTCTGAGGGCACTGCATATGTGTGGTGCACATACACACAAGCATGCACACATACATATACAGAAAAAAATTTTTTTAAGCCCACTGGGAGGTCATGAACACCGAGTGAACTAAGACCAAGCTGTTCTTCAGGGAATTCTCAGATAATCAGTATCTGTAGGGCTTTGTTCTTGAGCTTATCCGTTCCCTAGAGAAGAGCCTTCCAAGTTCATGCTTAGGGTGTAAAGCTCATAGTAACCTTGTGACTTGTGACTGACTAGCAGGGGAAGGTGGCATGTTTGTGTTGAGTGGTAGCCTCTCACTGACCCCCTGTTCAGTGTGCTGCCTCCTTCCTGCTCAGCTATTCATATCCTGGGATTCAGCTCATAATTTTTTTTATCTTTTTGAGCTGGGGATTGAACCCAGGGTTCAATATGCTAGGCAAATGCTCCACCACTTAGCTATAGCTCCAACCCTTCTTATTATTTTTATTTTGACATAGACTCTTGCCAAGTTGCCTAGCCTGGCCTTGAATTCTTGATCCTCATGAACTAGGACACACACACACACACACACACACACACACACAAAGAGCTCAAAACAGATGAAATATGATGAAATGTGAGTTATGGATAAGCAAAACAAAAAATTTAAATTACTTGTAATCTACTGCCAAGATGTAACCAACTGTTCTAGTCTTATTGCTGTGATAAAATACTCTGAAAAGAGCAAATTAGGGGAGAAAGGGTTTGTTTTAGCTCACAGTTCCAGGTTAGAATCCATCAAAGTAGGGAAGTTGAAGCAGCAGCTTACCATAGTCAAGACTAGAGAGAATGGAAGCAGGTGTGCTTATTGGAGCTGAGCACACTTGCTCTACCCTTATACAGTTCAGGACGCATATCCAAGGAATGGTGCCACCCACAGTGGGCCAGGTCTTCCCACATCAGTTAACATAATCAACAGTCCTTCACTGACATATCCAATGGCCATCATGATCTAGACAGTCCTTCACTGAGACTCTTTTCCTAGGTGATTCTAGAATGTGTCAAGTTGACAATTAAAACTAACCATCACACCAATCTTTTGATGCATATTCTTTCAGAGTTCTAGAAATTAGATCTTATAGTACATTGTTATTTTATGACATCTTCCATGTAATAAGTGGACCATTTTTGTAACTTTGTAGCTCTATTTAAATGACTGGGTTATATTTTGCTGTAAGATGTACCATAGTTCATATAATCTGTCCTTTACTTTTGAACTACTTTTGGTCTGACATTTTACACTTATAAATGAGAATATAGTAAACTGGTTTTTTTTTTTTTTTTTGGTTTTTTTGAGACAGGGTCTCCCTGTAGCCACAGCTGGCCTGGAATCACTATGGAGACTAGGCTGGCCTTGAACTCACAGAGAGCCGCCTCCTTCTGCTGGGATTAAAGGCGCACGCCACCATGTCCCGCTGAGAATATAGCAAACATTCTTACAGTATGATCTTTGGACACATCATTACTTATTTTGTAAGATCAGTTCCTAGAAAAGGCCCCATCTTGCTGATCCAAAGATTATGCATGAGCTGGGAGATGGCTCAGTAGATAAAGCACTTGTGTGAGGGCCAGAGTTCAGATCACCAGAAACCACAGACAAGCTGGACAGGCATGGCAGCTGCCTGTAATCTCAGCACTTTGGAGATAAAGACAGAGGATCCCCTGGGCAAGCTGACTAGTAGAATAGCCAGAACTGGAGAGCTCTGGCTTAGCCAGAGACCCTATCTCAACAAATAAAGTTGAGATCCATCAGGGAAGACACCTGAAGTCAACTGTGGGTCTCTGTATGCATGTGCATGCACACACACCTCCACACATATACTCTTAATAGATAGTATACACAAAATTAATAGTTCTCATAACAAATGGATAATTTGAATATATAGAAAATTCTAACATTTTATAATAAAGTTTATGCTGGGCATGGTGGCATATGCTTTTAATTCCAACACTCAAGAGGTAGAGGCAGGCAGATCTCTTTGTTCAAGGCCAGCCTGATCTACATAGTATGAGACCCTGTTTCAAAAATCCAAACAATGAATAAATAAAAATAGTTTGTTTTTGAGCAGTTATAAGCTGGGCATGATGGCATGAGCCTGTAATCTCAGCCTCTTGTGTTTTTTGTTGTTTGCTTATTTGTTTGAGACAGGGTCTCACTCTGTAGCCCAGGCTGTGTAGCTCAGGTGATCCTCCTGCCTTAGCCTTCCAACTCTTGGGATTACAGGCATGAGCTCAAGGCTGGGACATCTAGCTAGTCCCAGCTACTTGCAAAGCTGAGGCAGGAGGATCACTTGAGTGTATGAGTTTCAGACCATCTGGGCAACAGACTAAGAACCTGTCTTAATTTTTTGAATAGTGTGTGTGTGTTTGTTCATTATAGAAATTTTGAGCTATGCCTGGTGGTGCAGGTCTGTATCCCAGGTACTCCAGAGGCTAAAGCAGGAGGATCACAAGTTTAAATCCTGCCTGGGCTACAGAGTTCAAGGGCAGCCTGGAAACTTAGTGAGGCCTACTTCAGAACATAAGAAGTAGGCTGGGGCTATAACTCAGCAGTAGAATGCTTGCCTAGCACACATGAGGCCCTTGGTTTAACCTCCACCACCACACACACAAACACACAAACACATACTAAATTCAGGGGTGGTGGCCCACATCTGTAATACCATTACTTGGAGGGTGGGGTAAGGCAGAAGGATCAGGAAGTTCAAGGCTAGTCTGGGCTACATGTCTCAAACATACATATTACATAAATAAAACAGAAAAAAAAGCAAGGTAGACAGCTTTCCTAAGGAACGACACGTGAGGCTGACTTCTGGCCTTTATACGCATGTGCACACACATGCACATGTGCTCGAATACCTGTGTACCTGCAGACACACGAACACACACACACACACACACACACACACACACACGTTAACAAATCAGCACCTTCCCATCCTTGGTGATGACAGCTTATGTCTTAATCTGAGCAAACTCATTTTATGCCACCCAGAAGGTAGAGGGGACACTCATTCTCCTCCATGCCCCATCAGTCTGCTTTGCTCAATCTTTCCTAGGTGCCAGAACTGGGAAGGTGGCATCGGCGGGGTGCCAGGGATGGAAGCCCATGGTGGCTACACCTTCTGTGGCCTGGCTGCATTGGTAATCCTCAAGAAGGAATGCTCCCTGAACCTAAAGAGCTTGCTAGTGAGTATTGCTTTCACTGACATCCCCCCAGGCCCGGTTTGGCCCATGGGACTCTGATCTGGGGTGGTCTGGTGATGGGACGGACTGATGGATTCTAGCCTTGAGCTCATAAGCTTCTAGTCCCTGGATGACACTTCAGTTGTGGTTGTTGGGCTCTCGGTACAGTTGCCAGTCAGCTGAGGAAGAGGACAACTACTCTGTCTCGCTCCCTTCTCCCACCTCTATCTATAGTTTCAAACTTTCTATATGGTGTGAGAGGCTAGACAAGTCTTCTTGAGTGCTCTAGACATCTGGAATGAGCCAGAGTACCTTTCCCATACCTCCAAGAAAAGTCTCTTAGGATTAGACGTTACCATGTGTCTCAGACTCTCCTAAGAGAAAAAGTTGTGAGAAGTTTTGGAGCATTTTTGAGCCAAGCTTTGATTATCTGTAAAAATTCCACACCAGCATTCCAGTGGCTTCTTTAGGCAGAGCTGGGGAATTCCTCTAAGGCCTGAGCATTACATCTGGACCCCAAGTCCCTGGCTAGTGCAGAAAGCAGTCAGCTTGTCTTTGGGAGAGCATGTACCCTCCTGATCATCCTAAAGCAAAACTGCTACTACTGGCATTCAGCTCTTTCTGAGAGCAGATGCTGGGCCCCCATCATGAGGCTTCTAGAGAGTTGATTTTATATTCTATGGTGATGGAACAGCAACGTTTTGACCTCATTCTGAGGAAGCCTCTTATGTAGTATATTCTTTGAAGGTTTTGAAAATTGATTCAAATGACCAGTTTTGTGCAGTGAATTTGTGAGTTGTTTTTAAATCACATCCCAACAAGAGATGTAACATGAAAGTCCCAGATCCCACCCCAAATAAAGAATTTAATAGAGAATGCCCAAATTATAATGATAGTATTATAGGCTTGCACCCTGCCTCTGCTCCCAGCCAAGAAACCTCAGGCAAATTAATTTTCTTTAGCTTCGCTGTCTCTTTTCCTTCTGAAAAGTGGGAATAATAATCCTTACTCTTTGAAGATTAAAAGTGAGAATATATATATAAATAGCCCTGGCCGACAGAAGGTACTCCATAAATGCTGTTCTCCCTCTTACCCAGCTACTCCCTTCCCTCTCTGTGCCTTGGAAGAACGAGGACCTGTATCTAAAGGACTTTATGACTTTGTATAGCCAACAGAAGCAGAACCAACCCATAGTCTTAGGTACTGGAGAGAAACAGTTGGTCTGGCTTGAATCCACTTAAGCTGGGGGTTGTCCTTGCTTTCCTCTTGAGGAATGCTTAGCCCACTGCCATTCAATGGCACTGTCCTGAAGCACAGGTTCATTGAAGACTGACTGGGGATGTATTATAACATGAATTCACAGTGCAGGTTTTTGTCCTTTTAAGAGTCTGAGACTGAGACTTTCTGTGCTGCCATGAACAACAATGTACTCTAAACTCTACAGTTTTAAGGGAGAACTTGGCCTCTTTCTCTAAAGAGTCACTTGGGTTGACTTTCAGGAACTCAATCTAGGAGGACTGTAGGTACTAGGGACATACTCCACTCTGTACCTTTCAGTGCAGAATTGCAGCTCTGTGGTCCAGGGCTGGTGCCCAGAACTGCCCAAGGCTGGGAAGGAAGTGAACATCATATCTGCTCAGCCAGTTGGTCCTGCTCATCCCTCCATGGCTATCTTGATCTTAGCAGTTGAGTGTGTTTAGAAAACTTGGTGATAAGGGAGCAGGTGGTGGTATCATGTATGGCCACTGGGTGACAAGTGTCAGTTAAAGCCTCAGAGTAAAAGATTTTCTTGTGTCAGCCTACCAAGTTCCCCTGGAGAACTGGAGGCCAAACCAGGCAGAGCCATCATCTGGTAATTAGAACCAGTGGCTTCTGCCTTTAGTCCTGGTGGGCATTTGCAGATGTCCTAGGGTGAATGTCCTAGGTACAAGAAGTAGTTTGATGTTGTGTGATGAGTTACAGCCCAGCATTTCTCCTGTCCTCTTGGAATAAAGTCCCTTGAGTAGAGAGTGATACTAAAAGAGGCCTGGCAGTCTCCCTGAGCTTTTCTGGCTCAAGCTGTGTTTATTGAGACTTTTACAGGTCTCCCAAACCAGTGTGACCTTTTTATTCAGCATCAGCATCGATTTGGATCCAAGCAAATGTCGTCAGGGTAGAGGGAACAAGAGAGGGTGCATGTGACGTGAAAGCAGGAGGAGGGACTATTTGGGGAGAGGAAGGGAACCAGCACCTGAGGGGGGACAAGTCAGAACAAAATGTGACATATAAGTATGAAAATGTAATAGCGAAGACTTTTACTTTTTATGCTAAGAAAAAAGAAAGGAAGAAAAAAGGATGGTTGTCTGCTCAGCCCTGAGTGGTAATCCACACTGGTTACCTCAAAAGCATCAGTTTAAATGGCTGTGGCCATGAGGGGAGGGCAGGGGAGGGGAGGGGAGGGGATGACCCTAGACTCAGGGCCAGGAAGGCTCTTCATTGAGTGGCCTGTGGAAGTCTGTCTTCCTGCATGCTGTGTCTCTTCAGCTTACACCTGCCTTTCCTGTGGTCTGTTTCCCAGCAATGGGTGACAAGCCGGCAGATGCGATTTGAAGGTGGATTTCAGGGCCGCTGTAATAAGCTGGTGGACGGCTGCTACTCCTTCTGGCAGGCGGACTCAGGGCCAGGAAGGCTCTTCATTGAGTGGCCTGTGGAAGTCTGTCTTCCTGCATGCTGTGTCTCTTCAGCTTACACCTGCCTTTCCTGTGGTCTGTTTCCCAGCAATGGGTGACAAGCCGGCAGATGCGATTTGAAGGTGGATTTCAGGGCCGCTGTAATAAGCTGGTGGACGGCTGCTACTCCTTCTGGCAGGCGGGCCTCCTGCCCCTGCTGCACCGTGCGCTGCATGCTCAAGGTGAGGTTGCTGCTGGGGCAAGATGATCTCCCTGGTCAGTTACTAACAAGTGCAGTTTAGAGGAGTTGAAGGAGGTCTGCCCATCAGGATTTTGAGAGCTTAGTGTGGAGCTCGGGCCCGTGTATGCTGTATGTGGAACAGGACTTAGTTCCGATGGCCCCAGGTCACTCACTGCTGACTGTGAGTGAGGCAGGATGACTGCCCTTTAAACTTCTGTGAGGATGCCAGTGCCCCTCACTGTTATCTGAAGGGAGAAACCCCACCCTGTCTAAGGGTGCCATCTCACCTAGGTGTAAAGACATAGGTCCTATCACAGAACTGTGTTTGGTATGTCAGAACTAAAAACCCAGTCTACACATGGTCACTGCAGGGCAAGGAAAGGCAGGTGTAAAAATGGGCCGAGACCCAGAACCTAGGAGAAAAGAAACACCACAGCACTGGCAACTTGTCACCATTAGAAATGTTTTACTTTGGGCTAGTGAGATGGCTTAGCAGGTAAAGGCACCCGCTGCCAAGCCTGATGGCCTGAGTTCAGTTCATAAGAGAGGATTGACTCCCCCAAGTTTTCCTCTGCCCTCCACATCCCCCCTTCTTCCTGTTGCAGACAAAATAATCTGTTTTAAAGGAATGTTTTATTTGGGGCTGGGGAGGTAGCTTGGAGGTTAAGAGCACTTGATGTTCTTCCAGAGGACTTGTTCAGTTCCTATCACCCAGTGGTGGTTCTGTACCCCCCTTCTGGCATTTGTGGGTACTACACACATGTCAGTATACATATCAGCCATCAAAGCACTTATACAAATAAATACATAAATATATAAAAAGGAAATGTTTTATTTTATTAATGCCACGGTTCAGGTCAGTCATTTGTCTTGTTTTGTTCCATAGTACTGAGGAGTGAAACTAGGGCCCTCATGCATGTGAGATAAGTGCTCTACACCCAAGCTTGATAAATGTTTGGTTTAAAGTTCATTGAGCTATCCTAAATATGAGTGCACTTCATCACCCCACTGGACTGGAGAGGTCCCCATTCCTTTCTGAGGGGTCACCAATGAAGGTGCAAAACCAAAGTGGACAGCAAAGGCTGTGGGACAGTCCCTTCCTTTTCTCTTGGAACCAAAGGCTGCCTGCTGCCTCCTTATTCTTTGCTCATTTTTACTCTGAGGACAGATGACTCAGAGCACACAGGTGGGAGGAGGGGTCATGGCTGCCCTACCGGGCACCAATCTGTTCCTGCAGGGAGATCCCCTGGCATAAAAGGAGACTTTTCTTTGGACTCAGTTGGGTGATTAATTGCTCAAGTGTGAAAGAGGAGATCTTTTTTATGTCTTTCCTGTGCTTTCTTTTTTCTTTATGAGCCCTGTTCTTTAATTTCTTGATCTCTTTGAAGTTGTTGTATCTATTTTTTTTTTAAAATATTGTCCCTATCTTCTCTTCCCATCCTGGGATCACTGGGTTTAAGCCTCAGGGTTTCTAAGGGACATAAATGCCATCACTCTAGAACCTGTGCAGGCTCTGGCTTGACTACTAGTAGGACTGTCAGAACTCCTTAGTCGCCAAAAAGAGAAATAACCTGGAGTTCAGTGGCCTCTTTTTTGGAGCTGGTGAGGTCAGGCACCTGGCAAAGCTGTTAGACTTTCACAAAAAGAACCACGGTTATTACTCCTTTTTCTGTAATACCTGCTCTATTAGAGGCAGTGGAGCCTTGCCAAGCATTCACTGTGTGCCAAGAGCTTTACTGGGTGCTTCACATATACATTTTTTCATTTAATCCCCAAAACAGCCCTATGAAATTGAGACTTTTGATACGCCCATTTTGCAGATGTGGAAACAGTACATGAGGTTAAGACTTGCTTTATAACCTGACTGCCACCTGCAGTGGTTGGTAGGTGGTGTGTGAAAGCAGACCAGCTGACACCATATCCTTGCTTGTAACTCTGCAGGTGGCCATTAATCCCACCAGAAGTTATCCCAATGGTTAAAGAACTGCAAACTAGAACAGTGGGACACTATTTCTGCTTATTATCAGATTGTAAGAGGTTTAAAAAATTGATACCTGTGTAGGGGAGAGTGGGAAAACAGGAATTTTTTCTATTGTTAGTAGGAATGAAAATAGACATGTTAAGTTTTGGAGGACAGTTTGGAGATTTAACTTTTAAAAGCACTTAGACTTTGAACTCAGCTAGTGCATTGTGAAGAATTCACCTGCAGAGATATTAGCAAAGAATACATACTGAAGTAGAGTTTTAGTAGCAAACCTAAAATGCCCATCAAAAGGTGAGTGATTGCTGGGTGTGGTAGCACATACCTTTAGTCCCAGCACAGTCAGGTGGATCTCTGAGTTCAGGTGCTACTTGGTCAGTCTGGTCTATATAGGGAGTGCCAGGCTAGCCAGGTCTTCATAATGAAATTCTGTCTCAAGAAAAGCAAAAGAGAGAGATGAGTGGTTACATAAATTACGATCTGTCTGAATGGTAGCTGCAAACAGTGGCTGTATGTAGAACACTTTCCAGGATGCTACATAAAGTGTGAAAGGCCAGGTACAGAGCAGTCATACACACACCAGCCGGCGCACACCCGGCTTTCCCTGGCAGCAGGCACAAAGCTTCTCTGACAATGGGTAAGGGGAGGAAGTGGAGGGAGGGAGATCACTTTGCAAATTATGTTGTATTGTGTCCATTTTTATTTTCTTTTTTTAAAACTGTGTATTGTGTGTCTGGAGAGATGGCTCAGCAGTTAAGAGCATTGGTTGCTCTTGCAGAGGACTGTTCCAGCTGTATCTGACTCAGCACATGACTTGAGTAGCTCCATGCCAATGACTGCCCTCTAGTTGTTAAAGACAAAATTAAAAAGAATGAGTTCTTATATTAGAAATATCAAATGGTGGTCAGGCATGGTGGCACTTGGAGCAGAAACAGCACTTGGGAGGCAGAAACAGACAGATTTCTGTGAGTTCAAGGCTAGTCTTGTCTATACAATGAGTTCCAGGCCAGCCAGGACAATATAGTGGGTATCTCTCTCTCCATATAGTTCATGCTCCAGAGCCTCCAAATTCAGTTACAAGAAAAAAAAAAATTGCAAAGGAAAAAAAAAACTCATAATATTTTAATTAAGTTTATGATTTTGTATTGGGCCATAGTCACAGATCCTTGAGAAATCTTTTTTTTTTTTTTTTGGTCTTTTTGAGACAGGGTCTCCCTATTGCCCCAGCTGACCTGGAACTTACTATGTAGACCAGGTTGGACTCAAACTCACAGAGATCCACCTGCCTCTGCCTCCCGAGTGCTGGGATTAAAGATGTGCACCACTATGCCTGGCACAGGTTGCTTTCTTATTGTGCTACAAAAATTAAAGTCACTATATATATATATATACACACACACACATATATATACATATGTATATATTATAAATTTAATTAAAATATTATGAGGGTTTTTTTCTTTTGCAAATTTTTTTTCTTGTAACTGAATTTGGAGGCTCTGGAGCATGAACTTTGTAGATGACAACATCGTGGTGCAATGTCAGAAGGTTAGGAACACCTGATGAGAGATACGTATTTCTTGGTGTGCTCTTTGGAACATACCCTAGGCCTTGTACACCTGCAAAATTGAGCTACATATGGCTGCAGCTTTGAGCTGTAGTTGGGAAAGACTTTTGATTTTGTAGATGAAAGGAACCTTTGAAATGCAAAATAACATTATAATCGGGATCTGTAACTGAAGCAGAGGTGCAAATTTAAGAAACTGATTTCCATGCAGTTACCACCCTGTAATCACTGCACCCTTCATCCTGCCAGGATCATGTGTGCTGGTGTCCCAGCTCAGGAGTCTCCAGAAGCTCTTTGGAGTTTATGAACTCTGAGCTTTTAAACTTCAGTGATGTAGGAAGTGATGGAAATACAGTGATTTTAGCCATAGATTATCATTTGCTTTGTCTTAAATGACTATCATTTAATAGTCTTTCATTTGTTATAGGGTATGACATAAGGGTATATTATATATAGAAGCTTTTATACAGTTATCCTAAAGTTTCAACAAATGCTCTTTTAAAAATAACAGGTTATAGAGATAAGTTTACATGCCATACACATGGTTCATTTGAAGTATGCAATTCGGTGTTTTTAAGGTATCCATAGAATTGTACTACCTTTATCACAATCAGTTTTAGAACATTTCCAACACTCTCCACTCAAACCCCATACCCACTGAATATGATTTTTGTTTATTTGACTTTTGAGACAGGGTCATCCTGTAGCCCCAGCTGGTCTGGATCTCACTATGTAGACCAGGCTGACCTCAATCTCTCAGAGCTCCACCTGTCTCTGCCTTCCAGGTACTAGGATTAAAGGCGTGCACCACCACTCTTGGCTGAATATGATTTTTACAGGAAAAAAATCACAAAGAAAATTCAACCACATGATTATAACTTAACCATAAACTATTTATTTTAAACTTATATAACCAAACAAAAGGGCAAAAAGAAGAAAGAGGAACAGCTATGTTATCGAAAAAGGAAAAATATAATAAAAAGCAAGGTTAATAATTGTTTTGGATTTTAGAAGACAGAGTAGAAAAAAAGAGTTATAGAAAAAATTCACCTTAATTAGTAATGAATGGCATGCAGAACAGATAAATGATACCATTTCGTTTTACCTTTTCTTGTTGTTTTGAAACAAGGTAGCCCAGGCTGGCCTAGAACTCAGATCAATCCTCCTGTATCAGCCTCCGAGGTGCTAGAATCACAGGTGTGTACCACAATGCCTGGCCTTTTCTTTACCTTAAAAAAAAACCATATATTTATTTGTGCTAGAGATCAAACCCAGGACCTCACACGATGAAAGTTTCCGTTTTGATGGAGCCAGTTTACTTCTTTTGTTCTCTTCTTGCTTATGATTTTGGTATCATGTGGGAATCCAATGCCAACCTCAAGGTCATGGAGACACATCTTTGTTTTTTTGCTAGAATTTTATGATTTTTAGCTCCCATATTTAGATTATTTTTTGTTGTTGCTGTTGGTTTTTATTTTTGTTGTTTTTGGTTTTTTGTTTTGTTTTGTTTTGAGGCAGGGTCTCCCAGTAGCTCCAGCTGGCCTTGAACTCACAGAGATCCGACTGCCTCTGCCTCCTGAGTGCTGGGATTAAAGGTATGCACCACCACACCCCGGTTGATTTATTTTTACTTTTAGACAGTCTCACTGTGTAGCCCTGACTGGCCTGGAATTCTATAGATCAGGCTGGCCTCCAACTCATAAAGATTCGCCTGTCTCTCCCTCCCAAGTGCTGGGATTAAAGGCATGCAACACCATGCCTAGGTATGAATCAATTTTGGTTTATTTTTTTAAAAAATATTCTATTTATTTATTTTTATCTTATGTGTATGTATTTAAGTGCACCTATGGGTGCAATGCCCATGGAGACCAGAAGAGGGCATTTGATCCCTTGAAACTGGACTTAAGGACAGTTCTTAGCTGCCATATGGGTGTTGGGAACTGAAATTTCGTCCTCTGGATGAGCAACCTGTGCTCTTAACCACTGAGCCATCTCTCCAGCCCTCAACTCATTTTTTAAAGGTTTGTTTTTATTTCATGTTTTGAGACAGAATGTTTCATTGGAACACAGGCTAGCCTTGAACTCATGGCAATTCTGTATCCTCAGCCCCTCAAGTGTTGGGATTACAGGTATGAGCCACCACACCAGGTAAAGGTTTTTTGTTTTTGTTTTTGTTGCTGGGGTTGAATGCAGGCTCTCTTGTTTAGCTTATATGCTAAACACATGCTCTACCACTGAGCTGATAGGACTCCAACTTTATCTTTGGCTTGTGGAAATCCATTTATCAGGACCATCTGTTGTAAAGATTGTTCTTTCCTTTACTGAATGGATGTGGCACCCTTGTTGGTAACCAGGTGGCCATAGGTATATGGGCTTGGTTCTGGATTTTCATTTCTATTGCACTGTTCTATATGTCTGTCATTAGGCCAGGACCACACCACATCACTTTGATTGTAGTTTTGCTATAAAATTTGAAATCAGGAACTATGGGTCCCCCAACTGCTTTTTCACGATAATTTTGGCTGTTTGGGGGCCCTTGTGATTCAGTATAAATTCTACTGGAATTGTTTTAAGGATTGCAAAGAATCTTTAGTTGTGGGGTTTTGTTTGTTTGTTTGCTTGTTTTTGAGACAGCCTCACCTTGAACTCCTGATCCCCCAACCACCTTCTTCTTTTTTTTTTTAATTTTTTAAAATTAATTAACTTTTTATGTGTATGAGTTTATTGCCTACATATGTCTAAGTGCACCTGTGTCATGCAGTGCCCACAGAGGTTCAGGAGAGGGAGTCGGATTTACCTGGAACTGGAGTTAAGGATGGTTTGTAGCCGCCATGTGGATGCTGGGAATTGAACCTGGGTCCTCTGCAAGAGCAGTCAGTGCTCTTAACCACTGAGCCATCTCTCCAGCCCCCCTATATACTAATTTTTAAAAATTCCTCTTAATTATACAAAGATCAAGCTAGATGATCAATAAAGTTGCAAAAAAATCATAAAATACTAGTTAACTGAATTAAACAATATATTGAAAGGATTATGTACTATGGCCAAGTGAGATTTGTCCTGGGAATGCAGAGTAGTTCACCATTAAGAAAATAATGTAAAACATCACATTAACTCAAAGAGGGTCAAAATTCATCATCTCAATTGACAGTGAAAAGGCCTTTAACAAAACTCGATACCCTGATTTTAAAACAAACAAACAAAAATACTCTTACAAAACTAGAAACAGACGGAAACATCTTTAACATGTTAATGAGCATTTATGAAAAACATACAACTAACATAATACTCGTGTGCTTTGCTGCTCCTTAGATCAGGAACAAGACAAGCCTGCCAGATATTACCACTGCACATGGAATGTGTGTGTGCATTAAATCATAATAAATGAAGTAAAAAAAAATTTTTTTTGGTCTTTTTGAGACAGGGTCTCTCTGTAGCCCCAGCTGTCCTGGAACTCACTATGTAGACCAGGCTGGCCTTGAACTCACAGAGATCCACCTGGCTCTGCCTCCTGAATGCTGGGATTAAAGGCATGTGCCACCACGAAGTAAAATTTTTTAAAGATCTAGGTATATATGGCTTGGTGGTACACTTGCCTAGTATGCATAAGATGATATAATACTTCCTTATTTTCAGACTCTTGAGATTCTTTTCCTTATTCTGTCAGTGGATGTTAGTGTTGCGGATAGCCATAGATGGCTAGGATGTGTGCAGTCTTAGATTTGATCCAAGACCAGGGTGCCAGCTGATCTGGTTGTTTGGCAGGTGTTACTCTCTGCTTCCCAGGCAGGTTCTATCACTGAATTCTCTTGGGAGGAGGATAGCTGTGTCCTCACATTGAAGGTAGAAGTGTCTCTTTACATTACATTTATTTATTTATTTGTGTGTGGGGTGTGATTGGGTGTGTGCGTGCCATGGTGTGCGTGTGGATGTTAAGAGGACAATTTGTGAGAGTTGGCATTCCCCTTTCACCACATGGACCCCGGGAGTGGAACTCAGGCTGTCAGGCTTACTCTCTGAGTCATCTAATCGGCCTCTGCCGAAAAGTTTTTAAAAGTGACTGGTGCTAGAGGTAATGTAGCAATTTTTTTTTTTCTGGCAGCTTATGTAAATTCTTGAAGCAGTTTAGTTAAAATTTATTAAAAGCTATAAAATGTTTATTCCCTTTTATTGAATAATTCTGCTCTAGTCAATGCACAGAACATTTTCATAAAGATATATAGTGCAGCATTTCTTAAAATTGCAAGAGCTGGGTAAGAACTAAGTAAACTTTTACTTAAAAAATAAGTAAAAGAAGGTAGTCCCATCACTTCTCCATCTTCTACCAAGTCATCTGTACCTTAATTGGGGAAGAGAAAAAGGAATTCACCTTATTTTTGAGATAGGGTCTCTTACTGAACCCGGAGTTCACCAATTTGGTAAACTGGCTGGCCAGTGAGCTCCAGATTCTCCTGTCGCCACTGCTCCAGCTCTGGGATTACAGGTGTACACTGCCACACCTGCCTCTTTACATGGGTGCTGGGATCTGAACTCAAGTTCTCATGCACCATCTGAGTCATCTCCCTAGCCACAATTATTTTCCTTATATTCTTTTTTTTTTTTTTTTGTCTTTTTGAGACAGGGTCTCCCTGTAGCCCCAGCTGGCCTGGAACTATGTAGACCAGGCTGGCCTTGAACTCACAGATTGGCCTTCCTCTGCCTCCTGAGTGCTGGGATTAAAGGTGTGCGCCACCACGCCTGGCTTCTTATATTCTCTTTATATACTACATTCACTTTAACCTTCCATAAGGTTATATATAAACCCAGTTTTATATATACAGTACACACACACACACACACACACACGAGATTTTGGGCCCTGTTCTTTTTCTCATTACTTTTTCAGTTAACTATGTACATTCACTTGGACAAGATGTACAGCTAATCAGAATGATGATTATGAAGATTATGTAGCAGAATATAAGTTTGAGGTGCAAAATTATAATAATTGTAAAAACACAGAAAAGTGCTTAGAAACAAAAAGATTGGAAGAGGCACTGGAGAGATGGCTCAGTGGTTAAGAGCACTGACTGCTCTTGCAGAGGACCTGGGTTGATTCCTACCACCCACATGGTGACTAACAACTGTCTCTAACTCCAGTTCCAGAGGATTCAACACCCTCTTCTGATTTCCATGGTCATTGAACAACACAGGCGCATTTATACACATGCAGCAACATACTCATACACATAAAAAAATTTTAAAAAAGTATTTTCAATTATTATTTAAATTTTTTTGGTATCTTTGTAGCCTAGGTGTCAAAGTATAAAACTAGCCAGAGACTGGAAGCATATCTTCTAAGTGCATCTTTAAAACCATTTTGTGTTCATCTTTAGGATGGTGAGCTCTCTCTTCTCCCTGCTTGCTAAATGTGTGACTCACACAATTCACTGTACTGACTGAACTTGACAAAGGGTCTAGGGATGTAGCTCTGGGGTAGAGTGCTTGCCCAGCTTGCACAACACCCTGGATTTCATTTCCCAGCATTGAAAGAAAACTGGAAAAGAAAAACAAAGCCCAGTACTTAACTTCAGCATCATTCCCAGATTGGCCAGTTTTTGCTTATGTGTCATGGAATGCAGAAGGGCATTTACCAGTGATAGCTCTTAGGAGAAATGTTTGGGTCATGAGAAAAGTTTGAGACTTTGGAGACTGGATTTAGCTCAGGCTTAGAGAAGTCAGAGTAAACAATTTACCTGCTTAGAGCCTAACAAGTTTCAGAGGTGCTAGAGGAAATGCCCTTAGGAGCTCATAGTAGAGTGCTGGAGCCCTAACAGGGGCAGTCGGAAGGCTATGCTAAACAGCTGGGCCACTGCGTGCCAGAGATATGGCTTGGGATCATCATCCACATTACCAAGTACACTTCAAGGCAAATGAAACTGCTGCCACTTTGAACAGCTCTTTGACATATGTCAAGCTTGGCTCAGAAGAAGGGACATATGATGAAGATAGCAAGTGTACCAAGAGTGAGCGGAAGAGACTGTACCCACCAATGCCTGCCAGGCCTCACTGACCCTCTGTCCTTCTCCAGGTGACCCTGCCCTCAGCATGAGCCACTGGATGTTCCATCAGGAGGCTCTGCAGGAGTACATCCTGATGTGCTGCCAGTGCCCGGCTGGGGGCCTGCTGGACAAACCTGGCAAGTGAGTGTCTTCTTGGGGGTGGAGGAGGAATGTCTGACCCAGGCTGACCTGCATAAAGCCAGGGCTTTCATCCCAGGGCATCCCTTTCCATCAGCTGCTTAGTGCTGTACTGCATGGAGAAAACACTCCAGTTGGGGGCAGTTCCTTCCAGTGCTATTGATCCTTCACCTCTGGCTGCCCATCTTGTCCCCTAGCTCACATGGGGTGAAAAGATTACTGCTTTGGTAGCTTTCTTTTCCTTTTTGTTGTCATTATACTGATTGAACTAGAAAAGGATATGAATGGAGGTATAGCTCAGTGGTAGAACACTTGCCTAGCATGGATGAGGCTCTAGGTTCGATTTGAGCACCTCAAAACAGCAAAATAGAATAGGGTTTCATACCCCTGAGTGTTATAAACAGAGATTATAATCACAAACAACTATTACAGAGTAGACTAAATAACTAAATGTAAATCTGGGGTACTCTGTATGTATAGTAAATGAAAAAGGTAAATTAAATATGAGCTGTTCATGATGCTGGGGAGGGGAGGTGTGCCCTCTCAGAGCTGCCTGTCCTTGCAGGTCACGTGACTTCTACCACACTTGCTACTGCCTGAGCGGTTTATCCATCGCCCAGCATTTTGGCAGTGGAGCCATGCTGCACGATGTGGTCCTGGGTGTGCCTGAAAATGCTCTGGTAAGGCGGGTAGGAGTTCAATACCCCTTTTCCACAGAGTCTTCTAGGACAGAAGACTTAAGAGAGCTGGCTCTGTTTCCTCTGTGGACAAGGTTGGAAGCTGACAGGTTCCACTTGGCATCTTGCAACCCACGAGTTAGGTTGGGAGGCTAGGAAGTGTGGGGCCATGGTGGGTATGAACTGGCACAGAGGTCTTGTGACTTTATTTCAGCCCACTCCTGACCACAGCTCCATCTTTGAGGAAAGCAGTTGTTATGCAGAGCCTGGAAAATGCCAGGTTCTGCACGGTCCTCTACTCACTGTATGGCTGGCTCCAGCTCTCAGCTCAGATGCCATCTCTTCGGGGAATGAACTATCCACAGTGCTTTGCGGCCATGCCTCCTTCATAGCATTTGTTACAATTTGCCATTTCTTCCCACATAAGGCAGAAGCCCTAGGCTAAGGATGTAGCTCATGGGTAAAGTACATGCCTAGATCTATAAGCAAGGCCCTGAGGTCAACCCCCAGCACCATAAGAAAAGATAGCCCTATGGGACAGGATGTTCCCCACCAGGACCTGACAGAAGACACTCAGCCTAGACAGCCAAAGACATGACCAATCCAACTGAGATGGTCTGCAGTGACCAAATAACAGCCCATGCAGATTGTCATGGTCACCCATATTACAAAGTTCTACTTCTAGCAGGTATAAATATTGAGCCTTATCTTCCCTCAGTCTTTTAAATCTTCCCTTTGTTTGCACATTGTAAAATATTTCAAACAGCAAAAAGGCAAATGGACAATAGAGTTTCCTATTGTCACTGTGTAGGTCTGGTTGGCCTGGAATTTGCTGGAGAGAGCAGATTGGACTCAGACTTGTGTCAGTTCTCCTGCATTGCCTTCTGGGTACTGGAATTACAGGTTTGAACCACCACGCATGGTTCAGCCTCTTTCTTTGTGTGAGTGTGGGTGTACATGTTTGCAGGTGCACACAGAGACCAAAGATCAACCCCAAGTGTCATTCCTCTGGAGTCATCACTTGTTTTTTGAGACAAGATTTCTCACTGGAACCTCTGAGGCTTGCCTATTAGGCAAGGCTGGCTGGCCAGCAAACCCCAGGGATCCTTCTGTCTTTGCCTCCCCAGTTCTGGGATTATAAGTATGCACCACCACACCTGGCTTTTTATGGTACCCAGGTCCTCATGCTTGCATGGCAAGTACTCACTCACTCACTCTCTGAGCCATCTCCCCTTAACCTCATTAAAAAAATTTGTGTGTGTGTATGTGTGTGTTTACATATGTACAGGCCATAAGTGGGTGTCAGATCCCCTAGAGGTGGAGTTACAGGTGGTTGTGGGTTCTGAGAACTGAACTACCTCTGCAAGAGGACAGACACCACTCACAGGTTTGGATTTTGGAGTTTTGGATTAAGGAGGCTTAACTGGTTAGTCTATGTGAATATTCCAAAAGCCAACAAACTCCAAAATCTGAAACAGTTTTCTGGTCTGATGTATTTCAGATAAAAGGAACTCAACCTATGTAAGCATTTTCCTATGTCATTAAATATTTGAAAGCACGTGTTTAAGTGGCTATGTAATATTATCTTGTAATCATGTACTCTAAAATGTTTATAGCCAGGCGTGGTGGTGCATGCCTTTAATCCCAGCACTCGGGAGGCAGAGAGGCAGAGATCTCTGTGAGTTCAAGGCTAGCCTGGTCTACATAGCAAGTTCCAGGACAGCTGGGCTACAGGGAGACCCTGTCTCAAAATAAGACCAAAAAAAAAAATTGTTTATAGCAGATACTGTGTTTGAACATGTGAGCCTGGAATAAAATTTTGTATATTACTGATGATCCCTTGTTCTGCAAGTGACTTCTGCAGACCAAGTGCCCCTGGGTGATGAGTTGGCATCTGTTCTTCTCTTTACAGCAGCCCACTCACCCGGTTTACAACATTGGACCAGACAAGGTGATCCAGGCCACCACACACTTTCTGCAGAAGCCAGTCCCAGGCTTCGAGAAGTATGAAGATGAGGTGACTGACTAGAGGACCCCATGGCTTTGTGCTGCCCACCTGCCCTGTCAGACAAGGTTTCTCCGTTTTGGTACATAGTGCATTCTGTGCTACGTGAGCCTTAGCCACTTTGGAGCTGTGGCTCTCTTTGTCCTTTCTTGTCAAACAAAACAAAGCCATCGGCTCTGGGTTTGGAATACACAGTGGCGTGATTTTTGAAATTATTTTCATAACTGTCAGACCAAAACTCTGAGCCTGTGCAGTGGGGTTGGGGAGCAGTGCATGCTGGGAGGAATCAGCATCTCCCTGCAGCCTGCAGCCAGGACCACCATGCTGAAATGGAGGGTGTTTGAGTATCCCAGCAGCCCAGCCACAGCTGCGACTCCCACCTATACACCACCATTCAATCACCAGATGGGCACCCTCCCACAGGTTGAACTGTCAGCTGCACACCAGTGTGGGCTATGGGTCCTTGGAATGAGTTCCCTTGCAAAGACTGGGTTGGGGCTGCAGTGGGACAAGCTTCCGCCTTCTCCTTCACCCCCAGTCATTTACAAAGGATGGGAGCTGGGAATGGAAAAAAAAGTCTTGAGTTGAGAGTCCCTTCCTCCCCTCTAACACGGGAGACCTGAGCCACGCACCTCTCCAAAGGCCATGTTTGGTCAAGCAAGATTTGTTTTATCCTAAGTGTGGTGACTTAGACCCGAGAAACCAATTATGAGTGGAAAACCAATCTCTAGTCCAGCTCTGTACCAGAGGAAGCAGCCCCAGTGCCCAGCCCCTTCTCTCCCCATCATGTGCTGGGAGAGGTCCTCTGAGGTCCCCAGGGCAGTACCTGTAGCCCAGGCCTCTTCTGTGTTTCCCTTTCTTCCCTAGACTCCCAGCCTACCCTCCAAGGCAGTGTTGTCTTTTCTCATCCAGAGTATTAACACTACTAAGTCTTTTACCTTAATTTATGACTCAGGAGTTATTCCTGCCCTGCCCACTCCAGGCTCATCGAAATAAAATCAAGTGCTAGACAAGCTGGCTGCTGCATCAACAGCAGCCTCATAAACCCAGATGGCAGGGTGAGTGCTGCTGTGCACTGGGTCTCTGCTGCCTCCACATCAGCCCTCTCACAGCCAGTGGGGTGCTGAGTTTGGTCATCCATCCACTGCTACAGTCCCAGCAAGCTCATGTCGGTGTCCCAGCCTTCTTGTGAGCCGGCAGACAGGAGCTCGGAGACCAGCATGAGGCTCTTCTCAAAATGACTGGCCATTTGCTGCCTCTAATTCCCCATTGCTTTGATGTACTGGGCTATGTATTACCTCCTTGAAATAATAAAAGAATAACATTTTCTATGTTGTCTCTTATGATCTGTGCCAAGAAAATTTCCTTCAGGATGCTCAGTTGCTCCGGGGACCACCTATCTCCTGCATGCAGGGTTCCTAGACAATGTGTGGGTGATTACAAGAAGGAAGAATTTTGGTTCCACCCCTTATGCCTTCTCCTCCGGTTGAGGGAGTGTGGGCCCAACAAGAGTGGGAAGAGTTACTCTGCAAGCTCCCTGGAGCAGTTCAGTTGACTTTGTTTCCCGCACTCCACACACTATATTTCAGCATCCACATCTCTCCAACCTGACCGTGGAAAGGACTGTGTGTTTCAGAGCAAGCATTATGCATGGCTGGTGGGTAGATGGTCCTAGCCATAGGCAGGGGTTGGCATGAGGACAGCTGGAAACTGTGTTCACTGGGAGAGACTCTGTCCCAAGGAAGGCCAAAAAGGCACTCTGTGGCCTGCCCCTTGGGAAAAGAGACCTCAGAGAAAACCCCATTCACACAGCTAACCCAGATTCATGTTCTGAATGCAGGTCCCACCCCTGGGCAGTTTTTGCCCCGTTAACAAAGGTTTGGGCTGCAGCTGAATATGTCCAAGTGTGTCCTATCCACCATTGGCAGAAGGCAAAAGGATCTCAGCACTAGAAGCCTGGGGGTTTGGGGAGATTAGCCGCAGTAATAAGTGAGGTGAAAAAATTGCTTTGGTCTGAACTGTCTCTATACCCATAAGAGGGGCCCAGAAGGGTAGGTATAATCCAGCTAGGGAGAAAAGAGAGGGTGCATCCTGGTACTGTTGTCTTGACATTTCCTTATGATGCTTTTTCTGGAGAGCGTCCCCATTCAGCCCTCAGGGTGGGCTATGGAAATAAAGCTTTCATTTATCATGTGGCTCCCTAGAGACACTAACAGCGTTCAACTCCAGGAAATGTCCACATCAACAAATACAAAACTAAAAACACAGACCTGTGTCTACATGGGCCCTACCTGCCCACTGTGGGGATCCTGTCAGCCCTTCCTGGGAATAGGAGGGAAGCTTCCTGGATCAGCCAGAGTGAACACCCCTGATGTGGCAATGCTGGTGAGAAGCTTTTCCTAAACTGTTCTTTTTTTAAAATATTTTATTATTTTTATTTTATGTGTGTATTGCCTGCATGTATGTAAGTGGACCCATGTCGTGCAATGCGCGCGGAGGACAGAAGAGGCTGTTGGATCCCCTGGAACTGGAGTTATGGACAGTTGTTAGCTGCCACGTGGGTGCTGGGATTCAAACCCAGGTCTTCTGCAAGAACAATCAGTATTCTTAACCGCTGAGCCATCTCTCCAACCCCATAAACTGTTCTTTCTTTATGGTATTGCTTCTGAGTCATACACCTCAGGTGAGATTTTAGCCAACAGCCCTGAAGACACAGCACAAGATCAAGGTGAAAGACAACTGCCACCCCATTGCTGCTGTGCCCTTCACTCCCTGCCGTCAGGAGAGTCGTTTTCTGACCTGCTTCATCCAGAGTCTCAGGGTTGTATTGGGGCCTCACCGAGTTCCCCATCACTACAGCATCTCATCTACTGAAAGATGGAGGTTTGATCCCATGACTGTTCTAGTTCACCCCAGATTCCCAAGAATCCCAGATGAGGCCCAGCTCCTGCAGTAGACTCTGGTCAGGAGTCTACTTAGCATCTACAGGGCTGAAACCAGCCCCAGTGTCTACCTGGTGGTAGCATTCCCAAAGCTGCTTTGAGAAAGGAGTGATGTTCAGAACCAGAGAATGACCACCCTAAACCACGTAACTCACCGAGGAGCCCGTCTTTAGGTGGCCTTCACTTCATATCTGACCCTTGATCCCAACTGTCCTTGGCCAGAAGCCCTATAGGTTTCTGAGTCTGTGAATATGGATGTACAGAGCCTCTTTGAAGTCCAAAGCAGCAGTATATCTTCCCATAGCAAGGCTATACCAACAGCATAAAGCCTGACTAATCAACTAGGTCATGAGGGTGTTAGAGACTAAAACCCTCAAGAAAGCACCACAGAGGTCCAGGGACTCAGAGGGGAAAGGAAGAAACGGCGACTCTCAGAACTAGGCTTCACTTAACCAGAGCTTCCTGAGGTCAAGACAAAGACTAGAGTAGGTTACTGTAGAGCTCTAGTGGATGGAGAAATAAGCTAGCTGCTGAGACTCTCCCTGGTGACAAATTCTGAGAGATTTATCACATAGACCTTAGGAGACACTGAGAAGCAAAGCGTGGTCCTTGCCTAAGCTGTTCTGCAGTAGTTCCCTGTAGGAAGCCACTTGTCAGGAAGATCATGCAGAAGCAGAGGCCATAAAGGATGCTTCAACAACAGTTCCACAGTAGGTCTGCTAAGGGCTAGCCTCACTCAGAGCTTACTATATTGTGTCCTGGTGTCTTAACTCAGAGATGAAGTTTAGAAAATGCGTGGGCTGGCATGGTGGCTCAGCAGGTGAAGCATACCACCAAGCCTGACAACCTGAGTTCAACTCCTGGGACCCACAAGGTAGAAGGAAACATCCGACTCTTCCAAGTTGTCCTCTGACCTTCACATGTGCACTCTGGCACGTGAGCAACACGTGCACACACACAAATTATAATTTAAAAAAGAAAGCATTAAGAGGTGGTTGGTTGTATGCCCCTTAAGCTATTTCACCAGTATTAACTGTATATAGTGTACTTATGGCGGGAACCAGGAATGAAAAATGGAGCTGTCTGGGCCAGAGATATAGCCTAGTTGCCTAGTATGCTCAAGGCCTTGGCTTCCATCCCCAGCACCACAGAGTTTTTAAAGAAGCTGTCTGATGGTCCTGAGTACACTATGGTAGTGGCTAGGGGCGGAATCCACCGGCTTTGGATGTCCGGTGTGCAGGTAACACTGCTGACAAGATGCAGACCGAAGAGCTTCTCCAGCCACCTTATTAGAGTGGGTCCCAGCAAGCAGCAGGAGTTCACCAATAGCTCGTTTCTGGGTTCATAGGAATGGACAAAGGCCCCAGGTGGAAAATGGATGTGTTTATACTTTTAGGCTGTCTAGATGCTCATCGTGGCCTAAAAAGATACAAATTTTGCATAGACCACATCCGAGCAAAGGCACAGACAGGGACATCTCCCATTCACCTCTTTCCTGGGTAAGTTTGACTCAGTGAACATCTGCTTTTCCCAAGTTGACTGGAGGGCTACTACTCAGTGCTGCTTCTGTTTGGGGCACAGATACTTTCAGGGGAACTTTCCCAATATTTTATTTAGATTTGTGGATCACATGATCTCTTGCAACTATTCAACTGTCCTCTGCCACTGTGCCACTGCACAAAACTGTAAGAGTGTGGCTGCATCCCAGCCAAGCTGTTTATGAAGACAGATGGTGGGCCAGCTTTGGGCCACAGGCTATAGTTTGCCCTGATGTAGAAGCCATCTCATCTGTAGTCTCCCATGTCTTCATGGTTGGGATGCTTTCCATTTCCAAACAAATGCATTTGGTGGCTGGTAAAGCTTTGGCTGAAGTTTGTAACTGCACACACACACACACACACACACACACACACACACACACTGTTCAGTGGTCAGTGGCATTTGCTGCTCTGGACAAGGATGGAGAATGGCATGATTTATGATGCTGGCAAAACTGGCAGCTGGTACTACACACCTGTAAATCCCAGGATCCAGGAGCAGAAGCAGAAGGATCCCATCTTCAAGACTACATAGTGAGTTCCAGTCCAGCCTGAGCTACATGAAACTGGAGAGGGAGCAGAATGGGAGTGTGGAAGAAATGGGCCCAACTGCCTTTAGCAGAGCAAAGAAATGTATAACCTCTACAAATGAAGTATAGGAATGGTCTTGGTGTTTTACCCCTGTGCTCTAGGTGTCTACATCAGTCTCAAACTCCACCTCTCTCCACCCATGACCCCATACCTTCTGCCCTCTTCGTGTCAAGGTCAGATGAGCACCTGGTATCCTAGCTGCCTTCCTTCCCAGTAGAAACCAGTTTCACTAGCTTTGGACTATGCCTTGGTCACATGCTTCTCTCTCCAGTGGGCAATGAGGCTCCATCAGAAGCACATAATCTTAAGAATGGGGAGGGTAAAACCATGTGGTGTTGCAAGGCTGTAGTCCCAGCACTTGGGAGATGGAGGTAGGAGAACCAGAAATCCATGGTCGTCCCCAGCTATATAGAGGCCAACCTGAACTATATGAGACCTATCTCAAGAAAATATTGGGGAAGGAATGAAGATCCAAATATGAATTAGAGTTATAGCCAAAGGGGGAAATGGATGCTGGGGAGACCAGTTATTACTGCTGGCTACCACAGTGACAAACCTGGAGTGGAATCTGTTGCCATCCATTCCACCCCAAGCCATTCATCTTGACCTATCTTTGTTTCAGTCACTTGCTCAGGTTTAGTGGTAACCAGAGATAAGCCAATCAGAATGGTTGTCCTGGCCCTGGGGACTGATCCAGAGCCAAGAGCATAACCTAAAACAGTTCAGAGATGCTCTGGACACTTGATCAAGAGGAGCAGTTCTCTCCTAATGAGACAGTGGCATATGTGGCCTGGGGTTCCTATAGCCATTTTTCCTCCTAGGATGCCAGGCTGAGAAGTGAGCACAAACAGCCCCCTGAGACTAGAAACGTGCCCTGAGCACCAATCCCACAGATCCTGAGGCCCTCTCCTCCGTTTTTTTTCAGTCATATGAGCTGATCCGATTTGCATTTACTCTTATTATAGGCAGTCTTCGACTTATGTTTTGCCTTCACAGTGGTATGAAAGCAACATGCATTCAATACAATCCATACTATTATGCTGGGCATATTTAGTGCAGTAAATGCATTTTTATTGACAGTTTCACTACGTAGCCCAGGCTGGCCTGGAACTCGAGACCCTCCTGTTCAGCCACCCAAGTGGTGGAATTACAGGTGTGTACTGCCATACCCAGCTCATAAATGCATTTCTGACCTAATATCTTCAACTATAATCTAGCCCTACCAAAAAAATCAAGCTGCATTTGTACATGCTACCAAAAGCACCCTGATAGACACGAGACTCTATCCTAGAGCACACACAAGGCCACAAAGGCCCTCAGCTGCTACCTAAAAACCAAGAGCACCCAAACCTCATCATCCAAACAGTAACCCCTATGGCAGTCTGCCTGACCTACCACCTCTCCTCATTTGATCTTTGGCTCAGCCTCACGAGGTAGGTGAGGCAGGTGTTATGACCTGCGTTTTATAACTAGAGAAACAGGCCACAGAACTGAGTGACTCACAGAGGTCTCCCTGTGTGAGGTGGTAGAATCCATCTGAGTTCAGATCTTCCATCCCAAAACCATGCTTTCTCACTATCTAGTTCTCTAGAGGAAGAAGGATAGGGACTCTTGGAAACTAAGGTTGGGGTTAAAAAAAAAAGTGTTTGGTTTCTTCTGGGACTGGATGACTGAGGCCCTGAACACCTGCCCCCATCTTTCATCAGGATGACATGGTGTCAGCAAAGAGCAGGGACAGGCTTACATCACCTTTTTCTTATGAGACAGGGTCTCATGTACTCCAGGCTGGCCTCTAACTCACTCTGTAGCTAAGATGGCCTTGAGCTCTTGATCCTCCTAAGTGCTGGGATTACCTGATTTGTGTACTGCTGGGGACTGAATCCAAGGCTTCATGTATGCCAGGCAAGCACTCTACCAACTGAGTTACATCTCTAGCCCTCACTTAACCCTTCTAATGGTCGTCATGCTGTGTCTAGTTCATGGCACAGTCAAGTTGTCTGTACCAAGTGCGTGCCACCCTACTGTGACAGTGTGTGGTGAGTCAGTCTCCGGGAGTAACCACAGCCCTAGTGGCAGCCAGCCTTCTGCAACCAGCCCTAGCATGTCTAACCAGTTCCTGGACATCCTCCTCACTTCCCACAATGACAGCTTTGCTTGGGCTCCTCCCTAGCTGGTAGAGGAGCCTGGACCAGGTACCCTGAGATCTCTTCCACCTGCCACTCCTGTCAGATAGGGACAGAGTACTTGTCACCAGCCCAGAGTACTGGAAAGTTTCCCTTGCCCCCAGTTCCCCCTAAGGAAACAGCTGGGAAAAACAAAAACAAAAACAAAAAAACCATAAGAATAATGCATTTTGAGCCAGGCATGCTGGCACATACCTATAATTTCAGCAGTCAAAAGGTGAGGCCAAAAAAAAAAAAAAAAAAAAAAAAAAAAGGGG
>NW_008355157.1:776899-784518 GCF_000622305.1 Nannospalax galili
AAAAGGTGAGGCAGCAGGATCAGGAGTTCAAGTCCAGCTTGGGCTACATAGTAAATTCCGGGCCAGCCTGGGTTATAGCAAGCTCTACCACCAAAAAAAAAAGGATAATAAAACATGTTTTAAACGAAGCCTTTGACTGGAGATGTGGATCAGTGGTAGAGAGCTTTGGCTAGCATGTGTGAGGTCCTAGGTTCAAGTACCATACTGGGGGAAGCAGGATCAGGAGTTCAAGTCCAGCTTGGGCTACATAGTAAATTCCGGGCCAGCCTGGGTTATAGCAAGCTCTACCACCAAAAAAAAAAGGATAATAAAACATGTTTTAAACGAAGCCTTTGACTGGAGATGTGGATCAGTGGTAGAGAGCTTTGGCTAGCATGTGTGAGGTCCTAGGTTCAAGTACCATACTGGGGGAGGAGGGGGAGACCAATTGGGGTGGTACAATGCCTGTCATCCTATCATTTAGGAGGTAGAGGCCAGGAAGATCAGGATTTCTAAGGCAGCCGCAGACACAGCTAGTGTGAGGCTGCTACATAAGACTGTCTCACAAAGCAAAACTAGAGCTGCTGTTTAGTTTCAAATTGACAGAAAACCCACAAAAGAGCACAGAGCTCCCATACATCCATCCACCTGCCTATTATTAAACATTTTACATTAATATGGGGTATTTGTGACAATGAATGATCCACTTTGGATACATTAACAAAAGGTCACACTACATTCAAATTCCTGCAGTTTTTGTCTAATGCCATTTTAAAATTATTTTTTTTTTTTAAAATTGTGTAATGCGGGGGAGTCTGTTCTTTCCTTCCACCATGTGAGTTCTAGAAATGGAACTCAGGTCATCAGATCCTTGATGGCAAGAGCCTTTACCTGCTGAACCACCTCACCATCCCCTCTAATGCCAATTTTTGGTGGCAAGATATCAGTGTTTAGTTATTAAGTCTCCTTGGCTTCTCTTGGCTTTGACCATTTCTGCCTTTCCTTGTTTGTGATGACTTTGACAGTTTTTGAGGTACTGGTCAGGTATTTTGTGGACTGTCTCTCAAGTGGGATTGATGCAAAGCTTCTCTTGATTGCTCAGGAGTTATGCTTTGGGGACAAAAAGCCACAAAGTAAGTCATGATGTTAACCTTGATCCCTAGCTGAGTTAGTGAGGTCAGGTTATCTCTAAAAGCTGTTCTTTCTTCCTTCCTATGATTGCCCTTTAGAAAGGAGTCACTGTGAAGGCAGAGTAAATAAATTAGTTGGAATTCTACATTTTTTTATTCTCCACTTACTTAACCAGTCCTGTAGTCAGCCTCTGTATCAGTGGGTTCTGAGGCCATGAATTCAACCAATTGCAAATTTTGAGGAGAAAAAAGAAAGTGATGTCAATACCAAACGTGCAGACTTTTTCCTTATCATTACTCCCTAAACAATACAGTTAACAACTACCTATATAGCATTTACACTGCATTGGATTATAAACAATCTAGATATTATTCTGTGAGGAGGGCAGTACTGGGGATCAAACCCAGGGCCTCAAACATGCTGGGCAAGCACTCTATCACCAAACTTTATCATCAGCCTCTAGAGCTGAGTACATGTGAGGACCCATGGAGGTTATATGCAAATACTATGTCATCTTACTTCAGAGACCTAAGCATCCACAGACTCGGGTACCTATGAGGATCTTGGAACCAATCTAGTCCTAAGGGTTGATTTTCTATCAGCGTGGATTCCTGAATGCTCACTTTATCCCGGGTTATGTTCCAGTACTAGTCTACTGTTCTGTTCAGATTAGTCCTGCCTGGGCTACTGGGAACTCTTTAATTGGTTCCAATCTCTTTCACATATCTATATTTTCTTTTTTTTCCCTGGTGGTCTCAAGACTTTTAAGATTTGGGTTTTTAAATTTTTTTATTTATTTTTGAGAAATTTCATGAATATTATATTTGCATTGTTTTCATTCCTCCCAGTCCCTCACCAACTCCTTTCATGTCCCCTCATTCCCGTGTCCTTGTGCTTTCTCTGGACTAGACTCGATTCACCTATCAACATATATATATATATATGAAATGCACTGAGTCCATTTAATGGTGCTCATGTGTACCTGTGTTTAGGGCTGCTCAGTTAGAATTAGGTAACTTCTCAGGGAGCTAGTCCCTGGGGAAAACTGAGTCTCCCTCCCTCAGCATCCATTGATTACCTGTAGCTCTTCATCTTAAGGTGGGACCCCATGCATTTCCTCCATCCACCTTGGCATGTCAGTTGGTTTTGTTACTATGAAGACCTTATCAGACTACCATACAGTGGACATTTCATTGGTACAGCTTCCCTATCATGTCTAGAATACATTAACTAGCAACAGGTGTTAAAGTTGGAGAACTGGACTGCTCAAGAAAGAATATGAAAAAAAAATAAACCCAAAGGAATGGAATATGCAGGACACCATGAAAAGACCAAATCTATGAACTATGGGCACAGAGGAAGAAGAATCTCAAGTCATTGACCAGACAGATGATCTTGAACAGGAAAAAAAACATACCTATAAAGATACAAGAAGCACACAGAACACCAAATAGACAGGACCAGAAAAGAAACTCCCCACAGCATTTCATAGTAAAAACAGTAAATATACAGAACAAAGAGAGGGTACCGAAAGCTGCAAGAGAAAAATAAGTTACATATAAAGGAAAAGCCATCAGAATTACAGCTGACTTTTCAATGCAAACTTTAAAACCCAGAAGAGCCTGAAGCAATGTATTCCAAATTCTTTCTAAATGACCACAGATGCCAACTCAGACTTCTTTATCCAGCAAAACTGTCTATCACAGTCGAAGGAGGAAGAAAATTTTTTCCATGATATAAGTAGGTTGAAAGAATTCATGTTCACCAAACCAGTCCTACAGAGAATACTTGAAGCAGTAAAAGGACTGAAGAAAGGAATAATCATACCCAAGAGGCTATGGAAAGAAAACAAATGAAGCTATAATTATGGAAAAAACAAAATACGACTAAGAGCACAAACAGCAAAAAAATGACTGTAACCAGCGCACATCTTTCAATAAAAACTTTAAACATTAATGGCCTCAATTCTCCAACAGGAAGACATAGAAAAGCTGAATGGATTAAGAAACAAGACATTTTCTTATTTTCAATAACAACACATTTTATCATCCTCCTTTTGAAGATCATTGCCTGTTAGTAATTGTTCACACTGAGTAATGGGTAGGTTTGGGTTCTGTATACTCTTTTCAGTAAACTATTCCTAACCTTTGATCACATTAAATCCTTCTATAATAGGCAGAGTGAACTCCACATTGGTTATCTTGGGCGTGGTTGTGATGGCCTGGACTGATGGGACAAAGGGTGTGCTGGAGCCTGCACCTCAGTCAGAGCACTGCTCAGAGTCGTGGCTTCTCAGAAGGGGAAGGCTGCAGGGCACTCTCCCCAGGCATGCTGACTAATGCCTATCATATAAGACAGGTGAGGGCCCAGTAAGCCGTATCCCGTGAGGGAAATGCTGATGATAGTGGTGAGTGATCCACATGTGATTCTTGCTGTTCAACACCCCTCAAGTCTTTTTCCCTCCCTGAAGCAGTGCCTGCTATGTGCCTGGACCCAAGGGAGCCCAACAGTGTGGAGAACTGGGAATGGAGACCCACCTGTATAGGGTGAATGGCTCTGGGCTCACCTTTTCACCAACTCTCAGCAGCCTTTAGGGTAGCTACTTATGGCCCATGTGGCCTGAGGCCGGCTTTCGAGGGACAGCCAAGAGCTTGGGAAGTGCTTACCGGGCCCTTCCTGGCCCCTGCTGTAGTGTACCCCTCATTCCCTCCACCAAGGGCCCCATTTCAACTTCTGTGCCACTCATTAACAGCATATATAGTTGAGCCTCATGCACAACTACCTCTATCTCTACCTATCTAAACTTCTCCAAGGCAGGAAGGTCAGGCTTTATAATCTGCCTAAATATCTGCAGAGGTGCAGAAACAGCCCCTAAGACTACATGCTGCTCAACATCTGCAGAGGACAACAGATCAGGCACTTACTTGGCTAAAGGTGCAATAGCAAGAACAGACCAGCCTGGGACCTCATGGGAGCTTCAAGACCTTTTAAAAGGCCTGCTTACAGCTGTCCACAGGCAGGAGGCGGGACTCATTTCCTGGACAGGAAATGTGGTCAAGTTGTTGGAACCAGAGTCTTTCCTCCCTAAAGTCTCCCACCAGCCTTGCTGTAGGTGTTTGCTGTGGACGTGACGTTCCTTTCTTAGCTGGCTGGCCTTGCTGCGGCCTTTTGGCTCAAAGCCACAGCTACCATCCTTTAGCCTTAGATCTGCCCCTACCTCCTCTGAGCTGCTGTTGACACTAGGAGATCGGGAACAATGACTGTCACTGTCAAGTGCCGTGCATGGAGTGCACAGCCAGGTGGACTCCTCCCAGGCTCCAGATGAATGTCCAGCTGCATGCTGGCAGTGTGTGAGCATTTGGTTTTTTCTTGAACCAGACTTTGCACAGCTCACTTCTGTTCCCAGGATCCCTGCAGGAGCCAGCTTCTGGGGAGAAATGTATCTCTCTCCACTGGCCAGCACCATCAAGTTTGTTTTCCTTGGCAGAAAGCTTAATCCTTGGCCACTTTCAGCACTAGAACGGAAAAATTCTGGTATAACTTTTTAAATATTGGATCCTTGATTCCTTTTTACCCCTGTAGTCTTTAATTTACTGGGGGGTGGGGGTGGGGAGACTGCTGGATAATTCTGCCCAGAGAAGTTTGCAGGTGTATAAGGGCCCCACCCTGCAATGAACATCAGAGGCAAACAATCCTGATGCCCGGCAGTCATGGCAAGCCTGCTGGGGCAGCTGACACTTAGCACAGGTCACAGAGAGGGGGACCTGCTCAGCTGGTTGTGAATTGTCCAGGGTCACTTGTTTTGCACACTTTTAAACACACCCATCATGTTGGGTGTGTTCAGCCAAGAAAGTGCCCCTCGGTCCAGCCAGCAGGCTTGTCTGCCCTACCTCACATCACAATGAGGAGTATTCCTAATGAAATTAGTTTTTCCCTCTTGTAAGAGATTTGAGCCATTCTCCCTTCCTCCATAAAATGTAAAGATCAAAGAGCACATTTTCCCTTTTGAAGCTTACTCACAGGAAACCCAACTGACTCCTGGCTTTACCACAGAAAAGTCCTCTAATGTACCATGGGGTCACCAGGCTTTTTAGAGATTTGGAGGAGGCCTTGTCTGGCTCATAAGGGCTGCAGTCAACCTGTCCTGCAACAGTATCAGATGGGCGGTCACAACTTACCCCAGGTCATACTAACACATACTTTCTCAACATGTCTTATGAAGAGCCATGAAGTAAGTTTGCACGTGTGGAGACCAGTAACTTCATCTTTCTTCACCTCCTATCACCTTCCCCACACCTTAGACCACCACCATTCTTCCACCTCATACATTGCCCTAAACTCTATTTGGGAAGGCAAACAGAAATCCACAGGCTCTTCCTCAGGCTTGGCTGTCTAGTGGGTTAAACTCTGGCTTTTGCAAAACTCATTACTTCAAGAATGGTAGATGAAGAACAGCCTATTTTAGTACTACCATCGAGCAAGGCCCAAGTGAGAAGGCTGAAAAGATGGCTTGCCTGCATTCCAACAAGCCCTGTGGCAGAGCACCGAGCGGGCACAAGGTATGAATGCGCTCAGTCTCGGCAGAAACACAGCTGAAGCCAGATTGAAGGATAGGTAATGGCACCAGGACCCCTGTCAGGGGTTCTGACTCAGCCAGCAGGGTAAACAGTATTTTTGAAGTCTGTTGCAAAGGTTTTGCATCTAACTCAAGTTCCTTCAGAAAGCAAAGCACATCTACTAACTGCCCTTTGGAACTCAATATACATCACCCTCCCCCTTTCAAAGGGTCTTTATGCAGAAATCTTTTGTGGCATCCGTTCAGCAGAGTTACCAAATCCCAGACAAAAACAGCTTGAGAGCCAAGATGGGAACTTAACTAAGACCTCCTGTTTACTAAGTGCCAGGCACACTTCAAAGACATCTCACACACCTTTAAGTCCCACAATGGGACTTGATGATATTACTGTCCTTATGTTATGGCTCTGAAGACTGGGGCAGCCACCTAGTTGCAAAGGCTATAGTAGGAAAGGGAAATTAGACAGATGGGCTGGAACCTCTGGCCTCAGCACTGGTTGTTCAGCTCTTCAGGTCAGCTACCTCAGGAGAGTCCCAGCAGCAACATCCCCTAAGTGGCAGGGTGATGATGGTGGAGATGGAGAGAGTCCCCCCACCCCTCAGGTGTAGTTACTTCAGCAGAGCTTAATTTATCCAATCTATTCAGAATATGGTATCTGGATAATTCAGACCTTTTCTTCAGGGCCCAGGCTAGCCTTAGATCTTCCTGGCTCTGCTTCCTAAGTGTTGAGATTACAGGCACGTACCACCATGCTCAGGAACAATTTAACGTTCTACCTAAGGGTCTAACTGGAAAGTATTTTTGTGTATCACCCCCCTGCCTGGGACGTCTGGGGGTATTAATAATTTGCCCATGCCTTCCCACCTTACAGTATAGAGGCTGGCAAATTATGTCCCTACCTGGGTCTTCTCAGCCTAAAGAGCTTGAGCTTCCCATTCCAGGGGCTGAGATAAATCTAGAATAGACCCGAGACAATCGTGCTCCAGCAGGATTACAAACCTCCAGAGCTCAGCCAGGTGAGCTATGTATGGGACACCTGAACATCTGATAGCATTAAGGGGGAAGTGTCGCTGAGCCTCAGGCCCCATGGGGCAAGGTGCAATGGTGCCACTTCCACTTTCCTTAAGGAAAACTGACTTCCGATCTGCCTTGGCAGTTCAGCTCAGCTGGACCTCACTTGCTCCAGGGGCTTGGTTTTGGGGATACACTTTTGGCAGTCAAGCCTGGGTGACTTGAGGACTACTTAGGAAGGCTTGTTAGACTGACCCTAGCTGTTGGGTCAGAATGCTGTACGTCAGAGGGGCTGGAGCCCAGGGATCCTTTTAACTCCTGGGAATGGCTTGGGGCTGCTGTGCAATCTTTCTGGGTCTTGCTAGTGTTCAGAGCAGAGATGCTGCTGCAGTTTGCAGAGAAGCTAATGCTCTTGCAGGACTTTTAGGCTTGAAGAGCCTGTCACTTCAAGTCCTGGGGTCCCTTTGCTCTTGGGTCACTGAGCCTTGTAAGGACAGGACAGGTAAGGACACTGAAGCTGAGAGAAGTTACTCCATGACAAAGACAGGATTTTAAACCTAGGCAGACTGACTCTTGTGCCCTGGCATAAAACATACTGTATTTTCACAAATAGAATTCTGCTAGCTTTAGTTCTAGTTTAAGGATCTATCTCCCATCATCTACACAGCTTGTTTTTTAAAACCTATTCCAGCTCACAGCTGTCATGTGTGGTGACATACACATAAAATCCCAACACTACAGAGACTGGGGCAGGGAGGTCACAAATTTAAGGACAATCCTGGCTACACAGCAAGTTCCAGGCCTGCCTAGGCTACATACTAAGACTACATATCAGGAAAAAAAAAAAAAAAAAAAACAGGAAAAACCTTGAAATGAACAGTGAGGACAAAATAACAGAAATAGGAGTTGCAGAGAAGGCTCA
>NW_008355157.1:784528-840528 GCF_000622305.1 Nannospalax galili
AAAAAAAAAAAAAAAAAAAAAAACCATGTGAAACCCCGTTTTTTTTTTTTTTTTTTTTTTTTTTTTAAAATACAGGGTCAGCCAGGCTTGGTGGCGCACGCCTTTAATCCCAGCACTTGGGAGGCAGAGGCAGGTGGATCTTTGTGAGTTCGAGGCCAGCCTGGTCTACATAGTGAGTTCCAAGACAGATGGGGCTACAAGGAGACCCTGTCTCAAAAAAGATAAAAAAAACAAACCAAAAAAACAGGGTCTCACCATGTAGCCCTACCTGGCCTGGAACTTGCTATGTAGCTCAGACTGGCCTTGAATTCACACAGATCTACCTGCCTCTGCCTTCCAAGTGCTGGGATTAAAGACATGCACCACCAAGCCAGGCTCTAATCAACTCTTAACTGAAGCTATTTTACAACAGGACTGGGATGTCAAGAAAACATATATCAGAAACTGGGCTATTTAAAAATACTCTTATGCTTGGGGCAATTGAAAAGTAGACATACCAAACTCACCACGGCAAAAGAGAAAGTTTTGACTTTTAATAGGTCCCTCAGTGAAGTCACTGGCTACAGTGATCAAGCAAATAGCACATCAACAGTTACCTGTCTCTGTGCAGACCAGCCAAAGTAGTGACAAAAACAAATGCAGAGATTAACATCACTGTAAAAGAGTAGGCCAAGGTCAGACTTCAGTGTCCAGGGGGCACATTTATACTCACTTCCCAGACGCACAAGCCAAAGGGACTTGTCTGTGACTTGTTTGTCCCCTTCAGCTGAGTACACTCTAGCTCCAAGTTTCTCTTGCCTTGTTTCCTATCCAAGCAGGGCTTCCTGTGCTAACCCCTCTTCTACCACCTGGCAGACTTGCTCAACATTATCAGGTAGTCTAGATTTTCCCAGGGAAGTCAACTAGCCATTGTGTCCCTTTGTATCCAACTGCTTTATGAACTCTGGGGAAGCCTAAACTCAACCTCGTTTGGAAGCATCTTGGAGCCGGGGACTAGTTCTTGAAATGTCTTGTCAGCTGGCCAGCTTGGCTGCCCCTTCTGGTTTGCTCCCTGCTTGATGGGTACCCTGCCACCTCACCAACACAGCATTGCTATTGGATCATCCCTCACATCCATTATAATCAAACCAAATGCATATGCACTGAGACAGTCATGACCAAGAAAGAGGAAGGCAGCATGCTGACCCACAGCACTGTGCACTTACTTGGCTGCTTATGCCTGTATGTCCTCATTCCAATCCCTTTTCTCTGCCTAGAAAAGGAACATCTCTAATTAATGTGCTTTTGCTTTCCCCAGCAGTGTTTTCATGTAATCACACCTTTTGAGGTTTGATGCTGCCTCTTGTACAAACATGACCCATCCCATCAACTCCCGTTAACCAGAGACACTATGGACTGACACCCAATGGACTTAAATCCCAGCACTCTCTACCATTCTAAAGCAAAGAACTTACCTGACTTCACTTCCTCCCTTGGTCTAGGAAAGCAGTGCTTTCCTGTCACTCAGACAGGAAAACCAAAGCTGAGCTTTGTACTGGCCAGCAATTCTTTGCTTTCAAAGGTCAAACCAGTTCAGGCTGGAGTTGAGTCCACAGTAGTTAACTTGATACTGTTGTGATCTTCTCGACTTCTAGCCTTTGGCAGCTCTTCATAACCGGAACTCTCTAGAAACTGAAAAGTCCTGGCGAATATCAGCTGCCTCCAAACTACTTATTACCAGGAGAATCAAGAGCTACAACTCTGAGCCATAATTCCCCCAAAGAGCATTTGTTTAGCAGGAACTGGATCTAAAAATGTTGTCACTAATTACCCTAAAAGTCTCTTTCCATCATCCACTTAACCAGCAGCTGAGGCTGCTCCTGGCTCTGCAAGCTCCAGTGAGAGATCTCATCTAGTTTCCACACAGGTCCAGTAGCTTCCAGAAGACTCTTCCCTCAACTATTGTAGCCACTGCAGGGGCAAGAAGACACCACTACCAACAAGGATAAAATAAGTTTTTATTTATATTCTTATAGTAAAGGGGGAAGCCTTAACTTGCAAGACAGTTCTTGGGCAGTATGTACAACATACTTTTTATTTCCATGGAATGGAATCAAACACAGACTGAGACTACAGAGTATACACTAGAAATCAGCAAATGCTGGGGAACAGAGTAGGAAAAAAAAAAAAGAGGGCTAAAGACATGAAACCCTTCGCTGGGATCTGTTGACCACAGCCAGAACCAGGGCTGGATCACACAGCAGGGACAGGAAGAAGAAAGTGGGCAGGGAAGGGGCTGCACTGGGGTGTGTTTAGTACCAGGTAAGTCGCTCTTGGTATTTACATACAAAATCAGTTGGCTCTGTTTCTTAGAAATACACACAGAAAGAAAGGAAGATTTTGATCATTACTTTATGAATCTGTCGCTTGACAACATTGACATAATCAGAAATGGGGCAATTCACTCAGAATCGTATTTCAGTAGCAGGAAATAAATATCAAAACATCACTGGCCCTCAATACAAAACCTCAACCCACCCAAGGCTCCCTCCCCATCCCACCCACAAACAACCACTATCCCAATCCAGGGTGGCTGTCTCACTGCTGCCGGCTCCTATACATACCACCAGTGTCCCATGCCCCTCTCTGTAGGGCTGGCTCCAAGGCTTCAACAGCTGATGAGAGGAGGGAGTGAAACATGCCAAGGACTCTGCAAATCTGTCCCCACTTTCCTTTTACATCACAGACATCTTCAAGGACCTGGTCTTTCAACAGGAACAATAGCTTTTAAAAAAATATCCTTACAAAGGTGAGGGGGTAATTCTGATTACTTCAATCTGATCATCTTGTCAAAAGTAGAGCAGTTCAGAGATTCACAAAGTCCATCAAAGAGAGGTGAGGGGAGACCAGGAGGAGAGGCTCCAAAGGCAGGCGTCCTCCAGGCACATGCTCCTTGGGCTGAAGGAGCTGGTGGGGTGGGCAGGACACCATGTACTCAGAGGTCCGGCTGGCCGTCTGTCCTCCACAGAAAAAGCTGCCAAGTTGGGGTGTTTTGGTTTAAAAATTCCTGGTGGGGACAAGGACTCCCTGAAGGGAATACATTATTTAAAAAAAAAAAAAAAAAAAAGTGGACCTGGGGAAGAGCTGTTGTCCAAGAGCTTCTACGTAAAAATAACAATTTAAAAAAAGAAAAATAGTCTTTTAAATGGTTTTGAGGGTTCTAACGATGAACTGAGAGGAGGATAAGACGACGATGACGGAGACGACAGTTTTTATTGCTGGCCTGCCCCACAAGGCTTAGCTGGCCTCCATCCGGAGTTTCTTCCTGCTCTGGGGCTCTTCAGGCTCTGACTCCGAGCTGGAGTCTGAGCCCCCATCGAAGGCAGAGATGGTGCCGCCCTTGGCGTTGGTGTAGAGGCTGTTGTCTGAGGAGGGGTAGTTGGTCTGCAGTTGGGCACTTGACCTCGCCTTCTCCAGTGCACGGACTAAAAGGCAACCAAGGGATTGTGTTACCACCTTCTGGAGATCCAGAATGACCAAGTCTCAGACTCAGGGTCCAGCCTGTTCTTCCTAAGGGTCTGCTTGCTGGCCCCCACGGCACAGGGTGGCTCAGAAGTCAATCCCTTCTGGTGGCTGTTCCACCTGCACACTTCATTTCCCCTTTTTCCTTTCCCAGCTGGACTTGGGAGCCCAGGAGACATGGCCATCCACTCTGCCATAATGCCCGCCCCTGAAGAGAAGGCTTATGATGTCACCGTCCTGCCATGGACCCAGCGCAGAGACCAGAGCAAGAGCTCCCTGTTGGATTCAGCAGTGCAATGGTAGAGGAGAAGCTAGCCCAGCAGTGCCAGGTTCCACGAGGGTATGACACCCCATGATAGTAGGAAAGGATGACAAAATATATTGGCCAAAAGGAAAGTTTGGCTTGGCTTTCATGAACAAAATCCTCTTGGAATGACAAGCTGGACACTTGGAAGCAAGTTACCAATATACATAAAATACCTGGGCCTTTCAACAGATACCCCTACATGCAGGCTGCTTGGCCCATTATCCAACCCGTTGACGCCACCCGCTCCCATCCCTTGGTTCAGCTCAATTTGAACCTGGAAGGTCAACCCGTTCATGTTATTTTATGTGAGATGTTCTAACCCAGGTGGTTACTTGCATTTCCTTTTACTTGCATCTTCCATGAGGGAGGAAGAGAAGTGAATTCCCCAGGAACAAAGAACTTGATCAGCTCTCGCTTTCCCCTGTGGTTGTAGGAAAAGGCGGGTGTGAGCATTGGAGAACAGCAGGGGCCTGGCCCATAGGCTGCCCTGATTGGACTACCATTGACAATGGGGAGGGCTCACTGTCCCTGAACACCTGGAGTTTCTGGTACTTACACAGCACATTTCCACTCCAAGGACCTCAAAGCTCTGTTCAGACACCTAATGTCAGGTGTGACCCTGAGTCCCAAGGAAGGGAGAGATCAGGCCAAAAAAAAAATATACAAGCTTCTGGATGTTCAGTGCCCTAGCTTCTTCGTTTCCTCACTGGTGGCTCCAGTCCTTCCTCAGAACAGCTCTAACACTCAACTATGAGGGCCCAAGGAGCAGCGGCTAAGGCTGCTTCTGAGGCATGGTCCAGAACTGGCTCTGACTGCAGGCCCAGGTGGGAAAGCCCCAGTCTGGCAGGAGCACAGCAGGGCCTGTCGCCCCATGAGCTTGGTTGCTCACCTTGTTGCTCCAGAAGAGCGTTCTGTCGCTTGAGGTCATCAATATCTTGCTGGTGCGTGTGGTTTTTCCTTCGCATATACTGGATATACTCTGTGGCTTTGTCTAAGATTTGGGCCCGGGATGCCTGTTACAATTTGAGAAAAAAGCATAGGAGACAAAATAAAGATTGAGTCTGGGCAGCAGGGGAACCACGCCTTTCTCTAGTAACAGCACAGGGGAAAGGAAGGCTGGAAACAGGATGGCAAGATGGGAAAGGCGGAGGAAAGAGAGCAATAGCTAGCTGCCTTTGTAACAAAACGCCAAGTGCTCCACAGAGCTTAACTCATAAGCAATCTCAGAAGGAGCTCTACTAAGGAACCCAGGTCTCAGAAAGGCACAGTGGGTTTATTCAAAACCACCAGCTAAACCATGGCAGAGCCGGGGCCCAGAGTCTGTCCGACTCCTGAACTTGTACTCCCCCCACCCCTCTGGCTTCTTTTCTTATATTTTAAAGACAGGGTTCTAAGGCAGGCCTTCAACTTGAGATCCTTCTGTCTCCGTCTTCCAACTGTTGGGATTCTAGGCATGAGTTGCATCCCTGACTCTCTGGCTCTTTAGGCTGCTTTAAAGACTTCAACCAGGCTATGCCTTTTTGGAGATAGGCTGGTCTCATATTTACTAGCTGAAAAGGACTCCTGTCTTTACCTCTCCACGTGTTGAAATAACCACTCCCAGTTTTATTTTTTATTAATTATTTTTGGTCTTTTTGAGACAGGGCCGCCCTGTAGCCCCAGCTGTCCCGGAACTCACTATGTAAACCAGGCTGGCTTTGAACTCACAATGATCGGCCTGCCTCTGCCTCCCCAGTGCTGGGACTAAAGGTGTATGCCGCCATGCCTGGCTTTTGTTTTTTTTTTTGGGTCTTTTTGCACTCCCAGTTTTATATGGAGCTGGGGGTGAACCCTTTGTGCAACTTGGCTACATCTGAAGACATGAAGATACGACTTAAATGAAAGCTCAGGTCACTCCACTCTGCTAGGGTCTGGCTATAGGCAGCTAGTTCAGAACGGAGAGGGGAAGGGCTGGGGTAGAGTTGGCTTGGGATAAGAGTAGACAGGATGGAGAGTTTCATCAAGGTCTTAAGACTTCAAACTGTCAGACTGCTGGTAAGTAGGCCCAAATGACCAATGTGGCTGCTGAATCACTGTTCCTATCTTCCTGTCTAAAGAGACTTTTGTGAAGGCTATAGGTGCTTGATGTCGACACAGGAAGGACATAAGATTGGGCCATTTCAGGAAACAGTCACACCTCTACAATGGTAGTAGCATCCTGGCCCTGGCTGGTCAGGGGCACAAGTTCATAAGCCAATAAAATGGGTAACAGGCTACTGTTTACTGGAATCACATTTGTTTTGGAGATTCCCACCAGGCTGTATACATGCCTAGAGTTAAAGACAGGCTGCCAGCCAAAATGGTAGAATAGTACAAAGGCAAGAGAAGCCCAAGGCAGGGCAGCATAGAAGCTGAAGTCTGGCATTTATGCCAGAGTCTGAGCAGTAGGGGAGCTTTGCACTCACAACAGTAGTTGTTTGTTTGAGACAGGGTCTCACTATTGTAGCCCTGACTAGCCTGGAACTCAAAGGGATATGTCTGCCTCTGCCTCCTGAAATTATTCTTCAGTCCTTGAGAGTACTAGAATGTCTAGGCTTTCCTCTTATAGTTCTCACAAGGTAATTTTCAAGAGAAATCATTCATATGCAATCATTTTTATCTTCAAAGAGTTATGTGAAAGGTAGTGAGCAGACACTATGAGGAAACAATGTGTTAGTCACAGTTTCTTTGCCCAAAAGCTTACGTCTACTTGAGAAGTATTATCTACATGCAGAAAAATCACAGGCAGTGCTGACAAGTGTAAACCTGATTAGGACACATTACAAAAGTCACTGGAAAGGTAGCTTCTAGTTAAAGTGATAACCCACTGTGTGTTAGACACTGGCCTTGGCACTACATACTCCCCTGACCTCCCCCATGTGATGCAGTGAACTCTGCATTAAACTAAGTTTGTGGAAAAGGTCAGAGAGCCAAGGGGGTGGGAGAGAAGCTAGATGAGTGCTCTTTAGCTGAGTGCTCAGCCTATGTAGGAGGAATGAGGTGATCTAGCAATGGACTTGGTTCCCTGTTCTTCAAAGAGCTCTCTAAAGGTGTATTTGACAAAATGGGGTGGGGTACATAATTAGTAGGGACTAATTAAAATACTTTGCCTTGTTGAATACTAAGATGGAACTGGATCTTGTTAGTAGAGTAAATAAGGTGTCAGACATTGAGGGTTCAGGAGACCAAGACATGTTCAATACTATTACAGGACTTTGTACCTGCAGACATTCCTGTCCATGGCTGTTACTTACCACCTAGAAATTCTCTACCACACCAGCTAGCCGTCCAGTTATAGCCCTTCCATCAATGGTCAATCCTTATGCATATTTACACCTCAGTCTCATTCATTCATTCCTTTATTCATTCAAGCCATCCATTCATTTGAGCCAGGATCTGTTTTGAACTGTGATCTTCCTGCCTCAGCCTCCAAAGTATTAGGATTGTGTGCCAATCTCTTTTTAAATTTGCCTGTTTTAAAGCTATTGTTCCAGCAAGGCAATCTTAGCTCTTAACTACTTGTGTGCACCTAGGACAAGGGAAGAAAAGCATCATCTGAAACCAGACAGTGTTTGCAAATGACCAGTGATGACTTCTACTGAACAGCAAAATAACTAGCAGCCTATGTGTTCCCAGTTTCCTTTTGGATACTTATACCTGAAACCATGAAATTAGCATCAAGTGACAAGTGAGTGGTGAACACAGTAAGAGCCAGAAAAATGAACACGATCCTTTAGCTGACAGCAGCTTCTACTTCAGGGTAGTTTTTCAGTGAAGATAGAATTCGCGGGGGCTCAAAACAGTGTCTCAGGAGCAAGAAGTTCCCCAAAGCAAGTCTGGTTTAAATTCAGCACGAGGCCTCCATGATGCCCAACAGTCCTGCCTCTAGCCCGGCTGAAAGCAGAAGTGTTCCTGGTTACCTGACCAGTCAGCAATTCCAAAAAAATGGCCCAGTTAACTTGATTTTGTCCTTCCCAGGACACTTGCCAAGAATTAAAGTCTAAAAAAAATTAACATAAAATACAGAATACCACAAAATATGAAATTTACATCTAGTCCTGGGGAGAAAAAAAAAAGCAAAAGCCATAAATGTTAGATTAATCTGCGTTCCACATCTCTTACAAGACCACATAAGCAGCTATAGCATTATGGTGTGAGAAGGCCCTCCTGGCCCTTATCAGTTTCTAATGTGTACAGTCAACACAAAGCCAACAAGAGTTCCTGGGGCTATGGCTTGGACTATGGAACAGCCCTGGGCTTTCAGTTTCTGTTTTCTGAAAAGGCTCTCAATCAGGTGAGTCGACTGGCAATGTCCATGTGAGTCCTGTGACCAATAGGACCTGACAAGTCAACACGTCCACAGAGCATGCATGTACTGCATTAGTAAGCTCTTAAATGGTTTCTTTTTTCCTGTTTAGTTTTCAGTGATTAGAAAGCACTAATTCTGATTCTGCCCTTCTGAGCAGAAATGGCTCTTTTGAACACTTTGGAGATGACTCTTGGACCGGATGGACTATGGCTGAAGGGACTGAAGAGGCAACTATGTCTCCTATAAAGAAGGGTGGTCAGGCTTTATAGTGCTCTCTTTCATCTGCCAGAGCCACATAATTAATGCTGGCCAGCTGATGATAAAATGTCAGTTGCTAACACTGAGTACTAGGTGCCAGGCATCCTTATACAACCTTCCGTGCATTACTTGCTTTATGTCATAAATGAGGCAACTAAAGCACAAAGCTGTAACTTACTCAATATTATGTAATTTGTGGTAGTCAGAACTGGAACCCAAGCCTCTAGGGCACTCAATTTAGGAACAAAGACAGTCATAGCACTAATTTTAAAAGATCAACAGAATTGCAGGGACAGTGTTTTCATGGAGGGGAAGGTCTGAGGAAGAGAGGACTTTGGAAGAGCCATTGATCTGCCCACAAGGACATCAATGAAGACCTTAGTGAAGGTGGTTCTCTCCAAGGAGACTCAAGGTCAGGTGGTGAGCCAGCTCCACACATGCATAAGCTTGAGCTGAAAAGGAGGCAATGGTAAAGACTAGTCTTTAGAATTTGGTTGAAAAGAGGTAAAAAAGCAGCTTGTAGCAACAGCAGCATTAAAGGAAAGTTGTTTTCCTTTCTTTTTTTCAAGACAGGTGAGAACCAAACAGGCTCCTAGCAGAGAAGAACCTGAAGACACGAAGTAGTAGGAATTTATAAACAACAAATGAGGACATGCAGACAATCCTCCTGAAAAGTATCCTGGCAACGAACAGCAAAGCCAGTGGCTAGTACCCTTGATACAGAAATCCAACTGAGAGGGAACTCTGGTGTGTGGAACAGCCATGTAAAGCATATTCATACTACTTTAGAACATTTGAAGAGTATACAAACCCCTAATTGGTCAACAGAAACGTGGCTAATGACTATGAACAATACATCTGGGAAAAAGCATTTCATACAATGCAGCAACATTTTACCTATGGTAAGTGTACATATGAAGAGAGTAGAGTACATAAGTTGACAACAGCATATTTCTTTGCATCTTAGACTCCATCTATTCTATGCATTGGGGGTGGGGGTGTTCTCATGTAGCTGAAGCTGGCCTCAAACTCATGAAGTAGTTGAGGCTGATCTTGAACTAATCCTCCTGCCTTCACCTCCTAAGTGCTGGGATTGAACACAGGGCCTTGTACATGCTAGGCAAGCACTCTACCAACTGAACTCCATCTCCGACCTCTGAATTACATATTAGTAACAGCTTTTGGGGAGGTGGTAAAGGACAGACGCTTCTTCTGTCACTTACTTTAAGGTGGTATCCAATTTCATCATATTAAACTGGAGGGTTAGGAAGAGAGTATAGCTCACTACTACACTATCCAGTGTGAGTCATACTGAATACTTGGCTAATGAGCACTTGAAAGGTGACTGAATTTTGGTGACTACAATTATACAATACACAGTAGATTCTTAAGTTCTTTTATTTATTTTTTTGTCTTTTGAGCCAGGGTCTCCCTGCAGCCCTAGGTGGCCTGGAACTCACTATATAGACCAGGCTGGCCTTGAACTCACAGAGATCTGCCTGCCTCTGCCTCCCGAGTGCTGGGATCAAAGGTGTGCACCACCATGCCTGGCACAGGTTAAGATGTAGTGCAATAAACAAACAAGGCGACATGAAACCTGGTCTCAAAAAAACAAAACCAAACCAAAAAATCCCAAAACAAATACTTCTCTCTCCAAAAGGGAAAAAAGGAGTACAGCAAAAGAGTATAAAAGTCTCAGGAATTTTTAATATAGTGTTACTTTGGGTTTTTTTGTTTTTGTCTTTCTGAGACCTGTAACCCCAGCTGGCTGGAACTCACTATGTAGATCTGGTTAGTCAAAGATCTGCCTACCTCTGTCTCCTAAGTGCTGGGATTAAAGGTGTGTGACACCACCCCCATACTGGGCTTCTCACATGTTACTTTAATAAAAAAACAATTTATTATTTGTGTGTAAGTGTACTGCGTGCACGTGTATAAGTGCACCTGTGTTGTGCAGTACCCACAGAGGTCAGAAGAAGGCATTGGGTCCCCTGGAACTGGAGTTATAGATGGTTGTTAGCTGCCATGTGGATGCTGGGAATTGAACTCAGGTCCTCTGCGAGAGCAGCTGGTGTTTTTGACCGCTGAGCCATCTCTCCAGCCCCTCATGTGTTACTTTTTGATAATATCTTCTGAAGTTTAATTGTATTTTCATTAAACTCTACTTAATGTATTTGTAATTCATATTAACTGTCTACTGGACAGTGGTTGTCAAAGGATCTTAGGACAGAGGTAAGTTGTGGTTGTTGGCAGGTATGCGTTTTCTTCCCCTTTTTCTAAACTTTTTGCAATTTTGTTGGAATGGGAAAAAAAATGAAAATGAAATACTAAAGGGAAGGTCAAGTAATCAGCCTCTATCTTTTTAAATCTCAAGAAATAAGGACTGTTTCCTTATTCTCCCCAGGGGAAAGACGTCCACCCCGGGCTCTATAAGCACTCGTCTTTTACAAAGACGATGGCCATACCACTCTGAATACGCATCTCTAAGCAGGAGTGGTTGGGTCTGGCTAGTCCTTGGATGGGAGATAATCAAAGAACTAAGACATGGTAGAGCTTACCACTGGCCACTAAAGTTAAAGGGACCATGGTTCTAAGGGCAAGAGAAGTGTCTGAGAGGGAGGACTGGAGGTGATGACTGGCCAGGGAGACATGCAGGGAGGAGACACTGCCTGGATAGGGAGCCCTTGAGTCAGACATCATCTGGATCTTGAAGTTGCAGTTTGATCTTGGGGAGAGACCTTAGAGAAGTTAACAATGGCATTTCTGGACAAACAGAGGAGATAAACACCTCTTCCATAATGGCAAAGTTAATAAACAGAGATGAAGCAGGCAGGCAAGGCCAAGTCAAGTGCCTTAGAGTCCTTATCTGAATGGTCAATAAGAAACCCTTGGAGATGAAATGCAGATACAATTAATAAATATTGTAACTGCTGAGCCTGGAGCTTAAAGAAAAGTTGGGCAACTATGAGCAATAATTTAAGATGTAGAAAATTTAAGAGGAGGAGAACTTCCCATATTAGAGTTTGACCAGGTATTAATGAGGAGTGAGGTGAAATGGACAGGGCTATGGTTTATATTCTATTTAAAAGCCAAGATATGATGTAGACACGATGTGGCTAGAATGAACTGCCTGCTTTAAAGCATCTACAGGGAATAGTCACCTTCAGCTTAATAGATTTTCACTATGCTCCCTACTAAGTGCTAGACAAGGCGGGAAGAAAATGAGCAAAGACAGATTTCCTGGCCTTCATGGTCCTTATAATGGTGTAGTACAGGAAACTAGCCATCAAATAATCATACAAATACAACACTTGGATTAGAACATTTGCCCCAAGAACACCATATTTCTTGTCACAATGAAACTATTTTCTCTCAATATATACCTGACCTGTTAAGGAAATCAAACTTTACTGGAAGTGAGACTGAGATTAGCTCAGTCTTTTAAATTTCCTGTTAGAGTCGACACTTTCTCTGTAAGAAAACAAAAACCTCAAGAGAAGGCACCACCTATTTGATCTTTAAACTTCCATAGCACAAAGGGTCCCAACTGCACACAGGTAAGCACATGGGGGTTGGCTGTTGCTGTTGCAAGGCACTGTACTGTTTCCTTGCCTGTCTCCACTACCATGGATAGAGAACCTGCCATTTGCCACCTGTGATGGCACAGCCCCCCATGTGCTCGCATCAAAATCAAGAAATTCTGATCTGAATGCTGACTGGAAAAATCATGGTTGTTTATTTCTTTCAGACAGGTCTCAAACCCAGCATGTAGCCAAGGATGATCCTGAACTCCTGATTCTCTGCCTTCACCTCCCAAGTGCTGGGATTAAAGGCATGTGTCACCATGTCCAGCATAATCCTGTTTTTTGTTTATTTTTTTTGAGACAGGGTCTCCCCCTGTAGCCTCAGATGGCCTGGAACTCACTATGTAGACCAGGCTGGCCTCAAACTCACAGAGATCCACCTGTTTCTGCCTCCCTAGTGCTAGTACCACGCCTTAATTCTGGTTTTTAATGCTAAATATAAGGTAATATTCTCTTTTCCATACAGCTCTATCAGGAAGGTAGAAATCCACAGCATAACTGCCTGAAAGAACAATACATGAGAAACAGGCATTTAGGAAGACTTTTTTTAAAAATGAAAATTATAAATTGCTGCACAGATGCAAATGGCAAAGATGAAAGTATCTTCTATTGCTAATGTTGACCATGATAAGCAAAGAGGACAGAATATAAACATTCTGGCCTAGTATTACAGCTAACTTAGGGGGTGGAGGAGAGAATCATATCCCTATGTAGTCCCAACCACCATATCAATAGTAAGTTCAGGGCCAGTGAACCACTGAGTAACACTCCTTAGTATTTAACTAAGAATAATTAAAACAAGAGAAACTTCCATCCAAGAAAAGTATCAGTTTCCTCTTAAAAGATAGGATGATAGGTGATCTTACTGTCATTCTATTACTCTGGTTGATTGGCCCTAATTTCATTCCATCTTTCCCAGTGAGCTCCATACCCAGATGAAAAACTGTAAGAAACAAAAACTTAAAAGAGTATAATGGTCTACTGGCTGACCCTAGGACTGGTGGCAAAATCTAAATGGATTATTGACTGGAATAATCCATTTTCTGTGCTTGAGTGGAGCTATGTAAACTCGGAAAGAATGTATAGACTAAGTGACCCTCAACCCTGCACTTCAGTGAAACCTGAATAAAGCACTTCAGAGTGCTATACTATACTATACAATTACTATACACACTAGCATACCACAGTCACCCCTGTATGACATACTGCCAAGAGCAATGGCTCTCTCTGGGGAGAAACTCCCAAGTATTGACTAGATAAAAGTATTCAAGCCAGACTTATTGTGGTTACTGTATTCTGTCACAATATCACACATACATATAATGAACGTTGATATTTCCCTCAACCATGCTCTTAGGCCCCTTCTACTGAATCCCTTCTTCCCAACACACCTTCTTCCTACTTTCCTGTCTTTGCTTTTTGTGATCCACAGCATTTATCTAGGGTTACTTGCATGAGCACAAGTAGGGGGAGTTTTTGTTTGAGATAGGGTCTTGCTATGCAGCCTAGGCAGGCCTCAGACTCAAGGCACTCCTCCTGCCTCAGGCTTTGAGTGATGGAATTATAAGTGTGTATCACCATACCAGGCATGATTTCTTTAAAATATCCTCAAACTGCTTATCCTACTGAGTCACAGAAAGATGGAATTCAGTGGTCCTGAATTCTAGTCCTTGTTCAGTTACAGACTAGGATCATGATCTTAAACCATTTCCTCATCTCTGATGTTACTATAGGCAGGAGCAGCTAAAACAAGTGACTGTCCAATAATGGTATAACAGAAAGGCTATGTGGATTTACAGCAACATAAATGATTCTTTTTTTTCGGTTTGAGACAGGATCTCACATAGCCCAAGCTGGCCTTGAACTATGTAGCCGAGGATGACCTTGACCTCCTCGTCTTTCTGTCTTCTAAGTACTGGGATTACAGGTGGGCAATACTATGCCCAGCTTACTGGCTTTTTCTCGTCAGTAAAAGGTGATCATTCTTTTGGGGAGAGCCTGAGACAGTCACATTCTGTAGCCCAGTATGGCCTTGAGTTCATAGTGATCCTCCTGCCTCAAATGCCCCAATATTAGGATTATCGGCATTAGGGAAGGTGAGCATTTTTTATAATGCTTATTTTATAGCATAAATACAGGAAATAAAGGATAAATGGAGTTTATAGCACACATTTAGTTTTTTTTTTTTTTTTTTTGGCCAGACATGGTGATATAGAATTACCAGTACTTAGGAGGCTGAGGCCACAAATTCATTGTCAACCTTGGCTACATAGCAAGTTCCAGGCCAGCCTCTGCTACAGAATAAGAGCCTGTCTCAAAAATAATTTTTTTCTCCTTGCCAGACATAGTGGCACATGCTTGTAATCTCAGCACTTGGGAGGCTGAGGCAGGAGGATTATGAGTTTAAGACCTGCCCAAGCTACATAGCAAGATTCTCATCTCAAATCTTAAAAATAAGTTTTCCTTCTTCATTTTTGTTTTGTATAAGTATCCCATCTTGGTTAGGATTCAATTCAATCAATACCAATTTCTCTTTAAAAAAACAAATAAGAACAAAGTAAAGTGTGTATGTACATATTCACATAATGCCACAATGGAACCCATTACTTTGTATGCCTAAAAATACACACATAAAAAAGTCTTCATTTGAAATCTCAACACTTGGGGAGGGCTGAGGTAGGAGGATTATTCTGAGTTCAAGGCCAGTTTGTGGGCTAGCATGAAAAATAACACAAAGAACAAAACCAAACCAAATAAAAATTTTTTTTACAAAAATATTTTTATTAATTTTTTAATGTGTGTGAGTGTATTGCCTGCATGTATGTGAGTGCACCCATGTCACGCAATGCGGAGGAGGTCAGAATAGAGTTTCGGATTCCCCTTCGTAGCTGTCATGTGGGTGCTGGGAATCAAACTCGGGTCCTCTGCAAGAGCAGACAGTGTTCTTAACTGCTAAGGTATCGCTCCAGCCCCCCAAATAAAATTTTTTTAAAAAGGCTTGGACATGTATGGACATCATCCTAACGTTAAGTCAAAAGTCACCTGGAACATGGTGACACTTCCATTAGAGACTGGACATGGAAAGACTCAGATCAAAGGCTTCCGTTTAACAATCTGAGCTAAGCTCTCCAAAACACACAGAATAATCATTTCTTGACTATTTACATAATGTCACAACCTTAATTACTGCAATCCAAATCAAGAATGAGTCAATTTCCTTTGGTTCAAATACCACATTTAAAAAATATTGCAACATTTAGTGAGAAGTCTAAGACACTAAAGGGTTCGGGAAGTTAAGACTCCTTGGACCTGTGAAATTGCTGGCAGACAGAATAATGAAAAGTCATGCCCTTTCTATGAGAAGGAACTGGGCCTAACTAAGAAAGGAGGGGGCTTCTGAAATAAAAATGGCAGCTAGAAAATTGTTAAGACTGGGGCTTTGGTGATTTCTTCTATCAAATCTGGTTCTCTCTTCCCTATATAAAGAAAGAGACTAAGCTGAATCCCAGGCACTAGAGAGGTAGAAGGATCAGAAATTCAAGGTCAGCCTCAACTGTCAGTTCTCAGCCAGCCTGGGATAGAAGAAACTATCTCAAAAATAAACACAAAAAATAAAAAGAACACACAGGACTTGATACCATCCCTGCACCCACTCTTTATGCTACCCTGCATCTTTGAATTTCCTCAACTGGCCAATGAACGCTCCCAGGGCTCTCAGGGGTGCTGTTATACTTGCCTTCCTGCTGCCTGCAGTGTCCCCCACCAGACAAGTAGATAGGTCTTTCTTTTACTTCCTTCTGCTCACAAGCCATCTTGCCAGTGAGATTTTTCTGTCATAATTCAAGTTACACCATTTATTCCCAGCTTATTTTCCTTCATAGTAATTACCTAGCATAATAGTTCTACTTTTTAGTTCATTTCTATCATTTCCTTGCTAGAATAAAAGCTTTGTATCTCATTGTTACTGCTAAGACAGTGTCTGGCATCACGGACCCTCAATACATCAATATTTACTGGAGTAAATGAAAAGGCCTCAACAAACGACAAATTATTTATTCCATTTGTAAAGAAACCAAAGAAAAGAAGCAACAGAATTTAGTATATAATAAGATGATAAGTGCTTAAGGAAGAATATCATGACAACATTAAAAAACATTAAGGGTATAGTTATGGCCTGTGATCTACTCTTTCAGTGTTCTCAAACTCAAGAATACCTCAGAATCACCTGACTGCTTGTTCTAAGTGCGTATTCCCAGGCTTGCCTCTGGAAAGCTGACTGGGTATTTGGTGTGGATGGCTCACAGCACAGCCCTTGAGAAGCATGGCCTCAACATCACTTCTTATTGCATGTGAGACTTTGATAAAGGCAGCTCTTGGCCACAAAGCTCTCCAAAGTACAGTTAATTGACACCATTGTATAATAAGCACTGACTGTCAAAAGTTCAGACATGCATGAGAGATAATCTTTTGCACTTGCACGTGTGTACTTTGACAAAAGGGTGCGTCTCTAGTCATAAAGATCTCCTGTGGTGCTCAGTGTTGTACCCAGGAATGTTGTTATTCTAGGTAAGTACCTTAGTTCAAGGCCATTAAATCAAGTACATACTAAGTGTGCTTAACCCACTGCAAATTCTGGTTTTGTAATACTGTATTCATAAAGCTAGTTGCATGTTTTTCCTTAAGTTCAGACCTACTTCATACTTTAACCACACAGAAAGCCACATGTTAGATAAAATATACAGCATGATTTTTTCATAATAAAAACAAATCATACTATTTCCAATTTGATCTTGGATAACAAAACAAACTCAGACCCTACCACAGAACAATCAGGAAAGCTACTTAAAGTGTACCTAAGAACAAAGACTGCTTTTTACATTAAAACAAACAAACAAACAAAAACCCCTTAAAGTCAGATGCAGTTGTGCACACCTATAATTCCAACAGCATGAGAGGCTGAATTCTGAGTTCAGGCCAGAGTCTATATAGAAAGAGTCTCTCAAAACAAGCCAGCACTTAGGAGGCAGAGGCAGGAACATCTTAAGTTTCAGGTCAGCCCTGACTACACAGTCAGTTCCAGGCCAGCCTAGGCTAGATCAGGCCCTGTCTCTAAAAAATGCTTTTTTGTTGTTGTTATTTTATTATTTTTATTTTATGTGTATGAGCATATTGCCTGCGTGTATGTTAAATGCACCTGTGTCGTACCAATGCCCGTGGAGGTCAGAAGAGGGTGTAGGATATCCTGGAACTGGAATTAATGGATGGTTGTTAGCCACCACCCAGGTGCTGGGAATCGAACCTGGGTCCTCTGCAAGAGCAGTCAGGGCTCTTAACTGCTGAGTCATCTCTTCAGCCTCCCAAAATGTTTTTCTTTTTTGTAATGCGGTGGGGGGGGGTCTTTGTTTCTTGCCCCCAGAAGCCAGCTAAGGAGGTGCTGTGATTCTAGTACTAAAGGGCCTAAACAGACATTCTACTACTAAGCTCTTCTAGCCCCAAAGTCATTTCTTTAAACATTAGATCAGCAACCCTCAAAAAATATAGGTCTTTTTGCCACTTACTCTACTGAAGGGCTACACAAAGCAGCTTGCTACACTGTGTCAAGAATGGAACTGTGCAAACAGATGTTTTCTACATAGTCCAAGGACCCTAACTCATAGGCTTTTACTCAGGAAAAGTTTCTGTTTTTCTAATGTAGAAACAGCTGGTGCTTACCTCTCCAGGGAAAACAGTGGTTTCCAAAGGCCACCAGAGGATGGGAGTGATTATTTTTTCTTCTTTTTCATATGAACATGTCTCTGGACTCAACTCTTGTTCCAAAGCCTGAAATGCTCTTTACACATCTTGGTAAGAGCAGCCGTCAGGGACAGAAAGTCACGGTGCCCAGGCAAGTTCACAGACCTGCCTACAAGTGTTCATTTGCTAAGCACTAATGTTGAAATGCACGAAAGAAATTCCCACAGAGGTTTAGGGAGTCATTGGCCTGGACTATCTTTACAGTGATTTCAAACTAATTATGGACTAAGTAACATACCACAGTATATAACTATTTCTTGAATGAGTAATTTAGCCTAGAATGCAAAGCCCTGGGTTTAATCCCTAGCACCAATAAAGAAAAAAAGGTAATTTATTACATGTAACTCCAATTTTGGGTTGTTTATTTTTTTGTCTTTTTGAGACAGGGTCTCCCTGCAGCCCCAGCTAGCCTAGAACTCACTATGTAGACCAGGCTGGCCTCGAGTGCTGGGATTAAAGGTGTGCACCACTACACCTGGCATAACTCCAGTTTTGCAAGAACACTTCTAGGGATGTCTCATAAAGAGCTACATTAAACTGACATTATTTTTGCTAGAGATAATGCAAAGCTAGTAAAATGTGGGCTCTTCTGAAGAAATAAAAAAATAAGGGACCATGCCACCTGAATACCCGCCCCCCCCCCTTTTTTTTGTAAGAGGGAATGTCCTGCTAAATTCCAAACTAGTGGTAGGCCAACTGGCTTTCTCAATAAACTCACCTTCTCTCCTTGGAGTGATGGGACTGAGTCCCGCAAACTGTGAAAGCTGTCTTTGATGTGGTCCCTACGTTTTCGTTCCAGTGCATTATGATGAGCCCGTTTGTCAGCCTAGGAGAGTGGAGAAAGAGCATGTTAGGGATGCCTGTCCTATTACAGGTGGATGTGGTACAGCCTGGAAGTATATGCAGTCAGCGCTGTCCAGGGCGAGTGGACTGGAAAGATTTGTCGAGCGAGGTGGGCAGTTAGGAGTCTCCAGAATTAGGCTCTGTTAAAGGGGGAGAAAGGGATGAGCAAGGCTTTCGACAGGAACATCCAAAGTAGCGTGATGGATCCAGCTCATGCACAAGTAAGATCAAAGTTATTCATGGGGACAAAATGTGAGTCTCCTGCAACAGTGTCCCCAACTTACTTACGTGACAGAGCAGCTGCCAGTCCACAGTTGGGATGTAACTAAGGAAAGTGCCAGTGGGCCCTTTCATAAGATATGGTCACCACTATGAAACTTTGGGGGGAGGGGGTGGTGTGATCAGGTGCAAAAGCACTGGTGCAATGCTTCTATCCACATGAAACCCCCCAATGTCAGGCTCTGCTCTGATGTCTCTGCTAAAGGCCACTCATCCTCTCTCAAATCATATCCTCAGTGCATATCCTCTCATCAAACCATCCAAGAGAAGCCAAAACCTCTGCAAAACCCAGTTGCACGGATTCAGGTTCACTAGGACAGAGCTGACAGACATGCCAACTGCATTTGGGCTTCCTCTGGCAAAGACTGAGCCAGAAAGGCAGTTCTTAGGTGGCAGACCTGCTGATACCTACATGCTTTCAGTAAATTCCCTCGTGCACTTTCAGCAGGCCAGGCTAATTTGGTAATTTTCCAAACACTCAAACTAGCCTTTAACCTTTCCTACTTGGAAGAACAATCAGCTGGAGAGGACGAGGACTGCCAACCAATCAGGAAGGGTAAGGCAGCAGAGTACAGTGCTGAGGAAGCTTCATCAGGTCCCCATCAGAAGGACATCCCCTCTAAGTGAAACACAAGTGCTTGCTTAAGGAAAAATTTCATCACACCTAAACTCCAGGAATTTAAGAAAATATTCTCTGAGAATTTACCTTGCTTGGGACAAGGCTGCACTGAGTTAGCCTAAAGAGTCCATCTGTATATGGGAAAATGAGCTGGCTTTAATCTGCCCAGACAGTGTGACAGGAGTTTGAAGACTTAGCAACAAGCACAACTTAGCTTAACAATGCCACTTCCAATGAATCCTTGTACTAGAAAAGATGTACAGACAAAAATCTATAAAGAAAGAGTTATGAGAATAAAAGGATTTGAAATTCTTCAATTATCAAACCCTGAAAGTCTGAGTCACTCTACAGGAAGAGCCTGGAGCCCCTGTGGTCATTCTGGTTCCTTCCTGCTTTCTCAAGAACCTCATCTATGGTTCTGTTGGATACCTGGTTCCCATCATAGCCATAGTCTCCTAGAACATGTCACTCTTTTTAGTAGTAAAAACCAAGAGCGCTTCTAAAGTGAGGAGCACTTGTAAAGTTATCCCATCTGAAGCTTGAGTGCACTATACAGTAAAATATCTGAACTACAGTTATATAGAAAATAGAATGAGGACTCTCAAAGGATAATCAAGCAGGAAACTTGGCTAGAGGTAGGATCTGTATCATACAACACCAGAATAAGAAATCACAGCTGCAATACAACATAATTTGAAGAACTAAACATATGAAGTACCCAGATAAAATGGCCTGGACAATATTTGCCATGCGTTGGCCCTCTGGTGTTTGTTCTATAATCTCCAAGATGATCTATTTACATGCAAATTAACTGCTCAGCCTTGGTCTCCAGCAGCAGCCCAAGATACTCCTGTCTACTAAATCACCCCATTCCTGGCCTTCCTCCCAGCTAAAGGGCTGAGCACAGAAGCAGTGACACCAGTTACCCACAATCCCTCTTGTTGATACAAATAAAATCCCAATTGTCTAGGTTTGCTCTGGGAGAACCCTGCAAATCTCAAACAGCTAGAACTGAGTTGGACCTGGTCTCATGTGGGCCTGTGCTGCAGGCATGGAGCTAAGCATAATAACACCAAAATCACCCCCAGGATGTACTATCCCCTTCTATTCGCTGAGCACTGAAAGGACTCAAATGGACAAGCCTTTTGGTTAGAGGATTGTAAGTGAACTTGGCTATGGACCATGAGCAGAAATCTTGGCTTCTCATCTGGGGAGCCAGCCAAGTTAGAAGTTGGCTCAACAAGCGAAGGCAGCAGTCCACTGCCTGGTAGAGAGCCTGGGCCGGGGACTGTTGTTCTCCAAGCAGTGGATGGAATTTCTGTGGTGGTTCCAGACCCAATTTAACTAGCAGAACAGTGGAATCTTAGACCAATCTGTCCTGCCATGTCTATCCCTCAGCTGTTCTGCTTAACCAGAGTCAATGTTAACGCTCTTGAGACAATGGCAAGGATGCATTTGTTTCTCCTCTTCCCCAAGCCTCATTTGCAAAGGCAAGTGAAAAACATGCAGAACATGCCAACTCCAAGCAACTCTGAATTAAATGACATTACTAGTGCTTACAAGAGCACATGAAAAACTGAAACACCTTTACACAAGGCTGAGAATTCTCTCTGGGAAACACTTCTAAGCTACAGAGCCTTCTAGTCTGATGCCCCCACCCTCCCATGATGAGCCAGACAGCAGACCAACTACACTGCATTGCTAGCCACCTTCTTTCACTGGCAGTCCTTTCCCAAAAGGCCAAGATTTCAGGGTTGAGAAAGAATAGGTGAAGGCTCTTAGTGTAAGGTACTGGAGATCCTCCCACAAAAGTCTTTGTTAAGCAGTCTAACAAGATCAGTGGAACAAATCAAACAACTCAGATGAGTTTTTCTCTCACCTGTACTGAGGACATCTGTACTACGGTAATAAAAACACTGATATTGCCTGTACCCTTGCAGAATTACACACAATTCTAGGAGATAAGAGAGGTCTTCTTGGGCTGTGCTGCAGGTTCCCAAATAACCCCTCTAAACATCCTTTAGGAACAGTGGCTGGATACTAGCTCTTCAACACAGAATTTGCAATTTCTGCCAGAAAGCCCTTTTTCGTTCGGTTAGTTTGCACACTGCAGCCTAACAGAAATACTGAGGGGCTATGTAATACCAAAGAGTGGCCCACAGATGGTCAACAGGAACTACGGCACCAAATCACTTCCAGCTTTGACATCTTTGCCAAGGTTTTTACTCAGCTTCAGAGCTATATTTCTACCACTTTCCATACTGGCAGCCAGGATAAAAATTTTCATCTATAATTTGTCCAACTCTCACCCTAACAAACATATGTACCAAGTGTTAAATGTTGAAGGCAGGCATTTTGTTGGTCAATAAGTTAGTTGTTAAACTGGCAGGAGGTCACAAAAGCTAAGGAAACCTGTTCAGAATTGAGGAAATCTCTTAAAATTATTTCCTTTCAACTTACTGCAGAGAATCCATCTTCATTTAAAGCATTTCACTAGTTAGTGACCTTATTTCCCACAGGATCTGGGCAAACAGCATAAGAACTGCTTCATTATTCAAGAATGGACAAGGTTTTCCAGAACAGCCCCACTGTTATAAGATACCTGACACCCAACTGTTACTCTTATAAGGGGAAATCTCCTCAATGCTGATGCAGAAAATCCTCAACAGAGGGAATTTGTGTTGCCCACTGAATATTTACTGCTTTTAAGAAATTTAAAGGTTGCACTTTAGTGGGAAGACAGTTGCGTGTGATTATCAAGCTATTCTTACCAAGAACACTGAAAATACAAAGGCTCCAAATTCTTATCCACAAGTATCTATTACTTCTGAATGATTACAACCAGATACAATAAAACAATTTCTATGCAACTTAAAATGTTTATTCCAACCAACACAAAAACTGAAAGATGAAGTATCAGGTAATTGAGATGAGATAAACTCACTAAAGTCCCTGTTAGGAAGACATTAATTTCCCAACACTTCTGCTTGAAGCACATTGTTGGAATACCTTTCTGTGAGCAATGAATGCACTTGTTTTGAGGCTTTTCCCATCTTTTAGTGCCTAAAACAACCTGCAAACATGATAAGCCACATACATTATACTCTAGCCATCCAAGAGGAAGAATTCTTTGGTTAGGGAATTTTAATTGAACTTGGAACTTGGGCCTGATGGCACATGCCTGTGATTCAGGCCGTGGAGAGGTGGAGGCAGAAGAACTGTTCCTAGTTCAAGATCAGGCTAATAGCAAGACTCTGTCTTGACACACATCTCCCTTCTGCCACCCCAAAAAAGAAAGAAAATCAAATAGGATTCATTGATCAATTCTATCACCCTTACCAGTCTCTTGATAAAACAAAGTACTTTTTAACCTTAAAAATTCTTTACCTTTACAGGCAGAATCAGGGAAGGAGACCTGCTATGTGAACATTTCAATGTCAACACTCTTAAGCAGAAACAAAGAATATGCACCTTGCAGCACTTCTGTCCCAGGTAAAACAGACTCGCTTCCTGAATGAATTCCAATCTCAAAAGTGGCCAAATTCATTCCCTTCTGAATACAACATGATTCCCAAAGCAAAGAGCCCTGAGAAGTTAAAAATACTTTAAACCAGAAAGGTCCCAAAGTGGAATAGCACAAATCTATTTTAAATCTCTAATAGGTACTGTAACTGCAATGTGCTCAGCTGACTCAAAGGGCATTACACTGGGACAAAACATTGGGAAAGTCCTCAGGTTTCCTGACCAACAATAATCTTACATTTCATGTAAACTTTCACTCCATCCCAAAGAAATTTCCCAATCAGAAATAAATGAAACCTTTTGAATAAAATATTTGCCTCAAATTTATCTTTAAAATACAACCTTTTCCCTTAAAAAAAAAATAAGAAAAACATAGCACCACCAGTGGGCTTCTGCACATATGGAATTTAGTAATAGTGTTTGCGGTTACTTCCTTTAACAAAGCTTGCTGTTCACCAGAGACGCTGTTTTCTATTTGTTCAACATTGGTCAAATCAGTTTCACTTTCTGTTACAGTTAGCTGTATTACCTAATACTGAATAGTCTCTATGTTTCATGTGGTAAGGCCTAGATATTATACGTACATTGTAAATTATGATCATCTTTGCATATTAGGACTCACAGAACATTTTCCAAATAATTTTGTTTTTTGTGTCAGGGTCTTACTCTGTAGCTCAGCTCAAAAATCATTCTTCCTGTCTCAATATCCAGAGTGCTAGGATTATAAGCATGAGCTACCATACCTGGGTTCCAAATAACTTTTGCAAGTTCTTCTGCAGTCCTAAAAGCTTAATTGTTCAGAGTCCACATCTTTTCCTGAATGATTTCCCCCAGACAAAACTTAAGAATAATTCCCCCCATTAAAAAAAAAGAAGTGTTAGTATTTACACTAAATTTCAGCAAACAGATATACTTTGGTTGGAGGGACCCTCTACCTACCCACTCATACTTACTTGGTATTCTGCAAAATTTGTCTATAATATACATGCCTTTTCTCTCTATGCTACTGTGATTAATTTAGACCAGATAATATTAAAATCTCAACAAGTAAGTATACCAAATTAAAATAAAGGATCTCAAAGTTCAAATCCTGGCAATAAGAAAAAAAGTCCCAAAACGAAATGAAAAAAATCTAAGCAACAGAAAAGGAAAAGCATCCAGACAAAACAAGATCAGCATCATAGAATAGAAGCCTTTTCATAATTTAGTAAATGAATTTACACCAACACCCAGGTGGATGAGTATTTTGAAGTAAGAAAGCTTTCAAGAACTGTAAGTCAAATTTTCACTTAGAAAACTTATTTCACTGAAAAGTCAATCTAATTCCAACTCGAAGGACAGTTACTCAAAGGAAGTCTTACCAATTCTTGCCCTCTAACCCTGATCAAGCCCTGGGGAAGACTCGGCGAAAAACTGAAAAAATTTTATAGAAAGGGCCGAAGCGCAAAATACTATGCCCACATTAAGGATAACAATAACTGAAAAACAAAACATAAAAGGAATACGATTTTCAAATATATCTGACAACATTTCAAAAAGCAATAAAACTATTTTTAGTAACTATTACTCAGGAAAAATTCTTAAAACTTCTGGAATAACTATATCCTCAGATTTTATGTGAACAATCAGTTCTCAAAAAACAAAACCTGTACCATCTCTGAGGTTTAAACTCCAACAATAAAAAAAATTCACTGTCTATGTCCCAAGACAAAATGAAAAAAATCTAAGCAACAGAAAAGGAAGAGCATCCAGAGAAAACAAGATCAGCAGCTGAGGAACTGGCTGCACCCGGGAATTATTAAATTCTTACACCAGCAACACTAAAGTGAAATCCTGCAACCAGTTTCTTCAGTAGTAGGAACCGAACCCACGGCCTCATGAAAGCTATGCAAGTGTCCTACGGACAGAGAAAGACTGATAGATAAATTCTTGATTGTTTGGACTGTCTCTGTAGTCCAGGCTTGCCTCAAAATCATGTCTCAGCCTCCTAAGTACTGGGCTTGCAGGACTGGATCACAACACTGTTTTTCTTTTTTGTTTTGTACTTTTATTTTGAGGCAGGGTCTCACTGCATTGCCCAAGTAGGTCTTGTATCTGTGATCTTCCTTCCCTGGCATTCTAAGCAGCTGGGTTTACAGGTCTGAGCTATCAGGCACTGCTGCATACTACAAACTCTTAAAGCCCCCAAACAGCTGATCCATGTTGCATTTTAAAAATCAGATAAAAGGGGCTGTTAAGAAGGCTCAGTGGGTAAAGGTACTTGCCGCCAAACCTGACCACCTGAGTTCAATCTCCAGGATCCACATGTTAGAAGTAGAGAACAGACTTTCCCAAGCTGTTTCTCTGACTTCACACATGAGCCAAGGCATGGGCATGCCCTCCTAGAATAAATGTAACTTAAAAAAAGCAGTTAAATACATGAGGGGTTGTATTTGTAGCTCAGTGGTAGAGATTGCCTAGTGGGCTCAGGACCCTCGGGCACAACCTAAAATTAAATAAACAGAAATACAAAACAAAACAAAAATCCAGGACAATCTGGGTTTCTAATTTCTTTGGCAGTGGGAAGATCCAGGGAATATGGCTCAGTGGTAGAAGGTATAACCCCCAGTATGGGGAGGGGAGGGAATATCCAGGAAAAATAAAGATCTGACAATGCGGAGCTCTCTCACATATCCACCACTGGAGTTAGGTAGTAGCTGCCTTTTTAGAAGTGGAGTAGATTCTTCAGCACCCTAGTCTCCACCTCTTCTCTTTTATTCTTGTCTGTCGCACTACCTGGCCCTCATAGGCAAAAGGGATTTTGACCCTCACTCTATATGACTCTTACCATATCTTAACTATCAAATATCACATACTTGTCTCTCCTCTCTGATTTGGATTTATTCTGGATTTATCCCTTTTTTCTCTATATATACACACTTAAGTCTCAGATTCCAATAACATTGAGACTGTGGTGTCAACCTAAATCCACAGAACCACTTACAGAAAACATTAATAATCAAAACCCTAAGAAATTATTGATAACACTACATGGGCTCATCTGCGCCTTCCAGCAATGCTCTTGCAATACCACTTCAACATTTTTTTTCTTCTGAAATGGAGAGTCAGACCATGAGAAGCTGTTATACTTTCAGGATGTAACTTCTGGCTCCTTTCTATTTCAAATTTCTGTATTCAGAACACCAAGCTTTACTACATTCTATGGGTCTGCAGCAGTCACATGACTTGGTTAAAGGCGATTATTATATGTGGGTGCAGCTTCACACAACTATGCAGATATGGTTTAAAACCGACTTGTTCCTAAATAACTCTTCTGACCAGCCTGCTCTGAAATACTACTACCATTCACTAAAGAACGCTTTTCATTTCTCACATGCGGCGGCTGGCTCCTTCAATTGAAAACTATACAATTCAGTTCGCTGCACACAGCTCCTCTCAATCACTGAAGTATTTACCACTCGAGAATCTAGAATCATGGGATCTGGAAGCCCTCCCTCCAACCCCAGAAGGCTCCATCTCACCTTAGCGGTTAAGAGAAGCGTTTACTAGAATATTAAAAGTAATAGAACGATCTCTTTTTCTCTCTGACCCCAAAAAGGACTAAAATTGAACGGAAATGAAAACGAAATGGAGAGTAGGAGACGTACCGCAGATTGAAACCTCGGTTGCTCTTCCTGGAATAAGAGAGAAAAAAAAATAGAAAATATAGAAGTTATTTTTACACTTCGCATTCAATAATAAGAAAGAAAATGCCGGCGGCGAAGGAAGCGGCGGGTGGGGAGTCAGCCCGACACCCCTCCCTCCCTCCCCAGCGGGATCCGGCAGCCTAGGAGGGGTTCCCGGGCGCCGCCTCTCCTTCCGGGCTCCGAACCCGATCAGGGGGGTCCGGAGCACTGCCGCCTCCTCGACTCGGACACCGCTCGGGCGTCTAGAACCTCCAGCTCCTCACTCCCCAGGATCCACGGGTCACGGGAGGTGGGGATCGTGACCCAAGGAGCAGGTCCTGAGCGCTGTCCTCTTGCCCAGGATCCGGATAATGGGATTCTGGGCGCACCCCATTCGCGTCCTGCGATCCCAAGTGGGGTAGGGTGGAGAGGGAGGCCTCGGCACCCTCCCGAGGAGGAGGAGGTGGGGGTCCCAGAGGTCGCGTGTCGGCTCCCACCTCCAGCTCTAGGAGGCCGCTCGGGCCAGGAGACTGGAGGGGAGCGAGCCCCGAGCGCAACGCAGGCGGTCCCAGCCCGGGGAAGGGGACGGAGGAGCGGCTGTCCGGGCCCCCTCCCGCCGCCGTCCCGCGGAGAGCCCCGGCCGCCGTCCCCGCCAGACAACCCCAACGGGAAGGAAGAAGCCCCGGGACTCACGTCGCTCTCCACCTCGATGTCATCGTTATCGCTCATTTCCTACGGCCCAGGGAGCGGCCACTGCAGCGGCGGCAGGGGAGGGGAAGGGTGGAGGGGAGGGGGAGTCACCGACAACAACTAGCCGAGTGCCCCCACGCACACACTCACTCACTCACTCGCTCTCTCACTCACACACACACACACACACACACAACACGGGCGACAACCACCTCCTCACTGCAGCACCGGATCAACGGCGGCACGCACGCCCGGTCGGCCCCCCAACACGTGACAGGGCTCGCTGCGCCGGGGCAGCCGAGACTTGTAGTCCTCGAGCTACTGAAGAGCGAGCGGAGCGGCGTCCGAGAAACTACAAATCCCATAAAGAACCGCACCCAGTCTTCGCCAGTCCGGCTTGTTGACAGAGCCCAAGGCGCCTGCGTGCCTCGTGGGGGCGGAGAGCAGTTGCGCGGTGCCTGCTGGGAGACGTAGTCCACAGACCGCGAGTTGTCAGGAGATTTTTTTTTTTTTTTTTCCTCCACAGGCGGCCGAGAGGCTGCTGGGAAGACAGGACACGTGGAGGGAGCCCGGCTTCTGGAGCTGACCACTGTCTGAGCTCTGAGCTCTGGGCTCCGGGCCCAGGGGACTGGGTGGAGGCTCGGGGGGAGAAGCTGGCTGCTAAAATAACGCTGTCTCTCCTTGGCGAGACTGGTTTTACATTGTCTTATTTAATGCTGGAACCGCTCCAGTTGCGCCCTGGGGCGTAACCCTCCCCGAGGAAATCGTGCTGCTGCGGACCCGGGGGCGCGGTCCGCATACCCACACAGACCCTCGGGGGTTTGGTTTGGGCATTGCTGGACAGGCTAGAGGACCGACCTCGCGGTGCCACCCCTGGCCTCCAGGATCTTGTATTCATTTGTCAGAGAGGACCGTCCTTAGGCACGTGAGACTTGTAAATTTACAGAACCTCGCGTAGGTGGAAGTAAAAGCATCTTCTGTGTGTGCCGAAGCCCGTGCAGCTTAGGGAGTGCCCCAGTTCAGAGAACCATAATTAAGACCTGCAAAAAAGGATCAAAACGGGAAATTTGTGCAGCTCCCTATCGAGTTAAAATCATATTTATACACTTAGACATGACGTGTAATTACATCCACCCCACCAGTATTTATTGAACACCTAACATGTGGAGCACGGGAATACCATATTGTGTAAGGCTAAGCCGGTCCCTGCCTTCATGGAGATCACAAGTGGAAGCGAAAACCAGACTGCCCCACCACCATTTTCGATGTGCATCAAGTCTTAAGAGAAAAGAAAAAAAAAAAAAAGACACCCACCACCATCAGAGAAATTTACCAAACTACTCTTTTACAGTCTCCAAAATGAATGAAATCTTGGATTTGTTCCATGAGTTACTGATTCCTGAGTGAAAATCATTTTATCCGACTGTTGAATGTGGAAACTTGGTCGTGCAACACAATCTTTGTGACATATATCCTTTTATGAATGTATAGTTATAGTTCTTATTGAAGAAATGAATGTAGGTTGGGTGTAGTGTCACTAAGGAGGTTGAGGCAGGAGGATTACCACAAGTTAGAGGTCAGCCTGGGCTACATTGTGCTTTTTAGGCCAACTGTGGCTCTATAGGGAGACTATTGCAATCAGTCACTCATTCTTTTTCAATCTAGTTTTTAGTAAGAGACTGTTGAACCAACAACCAGTAGTGAAAAAAAAATCATTTGTATTTGTCCTTAAGTGAACCACTCCAGCTGAAATCTGTAGACTTTACAAATGCCTCTCTCCCTCCCCCTGCCCCTCCTCCTTCCCTTCCTCTTCCTCTCCTCTTTCCTCTCTCCCTCCTTCTCCCCAGCTCCCTGTCTCTCCCTCCCTTCTCCCCATTTTTTTGTAACAGGGCTTATATAGCTCAGGATGGCCTCAAACTGGCTATGTAGCCAAGCCTAGTGTTGAGAAAACCATCATAAGTAGATGGTTATGTGATAGGAGGCTGTGGACTGAGGGAGACAAGGGTGGTAGCTCTTTGATTCCTTAATTGGATACTAGAAGTTAGGGCTGATGGATGATTGCTGTAAACAATCCTTGGCACCTGCAAGGGGCAGAGAGTGCTGGAAGATAATCCTAGCAGGTGAAACTTACTTTTGGTCTTAAAAAAAATCTCTATGCTTGACCCACATCTCAGGTGAATTAAGTTAAACCTCTGACAGTGAGGACCAATGAGCAATACTTCTCAAAGCTCTTCAGGTGATTCCTATGTGAAACTGCTAGCGCGAATGCTAAGATGAATAGGACAGGCCTCAGCTAAATTGTATACTTTGAAAGAGTGAGTTTTATGATATGTTAATAATTATATTTCAGTGAAGCTGTTATAAAAATAAAAAATGATCTTTACTCACATGGAACCTAAAACCTGATAAAAGAGTAAATTATCAAAACAACACAGTGAACAGACATGTGTCAAGAAGGTTGTAGAGCAGGTAACAGTAAGAGTTTAGAGAGTGCGGGGGCTCAGGTAGGTTGGGTAGCTATAGATCAGGGCCATTTTAGGCTGTCAGCTCCATAGGATAAGAGCTGGTCTGCAGACTAGACCAGATTTTGCTCACCATGAATATCCATGGGTAGGAAGGTCTGGACAAGTAGGTTGAGGTGGGGAGGAAAGGCTTTCCAGGTAGAGACAGACCTTAACACATCTCTTCCTAGTAATTTTGGGGGAGGATGCTGGAGGAGCTTAAAACATGGTCTCACTTTGTAACCTAGGCTGGCCTCAAACTCTCAATAATCTTCCTGCCTCAGCCGAGGGCTGAGATTACAGGTGTGTACCTGTCCATGTCTAGCTTCTTCCTAGTAACTATTAAAAACTGTCCATTTGTGTAGTACATCTAAGACAAAAAAAAAGAAAAACCAAAAATCCACAAAAAAAACCCCTGTACCCAACAGTTGTAGAACATTATTTTCAAGTACTCATGGGACATTACAAGAACTTACTATGTTCTGAACATAAAAGAAATCTCGGTGTTTCAAGAGTGGGATCTTAGAGAACATGTTCTTAGCTCTAATGCACTAGAAATAATAATAAAAGCTGAGACTGGGGGTTAGTTCAGCTGTACAGCACTTGTATGTATAAGGACTTAAATTTGATCTCTAGCACTGCAAAAAAAAAATTAAAAAATAAGTCAAAATGGTGGCACATGCCTATAATTCCAGCACTCAGGAGGTAGAGGCCAGAGGATCAGAAGTTCAACGTCATCCTCAGCTACATAGGGACTTTGAAGCCAGTCTGTGCTAGAGACTCTCCAAAGGAAAGGGGAGGGGGGAATCTAACTAGAAAAATCTTCCTTATTTGGAATTTATGAATCTCTCTCTCTCTCTCTCTCTCTCTCTCTCTCTCTCTCTCTCCTCTTTTTTTTCCTTGAGATTCCACTTGGGATGGAGGCAGAAATCGGACCATCTCTGTGAGTTCAAGAACCAGCCTGATCTACATAGTGAGTTCTAGGCCAGTGCATCTTCTCCAAAATTCATGTGTTGAAACTTAATAATCAATATAGTAGTATTAAGCAGGGTCACCACGCCCGGCCTCTGACCATCTCTTTAATGATGACCCAAGACTGAATTTCAGGCATGGAAGCACAGCACTCAGAGGCTTAGGCAAGAAGATCAAGAGTTCAAGACCAGGGACTGAGGGCATGGTTCTGTGGGTAAAGTGCTTGCTGTACAAGAATGAGGACTTGAGTTCAGATCCCCAGCACCCATGTAAAAGCCCAGCACAGCAGCCACTCTGGCTGAAAAGGCCAGCTCCAAGTTCCAGCCCTGTCTTAAAGTAAAACAGAAAACCAACCAAACAAACAAAAGAGAAAAAGACAAAATGGTGGAGAGCAAAAGAGGATGATGGGAGGATGTAACCTGTGGTCTCTACATGCGCACAGGCTCAGGCACACTCTTGCGTGTGCATGCACACACACACTAACCCCCCTCACACACACAATAAAGAGTTAAAGGTCTGTGTGGACTATTTAGTGAGTTTGAGGACAGCCTGGATTACATGAGACTGTCTCAAGAAAAAAAATCAAAAATAATAATGATAATAATAAAACTGAGTGTATTTGTATGAGTATATGTAGAGAAATATGTAGGTTATTAACAAAAATGTATATCTTTGGATAGTGAGAATTTCCAATGATTTTTCATTTTCTTTTAAGCATGCAGCATCATTCTTTCCAAAACAGTAGAGCTATTAAAAGACAACTACTATCTCCACAAGTCAACTATCTTCCCTAAGCAGCAAATGTTTCAAGCCATAACCCTCAGAAGAAAGTCCCATCCTTTTCTCCATGTCAGTAGTGCTTGCTTTCTCCTTATTTGGGGGAGGGAATGTAACCACCAGGATCCCTGTAGGAACCTGCTGGCTCACTTAAATAAGGACCGACCAGTTAAGGTTTTTTATGAAAAAGATAGGCCTGGGGGCATAGCTAAATGGTATAGCATGTGTCTAGCATAATGAAGCCAAGAGTCAACCCTCAGCACTGTAAAAAAATATATATACATATATATGTATACATTTTTGAGACAGGGTCTCCCTGTAGCCCCAGCTGGCCTGGAGCTCCCTATGTAGACCAGGCTAGCCTTGAACTCACAAAGATCTGCCTGCCTCTGCTTCTTGAGTGCTGGGATTAAAGGTGTATACCACTACCTGGCCATAAAAAATATTTAAAATATTTTATTTATTATTTTTATTTTATGTGTATGAGTGTATTGCCTACATGGCAAGGACATAGAGATAGAAGACCTCTTATTCATCACTGGTAGGAGTGTAGGCTAGTATAGCCATTATGGAAATCAAGATGGAAGTTTCAAAAAAATTAAAAATAGAACTTCCATAACCCAGCTGTACCATTCCTGGGCATACACCTAAAGGACTCTGTATCTTACCACAGAGAGTCTAGCACATCCAGGTTTATTGCTACATGAATCACAATAGAAATGGAGCCAGCCTAGATGATCATCAACAAATTAATGGATAATGAAAATGTGATATATGTACATAATAGAATTTTACTCAGCTGTGAAGAAAAGATAAAATCATGAAATCTGAAGGAAAGTAGATGGATCTGGAAACTATGATATTAAACAAGGTGACCCATACTCAGACAAAAGTCATGTGTTTGCTCTTGTATGCTGAGATCTGCATATAATGACTATAAATATGTGTATGAGGGGTGGGGTGTGTGGGGATAGGCTATGAAACCAGAAAGAAGACCACGTGAGGGGAACAAAAGTGCTGAGGAAGGGGGAGGGACACAGGACATAGGAAAGTGGAAAAGAGGCTCCAAGGAGGGGTCAGGGGAATGGGGGAGGGGAACCAACAAAAACAAACTGTATGAAAATGCTGTAAGGAAATCTAATGCTGGAGATGTTAATTTAAATTTCTAATGTTTTTATTTATTTTTATCTCGTGTAATGAGTATATTGCCTGCATGTATATAAGCACACCTGTGTTGTGCAATGCCCGCACAGGTCAGAAGGAGGTGTTGGAGTTACAGACGGTTGTTAGCCACCATGTGGGTGCTGGGAATCAAACCTGGGTCCTCTTCAGGAGCAGTCAGTCAGTGCTCTTAACCACTGAGTCAACTCTCCAGCCCCAATTTAATTTTCTTTTTAATTTAAAAAAATGATTTTTTTTTTACCAGTTGCTTATGAACAGCATATAGGGGAACTATAGAATATTGCCCAGCTTTGTTAGTACTCTGTCCCTATACCTATGCCCAGAGAGGAGAGGGGACAGAGTGAGGACCAGAATCAGGAAGAAGGGCTAAGTATTAAAAACCAAACTTTCAGGCTGGAGAGATGGCTCAGCTGTTAAGAACATCAACTGTTGTTGCAGAAGACTGGGGTTCGAATCACAGCACTCACATAGCAGCTAACAACTGTCCATTAACTCCAGTTCCAGGGGATCCAACAGCCTTTTCTGGCCTCCGTGGGCATTGCACAACACGGCTGCACTTACACACATGCAGGCAATACACACATACACATAAAAATAATAAATAAAATGTTTTTAAAAATAAATAAAAACAACTTCCAGAGCCCAGTGTGGTGGCACATGCCTTTAATTCCAACACTCAGGAGGCAGAGGCAGGCAGATCTCGGTGAGATTGAGGTCAGCCTGGTCTACATAGTGAGTTACAGGCCAGCTGTGGCTATGGGGGACCCTGTTTCAAAAAGAAAAAAAACAACCAAAACAGAACTTCCAGTGGCTAGAGAGATGGCTCAGCAGTTAAGAGCACTTGCTGCTCTTGCAGAGGGCAAGAGTTCAGTTCTGGTATCCACATCAGGAAGTTCACAACAGCCTGTTAACTCCAGCCCTCTTCTGGCCTCCACAAGTACTTCTGTTCATATGCACACACATCTACACATAAATAAAATTAAAAATAAAACAAAACCAAACAAAACCACAAAACTTCCATATGACCCAGCTCTACAACTCCTGGTCATATACCTAAAGGATTCTTGGGTAGAGAGGACCCTGGACCAGAAGCATAGGCCAGGGCCCCAGAGCAGGTGGAGATGGAGGACCGAAGGGAAGGTCTTAAGCACAATGAGAAATATATCTCCTCTTTTCACCTTTCCACAGAAAGCAGGGAATGTGTGGTCCATTGGAAGGGAGGGGAAGATATGGGGGATATTTTGGCATATACTCTTTCTCCATTTGCTTCTCCATGGAGGACAGCGACTAACTCATCATTATAGGGATGGAAAACTTTCCCTCTACCCTCTGAGGGTTGCACAACCGAGTCTACAAAAGCAAGTGACAGCAGACAGGAGAAAGGGTATATGAAGGGTCTGGGGATGTGGCTCAGTTGGTAAGTGCCTGCCTACCATGCATAAATCTGAGTGTGGTGACACGCACCTATGTTCCCAGCACTGAGGAATAGAGGCAAGAGATCAGAAGTTCACCCAAGAGCCACTCATCAAAATCCAGCTCGTAAGTCCTCCTAGCCCTACCCATCCTGGCCTTCCTCAGCTTCCCTCTTCCCCTAAGTAGGGACACCATCCACACAGCTGCCAAAGCTAGATACCTGGGAGGGAAATCTTCCTTTTCCCTCTCAGCTGCTTTGACCCACTGGCTGAACAAGAATTCCCCTGGGTTTGGAGGCGGCCAGCTCGATTTTAGCTGCTCCGAGAGTGCTTTTGTACCATTTTCTCAAGAAGACAGCATTTTTCACTATCGGTTTTGTTTTATTGAGGTACAGTCTCACTATGTAGCTCAGGCTGGCCTCGAGCTAGTGATCCCCCTGCTGCTTCTTTCTTTGTGTGAGGAATGCAGGTGCACGCCATCACACTTTCACCATCTATTTTTATTTGACGTTGCTTATTTTTTAACTATTGTTCCACTAGACCTTGAGCAGTATGAGGCCAGAGATCTCATGATTTTGTTTCTAGTTTCATTCCTGGCATTTAGCATGGTAGCTGGAAACATAATATGCTATGGTCTAAATGTTTGTGTCCCCCAGAATTCATGTCAAAATCCTTACCCTCTAACTGGGTTACACACTGGTAAGCCTATCACTCAAGAAGCTGAGGCAGGAGGATTGGAAGTTTGAGGCCAATGTAGGCTGCATAGTAGGTACCAGGCCAATGAGGTGATGAATGAGAGAGAGAGAGAGAGAGAGAGAGAGAGAGAGAGAGAGAGAGATCCTAACTCTTACTAACTTTTTGGGAGTTGCTTAAATTCTTCCCTCATGGTGGGGTTAGTGTCCCTATGAAGTAGGTCCAGGGAAGCTCATTTGCCCTGTACTGGTTAGTTTTTGTCAGCTTAGCACTAGAAACTGGAGACTTACCTGGGAAGAGGGAACATCAATGGAGAACTTTCCTTTACCAGATTGGCCTGTGGGCCTGTCTATGGGGCATTTTCTTGATTCAATTGCTGGTTGATGTAGGAGGGTCCATCTCACTGTGGTCAGTACCATACCTAGGCAGGTGGGCCGTACTTTATATAAGAAAGGTAGCTGAGAAAGCCAGGGGCAGCAAACCAGCAAGAAGTGTTCCTCCATGGTCTCTGCTTCAGACCCTGCCTTGGCTCCCCTTGATGATAGACTATGAGCTGTAAGCCAAATAAACCCTTTCCTCCCCCAAGTTGATTTTGGCCAATGTTTTATCACAGCAACAGAAAGCAAACCAGACCATGCCTCTTTCACCATGTGAGAGCACCATTGATGAGGAACAGCCTTCAGCAGACCAATGAATCTGTCTTGAACTTCTTAGTCTCTAGAGCTGTAAGCAATAAATATTTATTGTTATAAGTCACCCAAATAATGCTATTTTGAGATAGCAGCTTGAACAAACTAAGATACAGTAAATACTACGGGAGAGAGTCCTGAAATTATTTCAATATCATCATACTTTATAGACTGCATGGATCAATGCTAACTTACACCTTGAAGGACTAGAAAACCAATCATGAAAACTGTTCCATCTTTCCTGGGGGTGGGTCTGTGAAGAGCTTTCCTCCTTGACTTCAACATCTAGGGACTGATGGAAAGCAGAGAGGCTATTTGTTTAGGTCCCACTCAGCAGTGTGCTTGGCAGGGCAGTCCCTGCTAATAATGCCTAGCCCTAAGTTATTCTCAAAATGCAACAATCCTGAGGATTCAGGGGTCATGGTGAAGAGGAGATTAATGTCAAGGGCTAATCTGTGTTTAGCCTGTACTTTACTTGAAGTCCTTGAATTAATTTGACTCCTTTGTCCTAAACCCAAAGGCATTTGTACATAGTTTTTGTAAGCAAGAGCTAACTGAGGATGTTTTGTTGGTTGACACCAGAATTAGTTTCTTAATATACACTGGAAGTTTGTTGATGAAAGTTGTTCCATCGACTGTTCTGGCGACTGTTAGTGATAAACAGTAGATTTTATGTGCTATAGGAGATGTTTTAATATAATGGAATAATATTGCATACATGATGACATAGTATATCACATGGTCAAAGTGCAACTTACAAAAAGCAAACAATAACCATAGGTCTTTAATGGAGATATTTGAGGTTGAATGAGCAATAGCTTATTTTTGAAAAAGGGCCTCACTTTGTACCTCAAACTGGCTTCAAACTTATGACAATTCTGCGTCGGTTTTCCAAGCGCTGGGCTTACAAGGCATGAGTCACCATGCCCATTTGACTTTTATTTATTTTTTAAAAAATTATTATTATTGGCCGGGCGTGGTGGTACACACCTATAATCCCAGCACTTGGGAGGCAGAGGCAGGCAGAGCTCTGTGAGTTTGAGGCCCAGCCTGGTCTACATAATAAGTCCCATGCCAGCTGAGGCTGTAGGGAGACCCTGTCTCAAAAAGACCAAAAAAAATATTAGTATTATTGTATTATTATGTGAGTGTACATGTGGTTTGTATGTGGGTGAGTGTAGGTGTACACACGGTACATGTGGAAGTTAGAGCACAACTTTTCAACACTGGAAAAAAATCAGGGTCTTCATGCTGATGTCCTTCAAAAGACAAACAGAAGTCACTGCTGAGAAGTAATACAGATTGCCCAGCCTCTTGCTGACCATAGCAAGGATATTTTTGCTCACAAACCCCAAGTTCCTGTGTGTGTATGTGCGCCTGCACACCACGTGCACACTTGAGACAGAGTCTTATGTAACCCAGGTTGATCTTGAATTCCTGATTTTCTAGTCTCTACCTCTCAAAAAATATTGGAATTATAGACATGTACCACCACACCAATCCCCCATGCTCCTCACCCTGTACCGTGGACTGAACCCAAAGCCTTGAGTATGCATAGGCACTATACGCCAGCCTCCCAAGTTCCCTTTATTTTGGAGGAACATTCCCAGAGGTACTTGGTATTTCCAAGGTAATATTCTTTATCTCTTGCCAGAGACAAAACTAGGGATCTTGGAAGGAAAATGACTCTTCTGAGGCTTTTTAAAATTCACACTCCCATCACCAAACCTTTAATTAACAAAGTAATTTGTTAATTTCTCCTCCTCGTGCTCTCCCTCCTCCCTCTTCTTCTTTACAGTACTAGACCTTGAATTTGGGGGTCCTCAAATGCTAGGCAGGCATTCTACCCTTGAGCTATCACCTCACCTTTTTTGTTTTGTTTTGTTTTTGAAACAGGGTAGCCCTGGCTGACCTCAAATTCATAGATATTCACCTTCTGTCTCCTGAGTGTTGGGATTAAAGGTATGTACCATGGCACCTGGCTTTCAGCCCTCTTTTTACTTTTTATTTTCAGATAAGTTCTCACTAAGTTGTCCAGGCTTGTCTTGTCCTATTTGCTTTTTATTGCTGTGATAAAATACTGACCAAAACCAATTTGGGGAGGAAAGATTTTTATTATATCTTACAGGTTAAGGTCCATCATCAGGGAGACCGAGACAGGCACTCAAGGCAGGAACCTGGAGGCAGGAACTGAAGCAGAGACCATGGAAGAATGCTGCTTACTGGCTTTCATCCCCTGGCTTGTTCAGCTACCTTATGTGGCCCAGATCCACCTGACCAGGTATGGCACCGCCCACAGTGGATTGGGCCCCTTTACATCAATTAGTAATCAAGAAAATACCCCACAGACATGCCCATAGGACAATCCAATGGAGAAGATTCTTTAGTTGAGGTTCCCTTTTCCCAAGTGTGTCAAGTTAACAACTGAATCTAACTCTGACAGACTTTGAAGTTGCTCTATAGCCCAAGCCATCTTTGAACTATGGCTCTCCTGCCTTAGTCTCTCAAGTAGCTGGGATTATAGGCCTGTGTCACCATGCTCCGTTTTCAACCTTGATGTTATTTAAACTGATGATTTATTTTATTATTTTTTGGTCTTTTTTTGAGACAGGTTTTGCTGTAACCCCAGCTGGCCTGAAACTCTCTATGTAGACCAGGCTGGCCCCGATATCACAGAGATCTGCCTTCTGAGTGCTGGGATTAAAGGTGTGTGCTACCATACCTAGTTTAAGCTGATAATTTAAAACACTAGACATTCATGGGAATGAAAAAATGGGAGAAAAAGTGACTAGAAGGCCAACATCTTAGAATACCCCACCTAATCTAAATGGAAACCAACATGCCCCATAGAGCAGTGTTTCATTCAATGATGGATGGATGGACTGCATAGATGATAGTTGTTCTGTAAGATTATAATGGAGCTAAGAATTCCTATCACCAAGTGATAACATAGATGTTGCAATGCTGTAGCACAATGCATTGCTCACATGTTTGTGGCAAGGCCAGTGTAAACAAACCTATTGGTCTGCTGGTTCACTAAGTATAACACATACAATTATGTACAGTACATAATATTTGATAATAATAATGAACTACAGCTATGCCATCATCTCTGTATTTGCTATACTTTTCAGCATTAGAGTGTACTTCTGGTTACATATTTTAAAAAAAAGTTCACAGTAACCCCATCATCTTGTTTACTGTGTCTCTTGATTGCATCAAGAGGCCACATCAAGTTACTGACCTCTACCATATAGGTTTGTGTAAGAGCACTTTTTGATGGTCACATAATGACAAAATTGCCCAAGGATGCATTTCTCAGGATACTTCCTAGTTTTTAAGTGACACATGACTAGTAAGGAGCCAGAGAGGAAGCGTATTCTGCTGGAGTTCCCTCTGCCCCACAAGTCTCACTCTCCCACAGCACAAAAGGAGAGCTCTTGCTCTAGACAATGGAGATGTGGGAATAAAAGTGGTCAAAAATGCAGTTGTGCTGGGCTTGGTGGTGCACACCTTTAATCCCAGCCCTCAGGAGGCAGAGGCAGGTGGATCTCTGTGAGTCCAGCCTGATCTACATAGTGAGTTCCAGGCTAGCTGGGGCTACAGAGAGACCCTGTCTCAAAATGACCGAAAAAAAAACCCCAAAACAAAACAAAACCCCCAAAACAAACAAAAAAAAGCCCAGTTATATTTTGTTTGGTTAACTGTGAATGGACGTACCAAATATATTGGATATAATTTAGGGAACATTTCTATCAATTTTGAAAATTACAGTTATACCCCTAGCACCACAGTTGAGATACAGAAAAGTTCCACTATGCCCTAAAATTCTTCTGTCTTATATCTAGTCAATGTCACCTGCTAGCCCAGGCCTCTGAAAACTGTCACTGACCTATCTTCTGCAGGGATTTTGCCTGTTCCAGAATTTTTAAATTCTTTTTAAAAATATTTTTTATTTTTATTTTGTGTGTATGAGTATATTGCCTGCATGTATACAAGTGTACTCATGTTGTACAATGCCCACGGAGGTCAGAAGAGGGCCTCAGATCCCCTGGAACTGGAAATACAGATGGTTGTTAGCCACCATGTAGGTGCTGGGAATGAAACCTGGGTCCTCTGCAAGAGCAGCCAGTGCTCTTAACCATTGAGCTATCTCTCCAGCCACAAAAATGAAACAATTCTTTAAAAAAATTTTTTTTCCATTTAGTGTGTATGTATGGAGGCATGCATGTAAAGGCAGGGGACAACTTTCAGGAGTCAACTCTCTCCTTCCACCAAGGGTTCCACAGATCAAAATCAAGTTGTCAGGCCTGTGAAGCAAGAACTTATACACACTGAGCCATCTCACCTGTCCCAAAATGATACATTTCTTTTTTGTGTGACGTTGGGGATTGAACCCAGGTCTTTGCACATATTAGATGAGCACTCTACCGCTGAGCTGTACTCCCAGGCAATACATTTCATATTAACAGTGATAATGGCTATAATACCAGGAATCATGAGGTACAGTTAGAAAGATGTGTTCGAGGTCATCCTGGGCTACATAGTGAATATGAGACTAGCCTGAGCCCTATGGACTCTGTCTAAAAAAAATAATAATAAAGCAATAATGATAAAGCCAGATATGGTGGTATATGCCCATAATCTCAGCATTTGGGAAGTGGAGGCAGCAGAATCAGGAGTTCAACAAATTCATGCTCAGCTACATATTTCAAAACCAGCATGAGCTATCTGAGACCTGGTCACAAACAAACAAAAAATCAAAGCAAACCCCAAAGCAAAGCAAAAAAAAAAAAAAAAAACCCCAAAAAAAAAAAAAAAAAAAAAAAAAAAACCCACTTTTCCTGACACCACTTAGCTAGAAGGTAGCAGGACCAGAATCGGAGCCCAGTTTCCCTACAGCCCACTGTTTTGGATTAGGAACTTAACACGGGGCTTTAGAATGTAAAGAGCTCTTGGAGGTGTCCTACTCACATGATTCCAAACTGCTCCTTTCGATCAACCTCAGCATAGCTGCCGTTAGCTGTATCAAGCTGAGTAACTTTCTTGCCCACTCCAGTGTGTAGGAGAGTGTGGGTGGACCCACTCTGTGAACTCCTTCTGTGGATGTAGACCCTTATGTGGCCAGCACAGTCTGGAGTTGAGGTGCACTTGGCCATGATGGGAACTCAAGGAATGTTGGGGGATGAGGGGTAGAAACTATAGCCATTGGGTTGGTATTTAGACTACTCAGGAGCTGTTTCTAGGGGTGAGTTGGGCAAGTGCCACTGAAGCTGTCATATAACTTTCCAAAATCCACTTGTTACTTCTAACTGCCAATACTGAACCTCGTGCTCTGGCGTTTCAGCCTGAGCTTGGTAGGGATGGCAGTGTCTGACACAGCCTGTGTGCTGGCTGAAAACAGCATACATCTCTCCTTCCTGCCGATCGCTGCCGGTGACTTATGTGACCTTGAACAAACTTCTCGGGGACAAGCACAGCTGTTTAAGCTCCAAACACATTGACTAAAATAAGAAAGTGAACAGAAATAATATATGAACAATGGCTCTGTACTTTTAGAAATAGTTTCTTAAAGGCCATACTCTTCCCCAATACTTCCCAATTCCTTTGGCAAAATTACAAGCCAAATGCTGCAGCAATTCAAGAGAATGAGAGGAAATTTGCTTTGAAATAAGAAACTGACCTGGCTGGTTTGGTAACAGGTCCAAAGAACACAGTGTTCTTTGGAAAAAGGACTTGAGATAGCTGCTGGAGTGTCTGTTCCCGTAGGTCAGGCCGACCCTCTGGCCACTTGACTCATGGCAAGTGGAGACAGTCACAACATTTATGGAAAGTCCACTTCATCTTTGACAGTGAAGTGTGCTGAGGTGGGAGGTGAGACAATGTTTCTCTACTGATAAAAGAAGGACTGATGCTTATAAGGAGAAGGGATATAAAGCCAGGAGTGGTGTTACATGCCTATAATTCCAGCACAGTGGAGGAGGAGATAGGGTTTTGAATGCTGGACCAGCATGGGTTACATAAGACCCTGACTTAGAGAAACAAACAAATAAATAAATAGAGCTCAGTGTGGTGGCAACACCTTTAATTCCAGTACTTGGGAGGCAGAGGCAGGTGGATCTCTGTGAGATCGAGGCTAGCCTGGTTGACATAGTGAGTTCCAGGCCAGCTGGGCTATAGGGAGACCCAGTCCCAAACAAACAAACAACAAACACAACAAAAATAAATAAAAGAAAGAAGGGAGGAAGGAAAGTGCCAGGCTTCGACAGTGCCTATACTATTTTGTATTCCTATCATGAGTATTCTGCTTTTTCCATATCTTCACCAGCTTTAGGAATCAGCAAGTTTTTGATCTGAGTTATTCTATCGTGTGTGCTGTTATTTCATTATTGTTTTAACTTACATTTCTCTAATGACCAATGCTTTTATGTGCTTATTGCCATCTGTATGTCATTTTTGGTGACACATCAAATATGTTATTCACTAAGAAATTGGAGTTATTTTTCTATTTTTGGATTTTAAGAGGTTTTGTTACTATTTTGTTTCTTTTGAGATAGCATCTCATGTCACCCAGGAGGGCCTTGGATTCACTTTATAACAGAGGATGTCTTTATAACAGAGGATGTCATTGGATTCCTGATCCTCTTGCCTCCCACCTCCTCCCTCCCTCCCTCCCTCTCTCCCTCTCTCCCTTCCTTCCTCCCTAAGTGCTGGGATTACAGGTGTATGTAAATCAACACTCCTGGAAGAGCTTTTAATACATTCTGAATAAGTTCTTTGTCAAAGATGCACTTTTGTAAATATTTTCTCCAAATTTGCTGCTTGTCTTAATTTTCAGTACTATGTATTTTGAACAGCGTAAGTGTTAAATTTGGAACCAGCGAGATAGCTCAGCTGGTTAAAACACAAATACAAGCTTGATGAACTGAGTTCAATCCCCAGAACCCACAGTAGGAGAGAACTTCCCAAAGGTATCATCTGACCTCACACTTGTATCATGATATACATGCTCCTGTGTTCACAAACACACATCACATGTGTGTGCTTACACACACACACGAATAAATAAATGAATTTTTTTTTTTGTCTTTTTGAGACAGGGTCTCCCTGTAACCCCAGCTGTCCTGGAACTCACTATGTAGACCAGGCTGGCCTTGAACTCACAGAGATCCCCCTGCCTCTGCCTCCCAAGTGCTGGGATTAAAGGTGTGCGCCACCATGCCTGGCATAAATAAATGAATTTTTAAAGTAAATTTTGTTGATGTGTAATTTTTTTAGTGGTTTGTTCCTTTTATATCTGATTTAAGAAATCTTGGTAATCCTGTAATCCCAGAATTTAGGAGGTGGAGGCAGGAGAATCAGGAGTTAAAGATCAATTTTGGCTACATAGTAAGTTAGTGGCCAGCCTTAAAAAAAAATCTTTGGGGACTGGAGAGATGGCTCAGCGGTTAAGAACACTGGCTATTCGTGCAGAGGACCTGAGTTCAATTCCCAGTGTCCATGTGTATGAGTGTTCGACTGTATGTATGTGCACCTCATGTATGCTTCATGCTCACAGAGGCCAGAAGAGGGCATCAGATACCCTGGAACTGGAGTTATGATGGCTGCTAGCGCCCATGTGAATGCTGGGAACTGAACCCAGTTTCTTTGCAAGAGCAGCCATGGCTCTTCACTGCTGAGCTATCTTTCCAGCCGTAATTAATTCTTGAGAGAGGGTCTTGCTGTATAACTCTGGCTGGCCTGAACTTACTGTGTAGACCAGGCTGGTCTAAAGCTTATGCAATCTTCCTGTCTCTGCCTCCTGAGTGCTGGGATTAACAGGTGTAAGCTACCATGCCCAGTTCTTTTCTGAGGGGGAAAGAGATGGTGCTGGGATCAAACCCAGGGCCTTGAACATGCTAGATAAGCACTGAGATACATTTCCACCCCAATCTGTTGGAATTTTGATTGGAACTGCTTTGAATCTTTAGGTTAATTTGGGGAGAGATGGCATTTTAACAGTAAATATATATATTCTGATTAATGAACATGGTATATATCTCTCTATTTAGGTATTCATTAATTTTTCTCAGCAATGTTTTGTAGTTTTCTGCATAAAATAGTGCATATATCTGGTTAGATTTAGCCTCCAGGAATTTCATCTTTTGATGCTAGACAGAAATGTTATGTTTGTAACAAGTTTATTTTTCCCAATTTATTATTTATTTATTTATTTATTGTATTTATGTGTGTGTACATTTATTATTTGTGTTGTGTGAGTATATGCCAGATGCATGTGTGGAAGTCAGAGGACAAATTTCTGGAGTTGATTCTTTCTTTCCACTGGGGATTAAACTCAGGTTGTCAGGCTTATGTGGCAAGCACCGTTATCCACTGAGCCATCTTGCCAGCCTCCTTTTATATCTTTATCTTGTCCTACTGTACCACCAAAAAGTACTAGTCTAGTGTTGTGTATAAGGAGTAAGAAACAGCCTACCATGGTCTCAATTTTAGGAAAAACAATTATTATTATTATTTTCTTACCAATAAGTATGATGCTATCAGTTTGAGAGAGTTCTTTTGGATTCCTGGTAAAGTGAGCTATTTTATCAAAATATGCTAGATTTTGGCAATTTTTCTTTTACTTTTTTTCAATCTCCTCAGGTGATTGAATGGATTTCTTTGTCATTAGAATGATTATATTAGAGGTCTGTTTGTTTATTTATTTATTTATTATTTATTTATTTGTCTTTTTGAAGCAGGGTCTCCCTGTAGCCCCAGTTGTCCTAGAACTCACTATGTAGACCAGGCTGGACTTGAACTCGCAGAGATCCGCCTGCCTCTGCCTCCTGAGTGCTGGGACTATAGGCGTGCGCCACCACAACTGGCTAGAGGTCTTATTTTGAATACTGTATTAACTTTATATTCCTAGGATAAACTGCTTTGTCATTATGTATTATGCATTTTTTCTATATAGTTGGCTTTGACTTGTTAATATTTTGTTAAGAATTGTCATATTGGGCTGGGGCATAGTTTAGTGGTAGAATGCTTGCTTATTATACACAGGTCCTGAGTTTAATCCCAGCACTGAAAAAAAAAATTGTCATATTTAGGTTCATGAGGGTATTAGCACATAGATTTCTTTTCTTATAATGCCTTTTTTTTTGACTGGCATCAAAACAGTGAAGAGAAAGACTGAGGGATTAGCTCAGTGGTTAGCTCAGTGGTAGTGCTCATGCTTGCTTGTGGAAGACCATGGTTCAATCTCCAGCATGGGGGAAATATATATATATATGTGTGTGTGTGTGTGTGTGTGTGTGTGTGTGTGTGTGTGTAAGTTATCTGGGATGGTGGGTGGCACAGGCCTCCAATCCCAGCACTTACAAGGTGAAGGCAGAAGAGCCAGAAGTTCTAGGTCATTTTTGGCCACACTGCTAATTCCAGGCCAGCGTGAGCTATATGAGACCCGTTCTCAATGTATATGAAGATACGGAGAAGTATTTATTCTTTTATTTTCTAGAGCAATATTTAAGAGAAAGATGGGGTTGAAAAAGGGTATTATGCAATCTAGGCTGGCCTCAGACTCCCTATATAGCAAAGACTGTCCTTGAACTCTTGTCCCAAGTTTCTGGGATTATAGAGCTATGTCATTATGCCGAACTCATTGAAGGTATTTTGCAGGATTTTTACTTTTGCTTTTGCAAAAGTGGCAAGGAAACCTTATTCAAATCAAAGAAATAGAAAAGATCAGAATACACTGCAAGGGTCAGCGAGTAAAAATACTTATGGGCCTCATTTTTGGTTTTTTAAAACGGTCTTGCACTCCAGCCAGTCTGGCTGGCCTCAAACTCCTAACAATCTCCCTGCTTTATTGTTTCACCTACTAGGATTACAGACATGAGCCACCTTACCCCACATAAAATAATTTCAGACTTACAGAAAAGTTGCAAAAATTATACAGAGAATTCTTGTATACCTTTCTACCAGATTCCCCTAATGTTAACATCTCACATAATCATAGTGTAGTGATAAAAACCAGGACATTAATATTGTTGTGTTAACTAACAACAACAACCAGTAAAATGGCTCAGTGGGTAAAGGCGCTTGTTGCACAAGTCTGGCAACCTGAGCTTAATCCCTGGAACCACATAAGGGTGGAAGGAGAGAACTCTACGAAGTTGTCCTTTGACTTCCACCTGTATGCTATGGCATGCACTTGCTCCCCATCATGTACACACACACACACACACACACACACACACACAAAAAAAAAAAAAAAAAAAAAAAAATAGAAACTAATCAACCTTTTTCACATCTCATAATTTTCCTAGAAGTGTCTTTTTACTGACCCAGAATTTCAACTGCATTTACCTTCTTTGCTTGCTTGCTTGTTTTGTTTTTCAAGACAGAGGTCTTGTGTGGCCCAGGCTGGTCTCCCTTTGCAGCTGAGGCTGGCCTTGAAATCCTGATCCTTTTGCCTCTACCCTCTAGGTGCTGGGATTACAGTCCTGTGCTGCCATGCTCAGATTTCCAAAAACATCACATTCCTTTAGTCTCATTCTAAGAATGTGCCTCCATCCTTTTATTTTGTTCTTGGCCCATACTGACCATGAGTTCATTCTGTAGCTCAGGCTAGCCTTGTCCTCACAGCAATCATCCTGCTTTAGCCTCTCTAGTGCTGGGATTACAGGCATGTGCCACCATGACCAGCACAGTCTGTCTTTCTTTATCATCAGATTTGCATTAACTTTTCAGTTAAAGGATAACCAGGGAAATCTTTTCCTCCCTCCCTCCTTCCCTTCCAGCTGAATAATTTAGTCTAAAGCTATTAGCTTAGGACAAAGTATGCAGCAGTGAGGAGTGTGGCAGTGGGAGGGTGTGGCTTATCACATGGTATTAGAGCCCAAATGGAGTGGGGTGGCATCTGTGAGTGGGAGGTGATATTGGCCCAACAGGTGGCCAGGGTCTAAGTGGGGTGGGGAGGGCACATATGCCAGTGTAGGGAGTGAGGTGATGAGTGCATCCACATAGGAATGTGATAGCTAGGCAGATCACACAGATTAGTCACAGGGGCTGGAGAGGTAGTTCAGTGGGAGTCTGCTTACCTGACACGTGTTAGACCCTGGGTTCAATCCCTAGTACCACAGAGAAGAGGAGGAGGGGAAGAAGAGTGGGGGGAGGAGGAGGGAGAGGAGGCGGGAGAGGAGAGGGAGTAGGAGAGGGGAGAGAAGTGGGAAGGAATAGGAGGGGGGAGAAAGAGGAGGGCAGGAGGAGGAAGGGAGGTGGATGAGAATCATGAAAGACAGGTGTCTGCCTATCAGAGAAATTTTATATATGGGGAGAGAAATTATATTATAGAGAGGAAGATAACTGGATCAAAATATGGTGTTAGGTTAGAATTAATAAAATGGTAAACTTACAAGATTTGTTGTAAAAATAGATACAGAAATAAATATGGACTCTATCTTTTTAAAGTACCTGGGGAAAACAAGACCTCAGTAACAACGAGCATACCTTGAACCCAAGTCTTGACTTCTAAATACCGTTCTCTACCAAAAGGAACCAAGATTTTTTTTTCTTTTTTTGAGAAATTACTTACTTTAGTGCTTGGCCAGAGAAAGTGCAGGGTGTGCCTAGAAAGCTTTTTTTTTTTTTTTTTTTTTCTGGAAGAAGATAGCCAGCTTGGAGGGATTCCTACTTGATAATTCTGAAATAGTTTGAGCATCAAGAGTAGCAGTAACTGACAGGAGCATTCATGTTATACCAGCACTTGGGAGGTAGAGGCAGGAGGACAGGCCTATAGCGTAAGACACTGTATTTAAGCAATAACAGCAAGTTAGTTATAAATTATAACCCACTTAATAAAATGGGAACTAGTATATACTGATGAGTTCATACTGAACTCATACTGACCATGGAATACCAACTAAAGAACTTAGGCTAAGGCTGAAATAAAAGATCACTTAGACAATGTGCTGGACAGCTTCAGTTGTCAACTTGACACTCCTGGGAAGAGGGAACCTCAATGGGGAAATTTCCTCTATTGGACTGGCCTGTGGGCATGTCTGTAAGGCATTTTCTTAACTGTTGAGTGATGTGAGAGGGCCCAACCTGGGCAGATGATCTTGGGTTGTATAAGAAAGCAGACTGAGCACAGGCCAGAGGAGCAAGTCAGCAAGCAGTGCTCCTCCATGGTCTGTGCTTCAGTTCTTGCCTCCAGATTCCTGCTGTGCCAGAGTTCCTACCTTGACTTCCCTCAATGACGGACTGTGATCAGAATGTATAAGATAAAAAACCACTTTCTTCCCCAAGTTGCTTTTAGTCCGTGTTTTATCACAGAAATGGAAACCTAACCAAGACAAATAATAATAATTCAGCCAAGAATGATCAAGAGACACTAAAAGGGTAAAAGTTGGATGAGGAATGAATATTTGCATAACTTTACAGTGGCTTGCAACAAATATTTGGTTATTTCAAAGGGAGATAAGAGCAAACATACCTAGAGAAGCCTGGCAGACGTGTTTAATCCAGCGGTTGAGGCTAATATCACAAGTAACTGGACAAATGGACATTGAGGGTTCAGGGGCATTTTGCTCGTCCTGTTTGATCCCCAATATTCACCTCTTTAAAAGAGAGAGGAGGGAGACAGAGTCTAGCCTTCTTGTGACAGAAAATACACAAAAGTGCTATCTCTGATAGAGATAACGGCATAACCTAAATCTGTTCACGGGCAAACATCAGAGAAACTCAAAGCAAGGAGCTTTCTAGGAAACAACTGACCTGTAATCTTTAAAAGATGAGAGACCAGGAAGAACAGGGAAACATTTCGGAATTAAAGCAAATTGAAATGAGATGCATGCAAGATACAGGATTGAGTCACTTTCCTTTAAAGGATATTATGAAGACAGTTAGTGAAGCTTTAGTGGAGGCTGAGGACTAGACAGCAGTGATGTGTGGTTGTTGGTGTCCATGTTTTTAAAAATTATAATATTGTGTGGAGATAGCACACAAGGAAAAGAAACGGCTCTTCATCCTCTCAAGACTTGCTTCTCTGCTCTTCTTAACTGGCATTACCACATCTACTCAGAGACTCAAACTTGAAACAAGGCTGTCATCCTTGACTACTCTCTTGCAACCTAAAAGCCCATTTGGAGCAGGTTAAATATCTATTAATAACCAATGACATTATGAAACATCTGTGCCTTAGAATATTATATTGCTGTTCAGAGGAATCAAGTAACTCTGTACAGCAACATGAAAATAAAAGGACAAAGTTGTGACAGAATATAAGATCCTATTCTTGTTAATTTTTGTACATGTATAAACTAAAGTGTGGCAAAATTTATTCAAAACTGTTAACCATGCTTTCTTTGAGGTAACGTTATCAATTTTCTCCTCCCTCCCTTCCTGGCTTTGAATCTTCCTGTCTCAGCTTTCTATGTGCTGGGAGTGCAGTTGTGAGCGGCCAAGCCAAGCTTACAGTGGTACATTTAAAAGAGACCAGCAAAAGTATTTTATTTTTCAAAGGTAATAGGGCTATCTTAGTCTATTTTCTGTTGCTCTATCAGAATATAATGGAATGAGTAATTTATAAAGAAAAATGTATTTCTCATTCTTGTGGAGGTGGAGATGTCCAGGTGTCCAACATCAAAGGATTGCATTTAGTGAGGTCCTTCCTGTTACAGAATAACCTGGCAGAAAGCATCACGTGGCAGGAGAGCATGAGAATGGAAAAACTATATATGGGGGGGGGAGAGATTGGAAGAGAACACGTAAGAGCTGGCTTTAATATCAAAACACTACCACAATAATACCATTAACCCATTAATGAGAAGTTATGATCTGCATGTTTATGTCCTGAATACTGTGTCGGAAACTTAATTCTCAAAGAAATATATATTTTAAAATTAGAACTTTTCGTTTTTACACATTTGAGTCCATAATTGTCATATTTCATGAAAAATTGATCTTTCCAGTTTGGTTTTAGGCATGTGAGAAAACAAAGGAAGAAAATAGTTTTCTGTCTCCTCTTGCCATTTCATCCTCCACTAGCTTTTCCTTTGCATTTGAATACACCTAACATCACATATCATTAAAATCTATGCAGAGATATGATCAATGCCACCAAAACCTGATGTTTTCTGGCTGTATTTCTCAAGCAAATATGCCCAAGAATAGCATGTATTAAAAGCTATACAATTATACAGATGAATGCATAGGCAGACATGCATGTGCACACACACACACACACACACACACACACAGAGCCAATATAGGTAGTAGTTTGTGCAGAACTAGAAACAAAACAGAAATCCACCTGGGTTAGAGGGACAGTGTTAATTTCTCTTGCTGAGGCTCAGGTTTCCCTTTTCTGGGTCTTCAATGCTCTGCCTTAGTGCCAGTGGAGGAGCACCTTTCCTCTTGTGCTGACCAGGCACTCCCAGGTAGGGCTAGTTCTTTCTAAGGCAGCTGCGAGCACCAACTCTGTCAGCTGGAGCCTCCCCACCCCCACCCCTATTTGTGCCTTTAGGGTGTCCAATATTGACAGCAGCTGGGAGGTAGCACTAAGCCTGGTCATGGCCCCACAGACTGAACAAGGTTACTCTGAGCATTATTGGGCTGTGTTCCAGGACTTTCTGACAGCACTGCCTTGCTTCTTCACAGTTCCCTGGCTCTGTCTGAAGGAGACAGGCAGCTGCACTGTAGCAGTTAGTCTTGGTGGGGTACAGTATGTTTTCTTGTTCAGGTGGGAAAGCCAGGCCCAGAGGTTCCAGGTGTGGTTCTGGGAAGGACAAACTTGGACACAGCCCCACGGCTGAAGCAGAGCTCTGTGTCGTCTGCTCACAATATCTGGGTTCTTCCCTTCCAATGTGATGCTTCCCTCCTCCCTGCTCACCTGAGATCCTAAGGTGAATCTCTATAACTCTCAGTGGCCCAGTGCTCTTGTGGAATTAGGAAGAGAAAAGCCAACAGAAGCTTTGGGTTTGGGAATGAAATAACAGGTTTTGGTAGGCAACTTCGAAAGACAGAAAATCACTTTATTTCGATTACAGGCCCCATCTCTCCTGTCTTCAGTATTTTTCAGCTTCCAAACTGACAGGAGACTATATGCTAATAAGATGTGAATCCAAAGCTTAAATGATTTCTTGAGATGGTCGTTCCAGGGTGAGGAGACTTCACCAACTAGCAAAGGCTCTACTGAGGGGTGAGGACAGGCCCTGAGCCATATGTGAATGGTATTTGGAGGTGGGGCTTGGGGAGGTGACTGGGGTTCATGTGTTAATGGGGTATGGAGACAGTGGCTTTGTGATGAGTGAGCTCTCTCTCGTAGCTTGCTCTCCTTCACCATGGGATGCCTTCTGATATGTCATGATGGGTAAAGAAGGCCTCGCCAGATGCTGAGCAAATGTCAGTGTCATGCCCTTGAACTCTTCAGCCTCTGAGATTATAAGAAATACACACCTATTCTTTCTAAGTTGCTCAGTCTGTAGTATTCAGTTATAGGCACAGAACATGGGCCAGGACAAGAGCAGAACCCTCATCACTTACTACCTCTTATAGGTTGAATCTTCAAAGACCTTCACACTGGCAACTAAACTTCGGCATGAGTTTTAGCAGAGACATTCAAATGACCACAAGGATTGTGTAAGATTATTTACATGCAGTAAGAAACTCAGAGGAAATACATACAAATGCATAGGCAAGCTATGCTATAAAAATGACAACTGAGGAAGTGGGAGGGAAGAAAGATTGACACTTGAGGACTCAGGAATGGGGCACAGCTAGACAGGGCTCAGCTATGAGATGGTTTTTAGTGGAGAGTTGTGGGAGGCAGGGAAATGGCTTTATTGATTTTTCTTTTTGGGGGGGGGTCTTTTTGAGACAGGGTCTCCCTGTAGCCCCAGCTGTCCTGGAACTCACTATGTAGACCAGGCTGGCCTTGAACTCACAAAGATCTGCCTGCCTCTGCCTCTGGAGTGCTGGCATTAAAGGTGTGTGCCACCATGCCTGGCCCTCTTTTTCTTTCTTTTAAAATATGGTCTCAGGGCTTAAGAGATGACTCAGTGGTTAAGTGTACTTGCTGCTATTTCAGAAGACAGGAGTTTAGTTCCTAGTACTCACAGCAGTCGGCTCACAAGCAGCCTGTAATTCCAGCTCCAGGGAATCCAACAATCCAATACCTTCTTCTAGCCTCCATGCACACACGCACATATACACACATACACATAAATACTAAAATAATTATTAAAAAAATAAAGTTTCAAAAAAATAAATAAGGTTTCACGTAGGCCAGGGTGGCCCTGAATTTGATGTGTAGCCAAGGCTGGTGGAAGGCTATTTTCTGAGATTGTAGGAATGGGCCCTTGGTTCGGATTTCTGAGCCAAGCGGAGGCTATAAGGAGATGCTAAACTGGCAAGACAGGCAATCCCTCCTGGGGATTTTGTCTATCCTTAAACTCTTACCCCTTTACTTTTCTTTAGTGCCAGAGATTAAACTCAGGACCTCATACATGCTAAGCACATAATTCTGTCACTGAGCTGTACTACGCCAAACTTCTTAATTAAAAAAAAAAATTTGTAGCTGGGTGTGGCAGCACACAGGTAGATCTCTGTGTGTTCAAGGCCGGCTAGGCCTACATGGTGAGACCCTGTCTCAAAAAGCTAAAAAAGAGAAAAAAATTTTTTTGCATGTATATGTGAGTAGTATATGTGTGTGTTGGTGTGCATGTGTGTCATGCAATTGCATGGGCATATGTGTGCATGTGTATGTGGAGGCCAGGGGTCAACACTGGGTGTGTTCTATTGTTCTCCATCTTGGTTTTTGAGATAGGGTTTTCCACTGAACCCAGAGCTCACCAATTGCCCATATTGGATCTGCCTATTTCTCTACAAGTGCTAGAGTTACAGGCATGCCCCAACATGGGTGTTGAAGATGCAAACTCAGGTCCTCATGCTTGCATGATGGGCACTTTACCCACTGAGCCATCCCTTCAGGCCTACTTCCATTTTTAATTCCTTCTTCTTTTTCAGGGCCCTGTACGTAAAATGTACCCCTATTATCTCCAAGGAAAGCATGGGAAAACTCTGTAAAGAAAAGATACATGAAAAAGCAAAAGACTATGTAAAGAAAATAAGACTATAATATAAACATACTTGTTTTTCCTGAGTTTCATTTTTTTTTATTAGTTATTATTTGTATTAGTAACCTTTTGTTGCTGTGATAAAAGACCATGACCAACTTATGGAAGAGTCTATTTTGGCTTATGGTTCCAGATGGATGAGTCCATCATGGCAGAGAGGGATGGCAGCAAACAGTGGTTGTGGCAGCTGAAGCAGGAAGCTGCTTCACATCTTCAATAGCATTTTCAATAGCAAACACAAAGCAGAGAGAGTGAACTGGAAATGGGATGAGGCTATGAACTCTCAAAGCCACCCCCAGTGACATACTTCCTCCAGCAAGACCATACCTCTTAAGGATTCCATGATCTCCCCAAACAGTACCACTGGCTGGGGGTCAAGTATTCAAATGCCTGAGCCTATTGGGGGACATTTCTCATTCAAACCACGGCCTGATTTCTCTCTCTCTCTCTCTCTCTCTCTCTCTCTCTCTCTCTCTCTCTCTCTCTCTTTCTCTCTCTAGTGTGTGAACCATGTTGTGCCTGTGGAGGTCAGAGGACAAGTTTTGAGAGTCAATTCTCTCCTTCCATTGTGGTTCTGGGGATTGAGCTAAGTTGTTAGACTTGCACAGTAGGAACTTTTACTTGCTATTAACTATCTTACTGGTTCCCGAGTTTCTTATTTTAAGATTCTGTGTTGGGCAGGATGGCACATGGTTATCATCCCAGCACTCAGGAGGCAGAAGCAAAGGATTGGCCAGCCTGGTCTATAACACATAGTGAGTTCTAGGCTAGTTAGCATGTTTAGCAAGACCTTGTCTCAAAACACACACATACGCACACACACACACACACACACACACACACACACACAAGAGAGAGAGAGAGAGAGAGAGAGAGAGAGAGAGAGAGTAAGGGAAGGGGCTAGGGATGTAGTTCAGTTGGTAGAGTACTTCCTTAGTATTCATGAAACTCTGGGTTAGAACCCCAGTACCTCAAAAAAACTGGATGTGGCGGTACACACTTAAAATTCCAGTACTTGGGAAGTCAAGGCAGGAGGATAAGGATTTCAAGGCCATCCTGGGCTGTATGAGACCCTGCCTCAAAAATAAAATTAGGGGCCACTGAAGAGATGGCTCAGTGGTTAAGAGTACTGCAAAGGACCTGGGTTCAGTTCCCAGAACCAACATGGCGGCTCATAACTGGCCGTAACTCCAGTTCTAGGGGATCTGATGTTCTTTTCTGGTCTCCATGGGCATTGTATGCACATGGTTCACTTACATACATGTAGACAAAACACTCTTACACACAAAATAGAAAAGTCAATCAAAATAAAATTAGGGGATAAAGAGATGGCTCAGGGGTTAAGAGCACTTGCTGCTCTTGCAGAGGACCTGGGTTCAGTTTCCAACACCCGTATGGTGGCTCACAACTGTTGGTAACTCCAGTTCTAGGAGATTCAGTGCCCTCATCTGCCCTCTGCAGGCACTGCATGCACATGGTATACTTACATACATGCAAGCAAAACCCTTATACCCATAAAGTAAAATTTTTAAAAATTAGTTAATTCTGTTCTGTGTATTCAACCCTCAGGGACAGCCCTCAGCTTCCGTGCTCTTGGTCTTGCTTCTTATCTCCAGGTCTCATGCCTGCCTCTTAGTCATGTGATTTCTGATCTAGGGAAGCTATAAAGAAAAACTCCAGCTCCACTGAATGCAACCTCTGGAACTCTAGAAGCTTCTCATTCTCTCAGTGCAGTGAGTATAAAGGGCACACCCAGTCCACAGCTGAGCTGTTGGACAATAGACGGACCAGAGGCATCTAATCTAAGCTCTCCCATTCAAGGTTTTGGTTCCACCCACTTTGGAAACATTCTGTGATGATTTACTCACATGACCCCTATACACAAGGGTCTTGTAAAAATCTGCCCATTGTCTTTCACAGCATAGTAACCACATAATTGGCATACCAGTCATACACAGCAGCAGTTTCGACATTTGCTGCATGAGGAAGGTCACACTTATTTATCAAGTAAGATGCTAGAAATCTTGCCTGGAGGGCATGTGTTGGGTAGATTCAGGAGTAGGTCAGGATATACTTTCAGAAGTAGGTTGACATATATCCTTTCTTTCATGTTTTCCTCCCTTTCTCTCTTTTGATGCAGGGTCTCACTCTAGCCCAGACCTGAAGCTCACCCTGTAGCCCAGACTGATCTCAAACACATATCCATCTTCCTACCTCAGCCTCCTTAGTGATGGGGTTACAGATGTGAATGGCTCGTGCAATTCTCTCAGCAAGATGTTTTAAAGATAGCAAATGGTTGTGTTCTTATGTGCATTTCACCTCAATAGTTTTTTCTTTAAAAAAGTTTGTTTCTAGCTGGGCATGGTGGCACATGCAGTAGTCCTAGCACTTGGGAGGCAGAGGCGGGCAGATCTCTGTGAGTTCAAGGCCAGCCTGGTCTACATAGAGAGTTCCAGGCCAGCTGGGGCTGCAGGGAGACCCTGTCTCAAAAAGACCAAAAAAAGTTTCTTTCTCTTCTTTCCCTGCCCCCCTCCCTCCTCTCTCTCTCTCTCTCTCTCTCTCTCTCTCTCTCTCTCTTCTCTTTTCTTTTTTCTTTCTGGCAGGGTCTCCAGGCTGGCCTTTAGCTTGCTATATAACTGAACCTAACCTTGAACTTCTGTTCCTCCTGCCTCCACCCCTCAACTGCTGGGGTAATAGGGGCATCAAGCTGTTTTAAAGTACTTATTTACTTCTTTCAGGGAATTGGATCTTACTCTGTAGCTCAGGGTTTTTGGAACTCACTATGTAGTTGAGGCTCCTCTTGAATTTGTAGCAATCATCTTGTCTCAATCTCCCAAATGCTGAGATTACAGATATATGCTATCATGTCCAGGTTAATAAATTAAAAAAGAAATATATATATATCTATTTCCAATTCAACACAGGGATATCTGTAAAACTCACCTCAAAGTATAAGTAATATAAGCTTCTTTGGTTAAAATCATTACTGCTTATGTCAGGCACGGTCATGCATGCCTTTAATCCCAACACTTAGGAGGCAGAGGCAGGCAGATCTCTGTGAGTTCAAGACCAGCTTGCTCTACATAGAGAGTTCCAGACTAGCAGGGAGACCTGTCTCACATAGTGAGACCTGATATATAGATAGATGATTGATGATGATAGATAGATAGATGATTGATAGATAGATAGATAGATAGATAGATGATAGATGATAGATAGATAATAGATAGATGATAGATGATAGATAGATAAATAGATAGATGATA
>NW_008355157.1:841358-884411 GCF_000622305.1 Nannospalax galili
TACTGCTTGTTTCAGAGTGGTGCGTGTGTGTGTGTGTGTGTGTGTGTGTGTGTGTGTGCGTGCGTGTGTGTGTTTGCCACATGAGTGCAGAGGGCATTGGATCCCTACAGAAGAGATTAGAGTTCCAGGTGACTGTGAGCCACCCATCCTGGGTACTGGGAACTGATCTCAGGTCCTCTGGAAGGGCAGTAAATTCTCCTAACCACTGAGCCATCTCTCTTGCGCCAACTGGCCTTGAATTCACTCTGTAGCCCAGGCAGGCTTTGATCTCTTCTGTGTCAGTCTCCCAAGTAGCCGAGCTTGCGGGTTAGGGCCACTAGGCCTAGCTTGTGTTTTCTTTGTATGCTTTTTTAGTTTCATTTTGTTTTCTGATGCAGGGAATTGTACCCAGGGCTTTGGGCATGCTAAGAACATACTCTACCGCTTAGCTACACTCTAGCCTAGACTTGTAACTGTGTCTTTATTTCACAGACTCTTATTGTGTTCACTGTATTCATATACTTGGTATGTGCAGGTAGGTTTTTTTTTTTGTATTAGTATATGATGTATGGACCTATACCATGTAGCTAGGCACAGAGAGGATGAGTGCCATACTTCAACATAGCTGAGCATCAGAGTCAGGATTTGAATCCAGGCAGTTGGACTTCAGCATGGTACTTATCTATTGTGATTAAGCAGGGAATTCCAGGATCCAAATGTCATTCCCAGAAGACAGGGTGACAGGGCAATAAAAGAAAGGCACAGCACCCACAGTTTACTGTGCTCTGTTTAGAAGTCACCCATGCTTAGCTCTTTCCCCAGAGCTCTGCAGTAATTGGACTCTTTCTCAGTCCTAGGCCTGGAATAGTGAGGAGCCAGCCTCCTGTAGCCTTCAGCTCTCCTTCAGCCTAGGTCACAGGCTAACTCGGCCTGACAGCTGAGCCTGACTCACTGTCCTTTTCTCCCTGCTCCCTCTCCACCATAAATGTCAACAGCCTCACCCAGGTGTTTTCCTCAAGTGTTCTGAGACTTGATGGGACTGAGAAGGTGCCCCACCTGGCGCCCGCTCTACACATTCAAGCAACAGATTGCTGTCACGCCTGTCTCCACCCCAAGTTTTCCAGATCTTTTCTCTCCTCTGGCCCTTCAACAAGTAAGTCGGGCTGGGGCCCATTTAGACAACCTCACCGGGCTTGTTATTCTGAGCAATTTGCCTGCTGTTTCCTCCAGGGCAGATGATAGCTACCTCTGGGAGAGAAAAAGGAAAATGCTTTGAACTGTCAGCCAGCAGGTGCTCTGCACATGCATCTTGCTACAGTTGAAAACAAGAACCAACCCTGGTTCCCAGCTGCTGGGAGAAGACAGGCCCCCTTCCCCAGTCCCAGGTCCCACCCCAAGGGAAAGCTGGAAAGTTCATTACCTCGGAACTCCTAGGAGCTGTATTTGAGTTGTTCACTCTCTGGGGGAAGAGTTGAACTTGTTCAGTTTGGTTAACTTGAGGACACATGGTTTAGCCTTTCTGTTTTTACTACTATGGTTTTGCAAATCACAAAATGAGTGGGCTTGTTTATTTATTAATTTATTTGTTGGGGTGTCAAAGCTCCATTTAGTGCCTTGGGCATGCAAGACAGGTCCTCTACTGAGCTACATCTCTAGGCCTTGGGTTTATCTCTTAAATATACAAGGGAGGAGAATGAACTGAACACTTTCCTCTCTGAAGTGGAGAGAGAGATTGGCAATTAGGAAACAAGCCCATCCTTCCATGCCCTGCAGCTCTTTGCCCCACCATTGTCCCTGGGCCACCCCTTGGGCTTGGGGAGCAAATACTTGTGCAGAGGTCTGTCCTTAGGAGAAGAGGACAGCACGGGATGGGCTCAGGACTGGCAATTCTGAGTGCGTTGTCTGGAGGTGGGTGCTTGGGCACACAGATGACACATCTCTTTGGTCCTGAAGAAGGGTGGTTGCCACTGGAAAGCCACAGAGAGGACTTTTATATTATTTATTTTATTTTTTTGGTCTTTTTTGAGATAGGGTCTCCCTGTAGCCCCAGCTGGCCTGGAACTCATTATGTAGACCAGGCTAACCTTGAACTCAGAGATCTCCCTGCCTCTGCCTCCCAAGTACTGGGATAAAGGTATGTATTACCAGGCCCAGCTCAGAGGGGACTTTTAAATTTAATTTAACTTACTATTATTTTTAATTAGATAAGGTCTTATTATGTAGCCTCGGCTGGCCTGAAACTTGCTGTGTAAACCAGGCTCACTTCAAACTTGCAGCAGTCCTCCTGGCTCTGCCTCTTGACTGTGGGAATCACAAATGTCAAAGAGGGGCCTTTTACAGCACACACCAAGGGCAAGGTACCTCTTGTCCTGGGTATGAGGGCAGTGCTGGAAAAAAACCGTTCTTCCACTGCCTTTCTTTATGGAGATAGCCATTTCTAAGTATCCCCTTCACATGGGTTCCTCCTATGGAAACAGAGGAGGCCAGTCAGGAAGCAGTGGACCAGAGGTCAATGCCACATGGACATGTTTACAAGGGATTCAGTAAACTATGTTCTTATGAGCTGGTCAGACTTCTTATCAGTTCCCAGGCTTCTAGCTACTGCTAATGAGCAATGATTGGACTGGGGCACTACCCAGTGGAAAATGGTCCTCTCCAGCCTCTTTGTGATCCAGCCAAATACCTTGCATGGAACAGAGACAGCAGGAATACTGGTAATTTTGCCTGGGCCTGTCAGGTTGATTGTTTATCTTCAGATGGTTTTTCTCTCTGGATAAGAAAACACAAATAGGGCATCCCGAGACACCCCTGCTATTCCCTTCCCCCATCCCCTTCACATACATGTTTAGGGAACTGCTGGTATTCTGCAAGGAAGGCAAGAGGGCCCCTGCACCCAGCACACTCTGCACCACACTCTGATTTTTCTAGATATTCCACAGGCTCCTCAGTAAAGCAGACCAGCATTCATCCTGTGCCTTTGTTTTATAGACTGTTTTATGACTAGAAATAACCTGTTTATCGTAAATCTCTCTTGTGGGATTTACAGAGGTGTTGCTCGTTTTATTTGCTTGGTGTTTTTCACACATTTATTTAACTTCATCCATTATTTGGGGAGAACATTTTGTATTCTAAGTCTTAATTACACAAGAGAGAACTATTGCCCAACAAACACAGCCCTTACTGTGTTAGGGGGAAGATTCTCCCTTGGTGGCTCTCCAGCTTATTAAGCCTACTTTCTCTATGGAGACCGAGGAATGGCTTGTGAAACTGGCATGTTGGAGCCTGTGGACAACCAGGGGTGCAAAGTGCTTTCTTTAAGAAATAAACTCACGGGTTGGAGAGATGGCTCAGTCATTAAGAGCACTGGCTGGCCTTGCAGAGGACCCAGGTTCAGTTCCCAGCACCCACATGGTGGCTAACAACTGGATAAAACTCCAGTTCCAGGGGATCCGACACCCCCTTCTGACCTTCGTGGGCACTGCACAGCATGGGTACAGTTACATATATGCAGGGAATACACTCATACACATAAAATAAAATAATAAAAGATTTAAGAAATAAACCCATTTATTATTGCTCTGAGTTTCACAAACTACCTTCTTTGTAAGGGAGGGTCAGAAGTATATTCTAGGTTTTCTTTTTCCTCATTCATTAACTCCTAGTTTGGTCCCTGATTTCCTTATCTGGCTTTAATCTCCTGGAGTTTAAGGAGACCTATCAACCACTCCTGACTGTGTGTGTGAAATATAAATAGCATGTAATTGGCCATTTTTAGTCATTTAAAGTGTATAGTTCAGTGGCATTAAATATCAATGTTGTGTAACTAGCACTACTATTTCCAGAACTTTATCATCCCCCTAAATAGAGCTTCTGTACCCATTAACTGGTAACTACCCATCTTCTGACATTTTGATTGTTAGCTTATTTGTGTGTGTGTTTTGCCTGCATGTATGTAAGTGTACCATGTGCATGCAATGCCCACAGAGGGCAGAAGGTGGCATTGGATCCCTCAGAGCTGTAGGTACAGATGATTGTGAACCATAATGTGGGTGCTGGGAACCAAACCCAGGTCCTCTGGAAGATCAGCCAGTGCTATCAGCTGCTGAGCTGTCTCTCCAGCCACCCCTCTTTTTTTTTGAGACAGGGTTTCATGTGTCTCAGGATGATCCTGAACTCTCTATGTAGCCAAGGATGACCTTGAACTCTGCCTTCCCCTCCTGAGTACAGAGATTACAGGTGAGAACCACCATGCCTGGTTTATATGAGGCTGGGATAGAACCCAGGGCTTTGTGCATGCTAGGCAAGCACTTTGCCGCCTGAGCTACATCCTTAGCCCCTTTGTTTGTATATTTAATTTCATCCATTATTTGGAGACTTTAGAGCCAAGGAGCTTAAGTTGGAATGTTGGCTCTCCCCCTACCAGCTCTAGGGGCCTTGAACAACTTACCTGCTCTCTTCATGTCATAGCTTAGTCATCGGCAGAACAGAGCTAATAAGAGTCAGCCCTTGGAAGGTTGTTTTATACATAATATCGCATGCAAAAGGCAGTGCCTAGAACACCATCAACTTTCAATGTGCACTGATTTCCATTACCTGCTTTGTTCTGCCTCCTTATCAGAGACTCATTGCTACAGATGAGGGTTCTCTGCTATGATCCCGTAATCCTTACAGCTTCACTCCTGCCTGGGTGGACCTCCTAGCTCTTTCCCTATCTCTTTTTATTTTAATGTGTGTGTGTGTGTGTGTGTGTGTGTGTGTGTGTGTGAGAGAGAGAGAGAGAGAGAGAGAGAGAGAGAGAGAGAGAATGAATATGTGGGGGGGCAGAGGTTGGCATTGGGCATCTCCCTTATTCTCCACTTTATATATTGAGGTAGGGTTTCTCACATGAACCCAGAATTCACTTATTTGGCTAGTCTAGCTAACCAGCTTGCCTGGGGATCACCTGTTTCCACCTCCCCAGTGCTGAGGTTACAGGCCGCCACCGTGAATGTCTGGCATTTACAGGGCTTCTGGGGATCTGAACTCTAGTCCTCACACTTGCATGGTATGAGCGTCACTTACTGAACCATCTCACTCCCACTTTCCCATCCCTTGACATGGGGATAGGAGAGGATTAAGGCTTTCATTTTTCCTTTCCTCCCCCCCCCTCCTCCCCTCCTCCTCTTCCTTTTCCTCCTCCTTCTTTTGAGACAGGGCCTTGCTATGTAGCCCAGACTGGCTGCCAATTCATAATCCTTCTGCCTTAGCCTCTCAAGTGCTGGATTCCAAGAGTGTACCATGTCCAGCTTGGACATTTCTACTTCCCTTCCCCTCCCTTTCCCTCCCTCCTCTCCCATCCCCTTCCCTTCCCTCCCCTCCCCCCCTCCTTTCCTTCCTCTCTCCCGCCCTTCCTTCATTTCTGTTTTTTGTTTTTCAGACAGTGTCTTATATAGCCCAGCCTGGCCTCAAATTTATTATACAGCTAAGGATGGCCTTAAACTCCTGATTCTCCTGCCTCTACCTTCCAAGTGATAGGAGTGCAGACATGCACCACCCTGCCCAGTACACTATTTCTCTCCTCTCTCTCTCTCTCTCTCTCTCTCTCTCTCTCTCTCTCTCTCTCTGAAATGTGAGTGTGGTGAATTTGTGTGTATATGTGAGCACATGTGTGAGCAGGTGTGCATGCCACATGGAGACCAGAGGAGGACATCTATCTCTCTCTGCCTTGTTCTCTTGGGACAGGGCTTCTCACTGAACCTAGAGCTAGGCTGGCAGCCAGCAAACCTCAGCAATCTTCCTGTCTCTGTTCCCAAAATAGCACTAGGGTTATAGGCACATGTGTCACCATGCTCAAAGCTTTTACATGGGTCCTAGGGATTTGAACTGGCCGTCATGCTTGTGCAGCAAGTGTTCTTACTCACTGAGCCACCTTCCCATATGACATTTTCATACATGTATATGATATATTTAATAATATTCACATTCACCCCTTACTTTCTCTGAGCTGCCTTTGGTTTGTCCTCTTCCTTTCCCCAAATACTTTCCTTATCTTTTGTTTTTATTTTTTGAGACAGGCTCTAAGGTATTCGAAGCCGACTTCAAATTCCTGATTCTCTTGTCTCTACCTTCCAACTCCTTGTTTCTTTTTAAAATCTAGATTCCATATATGAGGCAAAACTTGTCATTGCTAGTTTGGCTTATTAACACGATGATGTTCAGTTCTGTTCATTTTCATGAAAATGGCACAATTTCATTCTTTATGGCTGAATAATACTCCAATACCCCCCCCATACACACACACACACACACACACACACACACACACACACCACATTTTCTTTATCCATTCATCTGTTAATGAACACCTAGGCTGGTTCTATAAGTTGGCTATTGTGAATAGTGCAGCAATCAATGTAAGTATGCAGGTCAGATATGTCAAGGAGTGATATAGTAAAATCATATGGTAGTTTTATAGTTTTATGCTTTGAGGAACCCCCATACTTATGACCACCAACAGTTTCAGTCTTTCCCAGCAGCCTACAGAGTACCTTCTAGCACTATGAAAACTAGCCAGCAGGGAGGAAGCTTCCTCCTCAGTCCCAGCTTGACTTCTCCATGTCCTGCAACTAAAGTGTGTGGTGTCTTCGGCAACAAGGTCTTCCCGTCTATTTTGGTGGACAACTAAGAGCAATGACAATCACTTACTTGTCTTATTTGGGGGTTTGTAGGAACCTCCCTGGCCAACAACAACCCTTTAGGGAGGTAGTTGGGGATTTCTTGCGTATGTGGGCTACATAGTAAGACCTTGTCTAAAATAAATAAATAAATAAATTAAATAAATAAATAAATAAATAAATAAGGGGCTAGTGAAAAGGCACAAAGGCATGGTTGCTTTAGTGTTCATGAGTAGTGAGTGATCTGGTTATTCTAGGAAGACAAACAAAAAACAAAACAAAACCCAGCTAGGTATAGTGCATACCTTTGATTACAGCACTCAGGAGACAGAGGCAAGCAGATTTCTGTGAGTTTGCTGCCTGCCTGGTCTACCTAGCACGTTTAAGGCCAAGCAGAGCTATGTTATGAGACCTGGCCCAAACAAAACAAAACAAAAAATCTAAATCAGAAAAGGACCCAACCCAAACCAAACCAAACCAACCAACCAAACAAAAACCAGCTGTGTGATGGTACACAGCTTTAATCCCAGTATTTGGGCAGTAGAGACAGCAGGACCTGGAGTCAAGGCCATCCTTAGCTACATAGTAGGATGCTCTCACACCCTCAATGGCATTTGTTGTTTGTTTTCTTGATAATAGCCATTCTGACTGGGGTGAAATGAGATGTCAACAGAGTTTTGATTTGCATTTCCCTGATGGAGGTGAATACTTTTTTTTTATGTACTTAGTGGCTATTTTTATTTCTTCTTTTTGAGAACTTGTCTGTTCAGTTCATTTGCCCACTTATCGATTGGGTTATTTGCTCTTATGGTATTTAGTTTTTTGAGTTCTTTGTATATTCTGGACATAAATCTCTGTTGGAAGAATGGCAAAAATTTTTCTCCTATTCTTTAGACTCAAGCTAGTTTTAAAAATAAGGTAAAGTGATATGTAAATTTACAAAGTGGAAGAGGAAGGAGACGGAGTGCTTAGGGTTTCCCAAACACCATAGAATATTTTTGTTTTTTTAATGGGCTTTTTTTCTGTGGGACAAATTTTTCAGAGAGCACCACTCATTGGTAACCGCTACTGAAAAGTGATTTGTGGTCTAGACACACACACGATGGAGAGAGAAAAATTCCCGTTACTTCAAAATCTGGCAGCAGGCATTTTTTTTAGGGCTGCTAGAAGATGGAACATGGAAGGCAGGATTCTTGTAATTCTGTAAAGTACTATTAGTCTAAACTCTAGTTTGGTTTCTGTTGCTGTGATAAAACACTGATCAAAAATAAGTTGGGGAGAAAAGGGTTTAATTTAGCTTATAGGTTATAGTCCATCATCAAGCATCACTGAAGAAAGCCAACACAGGAATTCAAGGCATGAATTGAAGCAGAAACCAATGGAGGAATGGTGCTTACTGGCTTGCTTTCCCCTGGCTTACTCAGTTCCCTTTCTTACACACCCCAGGTCCACATGCCTAGGGATGGTAGTGCCCACAGTGGGCTGGGCCCTCCTACATCAACTAGCAATTAAGAAAATGCCTCACAGACATAGCCACAGGCAAATCTGATCTGGGAAATTCTTCAGTTGGCTTCCCAGGTGATTCTAGTTTGTGTCAAGTTGACAAACTAACCAGCACGACTGCAATGGTAATTTGGAATTCAAGTCCAGGAAGGATTGGCAGGCGGATCAGACAGGAAAAGAGGGAAGTGTGAGGAGGGAGTTGGTTAGTGGGAGACTCCCCACAGTATAGAGAACTTCAGAACAGAACAATGAAGAACAAGATCAATTGTATAATATGTGGAGCCCAGTGCAGAATAGGAAGAAAATATTCAAAAGTGCCACCAGAGGTGCTGACAACAAACAAAGTGCTTCCCTTTCAACTGTGTCTTCTCTCCTGACCTGCCACACTGCTTATAATTCACTGTTTAACATGCTCCCAGGGCATAGGAGACCCACAAGTGCAAATCCTCACAAGCAGAGGAAGCGAGGTGATGAGGGAGGGAGCTGCTCTATATCTTGGTGGTACATGTGGGCACAGCCACTGGCTGCAAGAGTTCCTTCTTGTCAGCCACCCAGTCTACACCTTGCCTGAGTGAGGGTTGGAGAAACCTGACCAGGCTTCTCTTTTCTGTGAGTTGGCATTCCATCCCATGATGAATGAGGAAGAGGCAGGGGACAGAGGGTAAGCTACTGGGTGAGGGTGAGGAGCACGCCTGGGTCACTAGGCAGGAGTGGGTGGTACATGGGGACATCTGAGAACTTAGCCCTGGACAAACAAGGAATTGGCAGGAGGCGTGGAGAGGAGGAGTCCAGGCTCTAAGTCTCTAGTGTGTACCCCATTATGTGATCAATGTTCACTCACAAAAAGCAAATTCAAAGAGAAAATAAGAATTTCAAGAGAGTTGGGCATGGTGGCTCATGCCTATAATCCCAGCAAATAGGAGCCTGAGAAAGGTGTATTGCAGTATGTTTATGGCTAGCCTGGGCTACAAAGTGAGGACTCTGTTTCACTCTCCTCCACTAAAAAAAAGTTTCAAGATGGTGACCACAGAATGTGAAAGGCTAAGTATCAGACCGTCTAAGAACAGGGCCTGTTATGGATTGGATATGATATGGGTGTCTTCCAAGGCTTTGTGCACTAAAATTCAGTCCTCACTGAGAGCTATTTAAAGGGTAGAACTTAGTCCAATGATGGTGTTTAAAGGAGGGACTTTTAATAAGTGATTAGGATTAAAGTATTAGGTGAAGTCCCCATGACTGAATTATAGTGGCTTTGTAACAAGACAGAGAGAGCCAAGAAGAATGCCTCTCTCTCCTTTATCCATTGCTGTTTGATGCCCTGTGCCACTTCACAGATTCTGCCACTAAGAAGGTCTTCAAAACTTTAAATAGTCCTGTTTTCTTTATAAAGTTGGCCTGTGTTATGGTTTGAGTCTGAAACATGTCCCCTAGGCTCATACTTTAATTATTTGTTCCCCATCTAGTATCACTGTTTTGGGGGTCTGTGGAACCTATAGGAGGTAGGGCCTAGCAGACAGGTGTGGGTCACTGAGAGTAAGCCTCTGAAGATTATATTTGCCCTTAATTCTAGACATTATTTTCTTCCTGGTCTGTGGTAATGTGAACAGCTGTTACCAAATGCTTCACTGCTGCCATGAGCTCAGTCACGTCTTCCTACCATGATAGGCTGATGCTCTTTGAAACTGAGCCCAACAAACCTTTCCTTTCTTCTGTCAGATATTTTGATCACAGTAAAGCAAAAATAACTAATACAGAAAATCAGTACTAGGAGCTGGAGATGGTTCTGCAATTAAGAGCACCTGAGTGTTTCCCAGACATCTGACAAAGAATCTGGCTATGTTATGAAAATTTGAATGAGGCTGAATTACAAAGTAGTGGACTAATATAGTTGGTGGAGGAAATTTCGAGGCAACATTCCAGCTATAGAATGGTTATTGTTGGCTGCTTTTAGCTGGATTTGCAGTATGAATCAGGGTAAAATCAGAGCAGGAGAATCTGAAAATCATGCAGTTTGTTAGGAAAGGACCATGAATGAAGTCAAAGTAGGCAAAATAAATGTGGATGAAATTGCTGTAACCGTTAAAGAGATCAACACATTAAAGAGAGGCAATGCACTTTGTAGTAGGACACTGGGATGGGTGCCTTCCCTTTTTGTTTTTTTCTTTCTTTTTATTTCTTTTTTAGACAAGATATCACTTTATAGCCCAGGCTGGCCTAGAAGTCATTGTGTAATCCAGGCTGGCTGGTCTTAAATTTGGTGATCCTCCTGCCTCAGCATTATGAGTGCTGGGATTATAGGTATGAGCCATCATGCCTAGTAGAAAGGTACCTTGAGGTAAGGAACCTCCCTCCCAGGAAAACACAAGTCATGTGAAAGGCCTTTCTTTGGAAAGAAAGTACTTGCTGGGGTACCCTGCTGAGAAATAGCTGCCAAGGGAAATGTTTTCCTAGGTCCATCCATGTAGCCACTCAGAATCTGTAGCATCCATGATCCAAAGAGGCCAGGATGCTTCTCAAGTTGGCAGCAGAACTTGGCATCATCCCCGTGGTGCTATATTTTTTTTTTTTTTTGCAGGCATTCAGAATTCAAGAGTTAAGGAATAGAATATGTGTAAAGCTTTGAGGGTGAAGCCCAAGTTGCAATGAAGATCTCAGGATTGTCGGACATGCCAGGAGCATGGGATGTCTGCTGAGGAGACCTGCAGATAACAAGTAGAGCTGGCTCACAAGGGAGGCCATGTGTGCTATAGGCTGCAGGATTGTCAGACCAGGGCTGACCATTGACAATTCCATCATGACACCATGCACTTCAGATGTCAGACATGGAGCCACAGGGTTTGGTATTTGTCCTGCTAGGTTTTCTCTTACCTTGGTCCAATATCCCCTTTAGAATGGGAAAGTTTATTCTGTGTTGTATATTGGAAGTGTAACTTTCTTTTTGAAAGTTAACAGGGACTCACAGCTAGGGGATTTTCTTGAGTCTCAGAGGAAAATTTGGCTTTTGAACAGTGTTGGGACTCAAGACTATTAGGACCCCTAAGATTAGACTCAATGTATTTTATATAAGATGCCACAAGCCTTTTGGAGGTTGGGGGACAATGTTATTATTTAAATCTGAAATGTCCCTCTACAAGCTCATGTTCTCAGCACATCTTGGCTCTGGCTGGCACCACAGTTTTGGGGGACTGTGAAGCCTTTAGAAGGTGAAGCTTTGTAGGAGGGAGTGGGTCACTGGGGGCCAGGCCTCTGAACTTTTTACCTGGTGTTCTCTGTTTTCTGATCTGTCACAACATGAGCAACCACTGACCCACACTCCTGCTGCCACAGACTCTGTCATGCCTTTTCATCATGACGAACTGAGGCTTTCTGAAACCATGTGCCAAAGTGGACCTTTCTTTCCCTCAGTTGTTTCTGTCAGATATTTCTTTGTGATAGTGAGGAAAAGTTGACTAATCTGGGGCCATGTGGGTCCCACTGGACCCTGAATCCAGCCCTCATGATGTCTCATAACTTTTATTTATTTATTTGTTCATTCATTCATTTATTCCTTTTTCTTTTTTTCTCTTTTTTAATACAGGGTCTCCCTATAGCCCCAGCTGGAACTTGACCAGATTGAACTCAATCTCACAGATCCAACTGCCTCTGCTTCCTAAGTGTTGGGATTGAAGGTGTGAGCCTCCACACCCAGCTCATTTATTCTTGAGACAGAGTCTTACTATGTAGCCCTAGCTGGCCTGAAACTATGTAGACCAGGCTAGCCTTGAACTCACAGAGGTTCACCCGCTTCTGCCTCCCAAGTGCTGGGTTAAAAGACATATGCCACCACACCTGGCTACTTTTATTTTTTTTTTTAAAGAGGAAATTATCCTCACACCTTTATTCTACACCTAGCAAAAAGCTGTTGCATGAACTGGCTTGTGTTGGGCCAGGTTGCCTTGGCAAATCCCAAACACGCTGAGCAGATTTCCTTGTGCAGGCGGATGCCTGCTGAAGGAAGAAAGCAATTACCAGGAACTACGGCTAGGAGGAGAGTCCCAGTTCATCTTAAACAAGGAATCAGATGAGAGCTCTGTGGGAAGACAGTTCTAGTGGAAGCACATCGACATTTTAGGTTTCCAGCCACGCTAGGGCCCAGTGCCAGCTAAGGACTTGGAGACAGCCAGATGGAGACAGCCAACACTTGGGTTTCCCACAGTATGACTTAAGCTTTATGAGGAATATGCTAAAATGTGTGAAAATAATTTGAGGATAGCTAGTAATCTATTTTTACTCTGCACATTTCTCTTTGCTACAAGTAAATCTAACTGTGGTCTTGTGTTCTTTTTGATTTATCACTATTAGCCACTGTGGCAGGAATCCACAAAGAGTGACGGTAATATGCTGTGTGCCGAGATGCCATATGATTGGTTAAGAAGCTGGCCATGCACTAATAGACATTCCCATCAAATAGCAAAGAACATACAACGTACCTTTTATAGGGAAAAAAAAAAATCTAAGACTGAGGGTGGGTGGGGTGGAGGACGAGAACCTCTTCTGCCCATTCAACCTGTTTTTGATTAAAACAGAATGCTGGAAAATATGGGAAAAGACACAGTGGCCATGTTTAGCTCACCTGCCTAGGTTGAAGGTATTGAACAAATGAATGACATAAGTTACTATTATTAAACACTTTCCTAAGTAGCATGCATTTTTAAAAGATTTATTTTTATTTATATACATGTATGTATGTGTTCATGTGAGTGTATGCCAGGTATGTGTAGGCACCTGTGGAGCCCAGAAGAAGGTGTTGGATCCTCTGGAGCTGGAGTTCTAGCTGCTTGTCATGGGTGCTGAGAGCTGATTTGGGGTCCTTTGGAAGAGCAGCAAGTGCTCTTAACCAATCCCTGAGTCGTCTTTCCAGCCCCAGGATCATACATTTTGTTGTGTTATCAATGAACCTCACTAAGTTGCCATATTGAGCCTATTAGGTGAATAATTACTTTTTTTTGTTTGTGTTTTGAAGCAGGGTCTCCCTGTAGCCCCAGCTGTCCTGGAACTCACTATGTAGAATTATTACTTATTTTACAGACAAAAAGAATGAAGTTCAGAAAAGTCATACTTGCACCTGTTTATACAGTCAGTAAATGGCAGAGACAAGATTCAAACCCAGATTTGTCTGATTGCAAACCTCTTCAATCACATCTGAGCTTATGCTGGTTCTTATCAAAAGACGAAATTCTTTTTAGCTTTAAGTAGCTAAATCCAGGAGTTTCTGAAGCTGCTTAGGAATCTTGTTAATAGTAGTAGTCCAAGATAAATCACTTTCTAGGGACTGGAGAGATGGCTCAGTGGTTAAGAGCACTGGTTGTTCTTACAGAGGTCCCAGGTTTGACTCCTAGCTCTCACATGGTGGTTAACAACCATCTGTTCCAGGGGATCTGATGCCCTCTTCTGACCTCCAAGGCCATTGCATGACATGGGTGCACCAACCTATATGCAAGCAATACACTCAAACATGTAAAATAAAAACAAATATTTTTAAAAATTATTTTTCTAGCCAGTAGACATAAGATATAGTCAATGAAGGGGCTCTGTTAAGTATGCCTTTGATTAGACGTGTTTTACATCTAAGGCTGAAGGCTGAGATCATGTCTCCCTTGCTTCATTTTATCACTGATGTCTTACAAATAGCAGTTGCTCAATAAATGTTAACATAATGCTTAGAAAGAAGCTTAAGAGTGTTGCTTATGTTGAAACTTGATAGCTAACATGCTAAAGAGCTGTTTTAGGACAGATAATATAAGGAATAATTTGCTTATACTTTTTATTAAGAGTTGATATGCCATTTCAAATAAAGTGGTACTTAAATCAAGGTGATTTGAAATAGAAGTCTAAACATTTTAAGGACTGTAGGGTATAGCTCAGTGGAAGAACGCTTGCCTAGCATATTCAGGGCCTCAGGTTTGATTTTTAGCACAGGGAGAGGGAGAGGGAGAGGGAGAGGGAGAGGGAGAGAGAGAGAGAGAGAGAGAGAGAGATTTAAAAAAATTTCCAGTTATCAGGTTCACTCAAGGTAATAACTTCAGAGGCTAGGGCTATAGCTTGGTGGTAGAATGTTTGTCTAACACTTGTGAGTCCCTGGGTTCAATCCCTAGCCCCACATGTGTACACATGTACCCCCACCCCCACATGGAATGAAAAAGGCAAAAGCTCTTGAGAGGACACATGGCCTGTCTAAGTTGCCTACCAGAGTCTCAGCAGCTGACCTTGCCTTGGACCTCACAAACGTTACAGAAACCATTTTAGGCACAGTGTACAAACTCAGGCTTGTCTTTTCCTTCAAGCTCCAAATGCACCTGCCACCAGGTTCTGTTATGTATCTTGGATTCTGCCCCTTTCTTTCCATCCCACTGTCACACCTGAGTTTGGGTGGCCACTTTTCCCCTTTGGACTGTTGGCAGTGGTCTGCTGTGTTCCAACACACCTACTACACTTGAGTATGAGATTTCTAAAGTGGAAATGTGATCCTGGCTCTCGCCTGCTTAACGATCCCTCAGAGGACTCCTGAGAGTGAAGAATAGCATGCCTGATAAAGCTTTCCGTGATGATGGAAATGTCTAATACATGGCTGTGTGGTACTGTGGCCACTGACATTTGAGATGTGGCTGCATAAATGTGCCAGTGGAACTGAATTTTAATTTCACTTAATTTTAATTAAATACCAACATATGACTAATTGCTACTTTACTGGACCATGTAGGTCTGGAATAACATGCAAATTCCTCAGTCTCACTTTGTTCCTATTTCTTTCCCATCCTCATTTCCTTTCTTTTTGCCCCCTTTCCTCCCCCTTCTCCTTCCCTTTCTCTCCTTCCTCCCCTTTTTCCTAGGAGCTGGAGATCTAAATTCAGGCCTTCAAGCTTGCATGGTAAGCACTTTACTGAGCCATCTCCCCAGTCCCTGCTCCAAGTTACTCTTAGAGCACAGTTTGCTCCAGAAATATAAGGTGGCTTGCAGTGCCCCCAAACCATAAACCTAACACAAGAGATTCCTTTTCCTTCCTCTGAGCATCTAATCTCCATCCCACTCTCCTGGCCAAACTCCCCTCCTTTCAAATGAGGAGTTGAAGTTTAAAGCCCTAACAGGACTCACCTAAAGTCACACAGATTCTAACAATGAATAATACCAGAATTCAATTGAATTCAGCTAATTGAATTTAGTCAAGTGACTTCAAGTCTGATTGTGATTGTTATACCATACACCTTATTTCCCAATAAATATTCTCACCCATAGTCATCAGGGGCATGTTTTAGAACAGTGTATGAATGTTTTAATAATTCACTCACCTAAATTTAATACCAGCGAATTAGGCATGTTGAATAATGGAAAAGTGGCCCAGAGTCCAAGAACGGTAATGACTTGCAAGGGCTTCAAGTGATTTATTGAGCTCTTACATATTACTTCAGGCTTCTTTTATCCACAGTCCCTTGTGAGACTGATGTGGGCTATACTTCACTGAAGTCCTTTCTAGAAATGATGCTGGAGAGGACGATGGTATGGGCAGTCTTTACTACTTGCCCTTGCTAGTGTCTGGAGAGAAGCTGGGGTAAGCGGCAGGGCCAGAGGCTGCTGGACCCTAGTAGGTGTGTGAGGAAGGTGACTACTGTAGTTATTGATACTATCTGGCCCGAAACATCTGGATTGGGGGTATTTAGCCACAAGTGCCTTTACTACATGCTGCCACTCAGGGACACTTAGGACTTAACAGTTAGAACATGTTCTCCTATCAGAGCACTTTAAGTCATGTGAGCATCTTTCTTTCTCACAGACTTGGAGCCCTGGAATTTTATCCCTCTCTGTGTCAGATGGGAATTAGAGAAGTTAGGGTTGAGGTGGACTCAAGAGGGGGTGGAGCAGCCCTGCTCCATGTCTCCCTGTCTCTGTCTGTCTCTCTCTGTTTCCAGAATCTCACCAATAGCCCAGGTAGGCCTTGACAAATCCTCCTGCCTCAGCCTCCTGGGATTGTCAGTGTGTATCACCATATCCAGTTCACCAAGCACTTTCTGATAGCCCAAAACACCTGTTAGGGCAGACGCAAAGGGTGCTCTTGGCAACAGTGATAGAAAAATGACATTTTGTCAGATACCAAGAGAAATCAGAGGAACAGATTTTCATTGGTGTTCTACATGGGCCCCTCTAGAGAGTCATAGAACATCTGTATAGAAAAATGTGAGCTTTTCAAAAGCATTTCCTACAGCAAACTGAGTTCTACTTTTCTACTTTATTTTTATTATTTTGACAGAGGCCTCACTCTGTAGCCCTCACTAACCAGAACTCATTATGTAGTTCAGACTGACTTTTTCCTCTACTTCCTGGGTATGTGTATGTAACATCATACCTGGCCTCCCATATATATGTGGGAGGACTATATATATATATATATATATATATATATATATGGTCTTTGAGACAAGATCTTCCAGCTGGCTTGGAACTTGCTATGTAGACCAGGCTGGCCTCAATCTCACAGAGTGCTTCTACCTCCTGAGTGCTGGGATCAAAGGTGTACTCCACTATACCTGGCTCATCTTTTCTTGTATAAAGGTATTATATATATATGGGAAAAATTCTCTGCCAGACTTCAATGGACAGTTCCAAATATGTGGCCACACAATCCCCCTTAAAATCAGTGAGTTACAAAACAAAAAGGCATGAATGTGGGTAAGGAATGTGTGTGTGTGTGTGTGTGTGTGTGTGTGTGGTGTGGGGGATGATGGGTGGGTGGGAGGTAAGAGAGGGTGGGGGTGAGAGTAAACAGAATGTACTACACACGTGTAAAATTGTCAAAAACGAATTTACACCCCCTCCCCAAATACTGGGGAAAACAGCAAATGTGAATTTTTTTTGACTGAATTGTTTTTGTATATGTACATGTATTTTTCAGAATTTCCATAATGAATATATATTTTCCTTTCATAAGGAGAAGTGGAGGAAGGAAAGAAGGAAGGGAGGGAGGGAGGAAAACATTACTCAAGACCTCTCTAAGGAAAAAAAATAGCAAACATTGTACAATCCTCTGATTCTGAAGTTCTTCCCAGGTTCATTTTCATTTAATCCTCCCAGCAGTGTTTGATGTTCATCTTCATCCAGCCTTTGGGTGGTTAGGAACCTTCCCAAGGACATACTGGGGATAGCTGATCTAAAGGTAGAATTTATTCCTTCCACTCTAGGTTTCTTTAGTCAGATCAGAGGAAGCTCAGGATGAGTGGACTGAGGCTTCAGAGGGAAATCTGAGGGCAGCAGAACAGGCGAGGGAGGCTGCCAGTCTCAGGGCAGGCTGCTGATCACCGGCCAACACACTTCTTTTTTTGATGGAATGATTTGGGGATGAGCAGAACACACATGCTCAGCAGGTCCGGCCTTTCAGGCTCCTAGAAACTGACTCTGTAGTTGGAGACGGTTGGGAACCGTTCCCCTAGGCCATGCTCAGACTCCACACTTTCCCCCTACCTTCGGGGCCCAGGCAGGGCTCTCTTCTACTTAAGTTAGACTAAGTGAGAGGCACATGGTCCAAGGTGGTCACATTCCTCATGTCAGGAAATCTTGAGGTTCCTCCAGGAGTCCCCTGCTCCTGGGGCCCCTGGACTGAGGCAGGCCTGTGAGCTAAATCTGTGGAACACAGCAGAGCCGAACAGGGAGGCTGACTTTCAGAGATGTTAAAGTGTTTCAAACAGTCTCTCGGCTACACATAAAGACTGGGAAGGAGAAGTGACAGGAGCCTCCTGTGATGGCCTAGGAGCTGTTCCAGCAACCATTCATAATTTCTCAGGGAGTCAGCTTTCCTGTAGTGAGACTCATCTGTCCCTGCTCTTGGAGGTGCGCCAGCTAAAAGCATTTCAGAATCCAGCTGATTGAGAAGGTGTTTCTTCTAGGGTTAAAAAAAAAAGTACAGGCTGGAAAGATGGCTCAGCAGTTAAAAGTGTGTACTGCTCTTGCAAGGGACATGAGTTCATTTCCTACTATCCAGGTTAGGTGGCTTACTACCACCTGGCAACTCCAGTTCCAGGGGACCTGACACCTGTGGCCTCTGGGCACTTGTGCTCACCTGCACATACTCATGCACAGACAATAAATTGTTCTATTTACTTACAATTGCTGTGACAAAACACTCTGACCAATACCAATTTGGGGAGGAAAGGATTTATTTGTCTTACATCTCCTGGGTCACAGTTCATCACCGAGGGAGTCCAAGATAGGAACTCAGGGCAGGAACCTGGAGGCAGGAGCTGAAGCACAGGCTATGGAAGAATGCTACTTACTGCTCAGCCTGCTTTTTTATACAAAACAGGACCACCTGCCCAGGGGCGGTACCATCCACACTGGGCTGGGGCCTCCCCACATTACTCAACAATCAAGAAAATGCCCCATAGACATGACCACAGCTCAGTCCAATGGAGGCAATTCCCCGACTGAGGCTCCTTCTACCCAGGTGTGTCAAGTTGACAACTAAAGCCATCCAGCACATACATAGACACATAATTTAAAAGAAAGTAGTATGCTGAAGCTAACACCTGCAGCTTGCACGAGACCACCTGTGAAATTTTCAAAAGTTTGTGAATTATGTTTGTAGATTACAATTGGCCATTATGGGAGTGTTTATACCACAGACATTGGCAAGCTGCACAATTTAGGACTTGCCTTTGCTGTGCCCTAGTTATTAAGCATTTGCCTGCATATTCCGGGGCAAGGTGTACCATTGACCTCATACTTTGGGGTTCACTGTGGTCTTTTGAGGAGGAAGATAAAACACTGCCCAGTTTGGGCCTCCTCTCTATGATGTCACGAGGGGGACTCACCTAGCAAGTACTGAATATGTGTGTTTAGTCTGGAATGTCTTATGAAGTGAGATACAGGCCACCTTGCCTTTGGTTTTCTCTGCCTTCCTTCTCTGCCTATACTAGGGAGGACGTGGCTGGCTAGGGTGGGACCTCCTGCATCCCATGCTCCTGGTCTCTAGACCTCAGAGCAGCACAAAACAGACTTGCTGAAGTTAGTTCTTCAAAGGGTGTGAGGAATCAGTATCACCTGCCACTGGGATTTTACAGTTCTCATTGTCAGCAGAGGGCACTATAGGACTAACGATGTGTTGGTTCAGAGCCCTGGTAGACTCAAAGAAAAACCAAACCAAAACAAAAACCTCATTAATTTGAAGGAATTAGGAAGAGGCCAAACTTAACTGGTGATTTTTAGATAAGGCATCAATTTTGAAAAAAAAATTTTGTGGTGCTTTTGGTAATAGTAGAAATCTGTAGTACTTGGCAGTGTGCAAAAAGCATGTTTTGTTTAATCCCTACAACAACCTTGCACAGGTGTGAGTGTCTCAGGGTAACAGATGGCACAGGTGTGGGCCCTGGCGTGAGAGGGCATGTGCTTCAACCCTGGCTCCGTTGCTGACTGACTTTGGACAGGACACAAAAGGTTTGGCCTGCTTTGGGGATAATTCTAGTACATGAAGAGAGGGTGTATGCGGAGCACTTAGCACACTGCTTTGCATGTAATGAGCACTCAATAGACATTAGAGGTTATTTATTACTGTTACCCACCTATTCATTACCTTTGCTGACAATGAAAGAAGTGCTAAAGGTTATATAATTAGTAAGGGAAGAGCCAGGACAGAAATCTCACCGTTTCTAACCCTGGGTCCTTGCCTCTGGCCACCACCTGTTTCCCAGTTGTCACTATGAGAGCTTCCAGCAATGCTAACAGTTCTGTCAGTACTGGAGTATTTGAAATTTTTTTTTTAAATTGAATTCCTTCTTGTCATCCTGTGTATGCCATTAATTTCCTTAGTGCTTAATTTTTCTGAAAGTGCTCACAGTTAATGTCTGTCAGGTGCTAGCTAAACTCATGATCTAAATCAGAGTGTTTAAAATGAAGTCTGTTTACTGTGCTGGGCAGAATAAGCCCAGTGTCATGAACTCAAATCAGAGGTGGTGTTGGTTAGGGGTGGTGGGAATTCTGATCCTGTTTGTAGCAAGAAGTCAATAGGCAAGCCTAGCATTATCAACTTTTCTGATTGCTCATCATTCATTTATTTGTTACTTATGTCTCTCTGCATGCATGTTCCTATGGGTGCAAGGGTATATGTGGGTACACATGTACATGTATGCTTGTAGTGTAGGCTAGAAGTCAGCCTCATACGTTGTTCCTCAGCAGCCATCTACCTTGTCTTTTGGTTATTTTTTCTCATGGCTCTTTTCAGTTTATTGCATGAAAGAGTTATACTAGTCCAAGTCAAATGCAGATCCCAAATAGTTACATTATGCAAGCTGTGAGGTTTTTAAACTTGTGACAAAGGACAGAGGTTAATTCTACTCATTGCAAGGAAATTCCCACTTAAGCTTCAGAGAGCCACAGCAGTTAAAACCCATGAACCTTCAACTGATCATTCTTAGCCAGTCCAGTGTCTATCAGGAACTGACATATGTTCTTGTGCTGGTCACCCTGCAGCTGAATTCCATCTCCATATTCTGGATGCTCAGTTACAGTGCCATTGCAAACAAATGTCTTCTTAAACACCTTTACTAGTTTCTTTTTATTATAGCCATCAGTGATCCCTTGGATAGAAGTAAGGGTCTTCCTGCCATTTCTCTGTTGAACTCTTCCATGGACATAATCCTCACTGCCAGAAGGAAGTGGGTCATCACTGTTACTTTCATCAGAGGACATACTATACAATTCCTTTTCCTTGGTGGAAACGACCTGGGGGGGATGGGGGACACACAGATGGGTGAATGTCCTCAGCAGAATCCTCTTGTCTCCACTTTTTCAGCACTGGGATTGTTTTAGATGTGTGCCACCACATCTGTGTGTGTGTTCTTTATTTTAAATATATATATTTAAATTTATGTGTATGTATGTGTGTGCGCCTACATGGGTTTATGTGTACCACATGTATACACGTGCCCATGGAGCTCAGAAGAGGGCATCAGATCCCCTACTGGAGTTACAGGCAATTGTGAGGCACCAAATGTGGGTCCTGTGCAAGAGCTATAAGCACTCTTAACCACTCCATCATCTCTCCAGCCCCATATCTGACATTTTAAAAATATAGGTTATGGGGATCAAACTCAAATCCTCATGCTTGTGTAGCAAGCACTTTACCAACTGAGCCATCTTCTCAGTCCCTGATTTTTTTCAAGAGAAATAAGAACTTCAGATTTTTATGTGAAATATCTAAATTAATAGACCTTGGCAACTAATTTAAAGTTTTATAAAAACAATTATCATGGAGATCAAACAAAACATGTTAGGTCACATTCATAATGTGGCCACAGGTTAGCAATCACTGTGCATGCCTTGGGGAGGGTTTTTTGGTGTTGGGGGGGGTGGATCCCTGGTATACCATCAGTGTTCCCAGAGGGCAATAAAGGCATCTCACCTCAGTTTGGGGATCCTTGTCAAAGCCAGTAATTTTTGTTCAATTGATCATTTTCTCCCTTTAGCAAAGTTAAGTAGCAGTCTTTGCTCTTTCTGAAAGAATCAATTCCTATCTAAGTAGTGTTGGAAGTTTCTGGATGGAGAATTAGAATGCTTAAAATCTATTGCAATTTGAAGAGTGACTCTACACAAACTCCAGGCAAGTCCCACCCTCTCCCTCCAACATACATAGTAGAGCCTGGCATATTCTATTTTAGGGACAGTAATGACTTTTCTCTCCCCTCTATAGAAACTTGCTTAGGGAAGGAGTCTACACTTTCTGAGTGTGGGCTAAGAGCGGACTGTATTAGTTCTTCCCCCACTTCCAATTTTGAATTAGTATTTCATTCTTGATCATTCTTTGTTGTTGTTTTGGTTTTTTTGAAACAGGGTCTCCCTGTAGCCCCAGCAGGCCTGGAACTCTTGATGTAGACCTGGCTGGTTGCAATCTCACAGAGATTCACCTGCCTCTACCTCCTGAGTGCTGAGACTAAAGGCATGCACTGCCATGCCCAGCTCTTGCTTATTCTTTAAAATTTTTTTTATTATTTTTATTTTATGTGTATGAGTGTCTTGCCCGCATGTATGTAAATATACCTTTGTCATGCAATGCCTGTGGAAGTCATAAGAGGGTGTCAGATTCCCCTGGCCTGGATACCTTTTGCTGTGCAAAGGCTTTAGGGATGCAAATGATGCCACAGCCAGAGGCTGAGTATGCCTCTCCTGGCAGCAGGCTCCGCCCCCCCTCCAGGGAGTCTGAGCATGCTGTTTTGTGACCACCAGTCAGCAGGGCTATGTCCATGATTCAATAAATATGAAGTTACTTATTTGTACACAGTAAGAAGGAGCAAAGTTTGGGAATTCAATCTTAGTCCTGGCTTTGTAGTTCAGTCACTATGTTGGCCGTAATCTTATTGTTAAGATTTTATCTAGTAAATGAAGGTAATAAATGTGTCTCTCCCATGGAATTACTATGAGAATTGTGACAGGAGGTCTGCAGATTGTTTAAGGCATGGTGCCAGGTACCCCGCAAGTTTTGGATTTATATTTTTAAGTTTAAATATTAATTGATTAATTTTAATGTATATGGGCATGCATGTGCAACAGTGTATATATAGAGGTCACAGGACAACTTTCAGGAGTTGGTTTTCTCCTTGGACCATATGAAATGCAGGTCTTCAGCCTTGGTGGCAAGCACCTTTACCTGCTGAGTCATTTTGCCAGCCCCAAATCAATATTTTTAATTTGGAATATACTGTGAGATGAAATACAGGCCAAGCATGCATCCTTTTTTTTTTTTTTTTTGGTTTGAGACAGGGTCTCCCTATAGCTCCAGCTACCTGGAACTCACTCTGTAGACCAGGCTGGCCTCAAACTCACAGAGGATCTGCCTGTCTCTGCCTCCCCAGTGCTGGGATTAAAGGCGTGCGCCACCATGCCTGGGCACAACATGCATCCTTTTTTAAAAAAATATTTATTTTTATTTTGTGTGTATGAGTGTGTTGCCTGCATAAGTGTACCTGAGTTGTGCAATGCCCGCAGAAGTCAGAGAGAGCATTGGATTCCTCTAGAACTGGAGTTATGAACAGTTGTTACCCACTCTGTGAGTGCTGGAAATCAAACTGGGTTCTCTGCAAGAGCAGCCAGTGCTCTTAACCACTGAGCCAACTCTCCATTCCCAGCTCCAACCTCCTTTGTTTTTAAAATGAAGGCAAAATTCTACTATGGGCTGGAGAGATGGTTCAGCAGCATTTGTTGTTGCTCTTCCAGAGGTCCCAAGTTCAATTCCCAGCAGCCACATCAGGTGGCTCACAACCTCCTGCAACTCCAGCTCCTGGGAATTCTAGCACCTCTGGCTGCTGAGGGCATCTGCACTCATGTGCACATACCCCCACACAGACACGTACCTATACATGTAATTAAAAATAACAGTTAAATCTTTAAAAATTTCTCACTATGTAGCCTAGGCTGGGCTGGAACCTGCTATCTTCCTGCCCCACTCTCTTGAGCACTGAGATTACATGCATGCACCATTATATCTAGTTTCAACATTTACTTTGATTTACAGAAGTCTTGTCATTTAAAATGTTACTGTTAGGACTAATCTGATAAGTAAGGTAGAGAGAGTGCATTTATGGACAATGGCACTGATAGCACTCTCCTATTAACCCTAAGAAGTAGGTTCATTATTATGCTTGTTTTATAGATGAGCAAATGGAGGCCCAGGAAGGTCTTGGTGATTTAGGGAAATAGGAAGGAAACTCAGGATGGGCAGGTAACACAGTTAGAACCAAGGAGAGGTATGGAAACTGGTCAGGGTAGCTGCAAAGATGTTGGCTTCTTTGACTAATGGCCATGAACCAGGGAGATTGTGGGGCTGGCTGGTGGTGCTGAAGTTGTCTGAACTCATTTCTGTTGACAGCGAGACAAAGAAAAAAATGATCGATTGGCTAATCCAATGCCCATTCTAACTTGTTCTCTTATAATTGCTCTGGAGGAGATTGCTAATGTTCATCAAATATTTCTCTCCTTTTCATGTTAGTGACTAAAAGCTCCAAGTTTCAGCTAGGCACAATGGTTATCCAAGCACTACTTTTCCTAGACTCCCTTGTTGCTATGATTATGTGGCTCATTCTAGCCAATAGGGTGTGAAGAAAAAAATAGTAACTGCAATTTCTGTTATGATATCTTTCAAAGAAACCTCCTTACTGTTTCTCATCTCCTTTGGAATGAGAAGTGGCAATGGGGTAGCTGACCAGACCTTGTGATGAATAAGCAGAAACATCCCATATGTCATATGAGGTTAAAAGAAAACAAACAATAAAAAGACTACATGCACAGAAGAGACCAGGAAAACTTTTTAGGTGTTTTAGATACTTTCTTAGCCTAGGGTGGCTACATGGTGCTTATAGCCAGTCAGTCAGCTGGAAGCAGGAATCAGTTGGGGGCTTGAGGAAGGGGGTTTGGTGATCAGAGAATCAGAGGTAGCTAGCCTCTTCTTTCTGCCTTGGGTAGTTGTGGCTAGGGAAGTCCTACTGTGATCTTGAAGAGAGTAGGCAGACATGAAGAGCCTTCCTTCCTTCCTTCCTTCCTTCCTTCCTTCCTTCCTTCCTTCCTTCCTTCCTTCCTTCCTTCCTTCCTGGTCTTTTTGGTTTTTTGAGACAGGGTCTCCTTGTAGCCCCAGCTGGCCTGGAACTCACTATGTAGACCAGGCTGGCCTTGAACTCACAGAGATCTGCCTGCCTCTTTGGGGATTAAAGGCATGTGCTACCATGCCTAGCTTCTGTATTTCTTATATGAGAAAAGTAAATCACTTTGTTGAGGGCTCTGTTAGTTGAGTTTTCTGCTATTATAGCCCCAAAGCCAAAGCATCAGTGGGACTCAGTGATGACAGAAAGCCCAGATGTTGATGGTATCATGTGGCTCCTGCACGTAACTGTGTCTAAGACAGGACCATACCCATGGGCTTTTCAGTTGTTGGTTATGATAAGATCCCAACTTAGATAGTTTAGATTAAGCTTTCTGTTGCCTGAAATGGAAAGATTCCAGATACTCCTGACACTCCCATCATGCACTGTACAATTTGGGCAAATGATTACCACATATACAATAATGGTCACACAAGGTGATGATAGGGATGAAAAATTGCCATCATCTAGTGGAGTGCCCAGCCCTTTGAAACTGTGACATGGCACTTTCATCTACAATCAAATGTCAGAGCTTCACAATTCAGTTACAAAGAAAAAAAGGACCAACAAAAAGTTTTAAGTTTATGATTTTGTGCTGGACCACATTCATAGCTATCCTGGGCATCTTCACCTTTCCATGTTAGGTGTACAGACACTTAGCACTGTGTTCTAATTGCTTGTAGTATTTAGTACAGCACCTTGTTGTACAAGAATAATAGGGTGTACCAAGGTGTGTAGTAGGCTATACTATCTGGGGTTAGGTAAATACACTCTTTGATATTTGCATAATGATGAAAACACCTAGTGACACATCTCAGAATGTATCCCCACCATTAAGCAATCCAACCCATGGTTGTATTAACAGATAGCCAAGTGGACTGATTCTGTTTTCACCTCAGTCCCTCATTTAAATTTTATGGTCCAAAAAATAAGTAAACTTATGACCTGGGATGTTGCTCAGTGATAAGAGCACACAAGGCCCTGAGTTAAATCATCAGTACCACAAAAATACACAAAATGAGTAAAATTAAAGCAAGGAAGAAAAGAAAAAAGAAAAGAAAAATAATAGCAAGACTTGAGCTTAACTTTAAAAATTTAGTATAGGGGGTGGGCTTACAGAGTTATTAAGCCTTGCCAAATCTTGAGTTGCTCTTTGCTTCCTGTGCCTGCTTGAAGATGTGGCGCTTAGCTTCTGCTCTGCCTCCAACTACCTCTGCCACCATGCCTCCCTGCCATGATGGACTCTTGCCCCTTTGGAACCATAAACTCAAATAAACTCTTCTTTTTATTAAAAAAAATTAGTATATTTGTATAGTTCCTGGTTCAGAGACCTGGTGTTTGCTTCCCTTAGGATGCTAGTTTGTGGGAGCTGGAGAGATGGCTCAGCAGTTAAGAGCGCTGGCTGCTCTTACAGAGGACCCAGGTTCGATTCCCAGCAGCTAACAACCATCCATAATGCCAGTTCCAGGGGAATCCAACATTCTCTTCTGACCTCTGTGGGCATTATACACCATGGGTGCCCTTACACACATGTAATATACACATAAAATAAAAAATAATAAATAAAATAGTAAAATGAAAAGGATGCTGGTTTGTCTTGTGTGGTCTGCCCCTGACGCCATTGGAGCATACCTATTGCAGTGAGTAGCATGACTCAGTTTCCCCTTCCAAGTAATCCAGCACCATAGTTCTGGGGACTTTCATTCTCCTTTCTTCTCATCCTTACATGTGGCATAGCCCATGCTAATTAATCCATGTCTGGAACCAATCTGGTTTTTCTACCAGCTTACCCTTAGTCCACAAGCCATAACCTTCTTATACTTACTGATATCCAGGATTTTCATGAAACACTTGGGAGAATGGACCATTTAGTCTAATCGTGGGGCAGAACAGCATTAATAGACAATTGCCACAAGGAGATAATACAGGAAGAAAAATGGCTAAAAATATACAGTGAATCACAGAAAATTATATCTCTTAAAACCTACAGTGTATTCCTATTGCCATAGCAACCCCTGGCTAGTAAAGACGGAGCTGATTTATCAGGGGCTTTCCCCAGCTTTCCATTTTTTGGAAGTACCTCCAGCCTGTGGTACGAGTCCCTGAGAAGGTGATGGGCCATCACAAGCACCTTGCTTTCTCTCTTAGTCCCTTCTTTTCTGTAGCAAGAAGCAGTGGCTCCTTCCAGACACCCAAGGTCATCTTCCAGCCCCATTTCATAGATGAAGATGATCAAGCTCTAACAGAGCACCCATGTTCTGCTACACGAAAGTCCACTGAGCTCCCTGAGAGGCCAGCAGGATGTGGGGAGCAGCAGGTGCCAGGTCATTATGAAAGAATGAAGAGAGAGGCACCTTCTCTCTCTTCTGCTTCCTCCCTGCCTTCCTCTTACCTTCACTCACTTCTCTGACTCTTCTTCTTTAGCATGTCCTTTGTGAAATGGACTTGTCACTCATTAGGATTGGGACAAAGGAGAGGAGTCATGCTTTAACATCAGAGATGAGAGTAGTATCTAGGAAGATGATAAAAATGTAGACATATTGTGGGTTTTTTTTTTGGGGGGGGGGGGCTTTTTGAGACAGGGTCTCCCTGTAGTCCCAGCTGGCCAGGAACTATGTAGACCAGGCTCGCCTTGAACTCACAGAGATCCACCTGCCTCTGCCTCCCAAATGCTGGGACTAAAGGCATGTGCCACCACACACCCAGCTTTTGTTTTTGTTTTTTAATTTGAGACAGGGTCTTGCTATGTGGTCTAGGTTGGACTTGAACTCATGATCCTCTACCTCAGTCTCCAGAATTCCAGGATTACAAGTATGTGACATAAATGAGATACTTGAAAAATCATGTAAACTTTCATAATTGGATATTCTGGATCAGAGTTCTGGAGCATCCTTGCAAATAACCCTGCCTAGATATGTCAAAAGGATAAATGAGACGGCTGCAAGGGGTTCCTACTGGCCAAATCTGGGACAACGAGCTGTGGGTCTCTCCCTCCCTTCGCGGGCCGTTGGCCACTGACCCATGAGAACAAAGGGAGCAGAAGTGACGAACAGGGTTGGGACGGCCAGTGAGCACGATGGAAAAGACCTTCTGGGAGTCAGTTTCAGTGAGAGAGCTCGTTTAATCAGTGAGGGTCAGGGAAAAATATAGGGTGGAGGCAGCAGCCAAAGTTTTTCATAATAGGTGCTCATAGTATGCTTTATTTACATGTGGTAGGGGGAGCCTATCATCTGGCTATAGGGCAATACCTAATTATCATATAGAAAAAAAACTGGGGGCAGTTTTATTGCAGGTAACTATACCAAAGGTCATGTTCTAAATAAGGCCAGGCATCCATGCTTGGAGGCACTTTCCAGATAAGGTCAGGCAGAGAGCAGGAAGCCCCCGCTGAGAAAGGGAGTCCTCCATATAGCACCGAGCTCCTTAGAGCTATCCGGACATGGTGGACTGCAACCTTAGCAGCAGGGTCCCCCAACACATGGTGACTTATAATCCTCTGAATAAGGAAGCGTAAATCCATACTGATGTAAACAAATGGAGAAAAAGAGGAAGCCCTTCCTGGCCAGGGGATATAGTTCAGTGGTAGAGTGCTTGCCTGGCATGTCTAAGATCCTGGCTTCCATTCCTAGTACCTCAATACGACAACAGTAAAACCCAAAAAAAGTGAAAGAAGGAAAAGCCCTTCTTTACAGCATAATTCCAATTGTTAAATATAGGAGGAAGAAATGTAAAATCATTACTGGCTGTGGTGGTGCACAGTATGCCCAGGACTAGAGAGACTGAGGCAGTATGGTCACTTTGAGTTAATAAATTGGATGCCAGCCTAGGCTAGATCATGAGACTCTCTCAAAAACCTATCACCACCACCACCAACAACCAACCAAAAACCCCTCATTTGTTTGTTTTTAATTGTTTTTAAGACAGGGTCTCCCTGTAGTCAGCTGGCTGGAACTTACTATGTAAATCAGGCCATCCTTGATCTTACAAAGATCCACCTGCTTCTGACTCCAGAGTGCTGGAATTGAAGGCATATGTTACCACATCCAGCTTTGGCAACTTTTATAGTAAAAATTTATTCAGATGAGAATTGTTGGTAGATGTTAAATGTGGATAAAAATTTGATGAGAAACAGTATATTTACACCATTTCAAAAAATGTTTACTGACTTCATAGAAAAATAGTACCTTACATTAGAAAGGCTTTCTAGACACTACTTGAACCAAGTGATCAAAGATATCACAAGGGGACCAGTGGGATACACTGAATGGTGTCTCTACTAATGTGTGCACTAGAGGACACACTGTCATCTTGGGGGCATTTCTGTTACAAGTGCAAAACCTGGATCTAAATGTGAGGGCACATCAGACAAGTTCCAAATAAGGACAGTCTATCTATAAACGGCCTTTTTCCTTCAAAATGCCAGTAATGTGAAAGGTAAAGGAAGACTAAAGCCCTGTTCTGTCTGAAGAGACCCAGATGCCAAGGCAGCATGTAATCTGCAATTGGATTCTGGATCAATTTCTTTCTCTTTGGCTCTAAAGGACATTATTAGAAATATTGGTAAATTTAAAAAATGTATGTAGTTTAGACAATACTATGATGTCAATATTAATTTTCTGACTTGGATAATATATGGGGTGTTAAAAGAGAATGTTTATGAAATATACACTCAAGTACTTAGGGATAAAGAGGAATCTTATCTGCCTCTTCCTTAGAAATGGTTCAGAAAAAAAAGGATACAAAGACAGGAAAATGATAAGCAAATGAAGAGATGAATATTCAGGAATTCTTTGTACTTTTTGCATCTTTCTGTGAAAAGTATTTTGTGCTTTTCTGTAAGTCTGAAATTATTTCAAAATAAAACGTTCCCCATCTGCAGATTCAAGTTCTACTGAGTGAATTTTCTTCCTACTCTGTTTCTGTCCATCAGTCTGGTGCTGCACTTAGGGCCCCACTGATTTCTGAGCAAAGCAGAACTTTGCCTGTTCAGGGAGTGTGAGTGAGGTGTGTGTGTGTGTGTGTGTGTGTGAAGATGCAACTGAGTTGGTGTCACAAAAGCTGAATATAGAGCTGGGATAAGGTCAGTCATTGCAATGCCAAATTAGTAGGAAATGAAGTTAAAGGACCATGGTGAGTCCTTTCTAGTTTCTCTGGGAAAGGAGGGTGCAGATGGCCTTGGTGGGATGCTCCAGGAGACAGCTGGCAAAGCATGAGAAATGGAGCATATTCATGTTCCCTCTCCCCTCTCCTCCTCCTCCTCTCCGGCCCCTCCTCTTCCTTCTCTTCTGCCCCACCCCCCTTTCCTGGAATCTTCTGTCTGTTACCTGGTAGAGGGAGAGAGGGCCATTTATATCAAGGACTGACATCTCTCCACAGCAGGCCTTTTGCTTTCTCTGAGGCCACTGAATGAACCTGAGCATGTAGAACTTGCTAACTTCAGGTTCTGAAGTGGCGAGGTGGGGTCAGGGCAGGGGAGACAATGTGAGGCCCAGACTCCACCCCCACCCCCGCCCGTACATTTGGCCCAGCCTATTCAGAACCTTGTATGTAACCCAGAATACAAGTCTCAAAGCACTTATTCCAATGGCCACACAATGGTCATGACATGGAAAGGTTCCAGAGAAAGGTTTGTCATGTGTTTCACAGCCCTCTTTTGTCTAATAGTTGGTTGCCGTAATTCTCTGTATCATGAGCTGCGGTGAAGCAGAAAGAAGGTCTGTTATTTAAAAATGATCCAGATTGAATGAAACACATCTTTATTCCTTCCCAGTGGTTCAGGGACAATAACAAGAAAAGACTCAGGGATGGGCATGGCAGAGCCTGCCTTTCCCTTGGAATTGAGCCTCTGTCCAACCTCAGCTTTGACAATGCTGACTTGTGCTTGTAGTGAGGCCTTGAGAAAAAAAACTGTAGTAATTTTCAGTTCTGCAAAGATATTTGTCTCAATCCACCAACACCAGCTAGATATGAATCGCATAAATCAAGTAGGCATGAGGCTTCAGGCTAGGCCATGAAAAAATTAAAGATTTAAGAGCTGGTCAGCCTTTAACTGATCCGATTAGAGTGAAAATAAAGACACAGAATGTAAGCCCTTTTAAAAGAGGCCACAGTCTATATATTCCTGCAGAAAAAAGTGGACACCACGGCTGGGTCCAATGATGTATATAGATGATTGAGAATCCAAATTCCTGCCTGTTGTGTGACCCATTTGCCCACATACCTCCCAAAGAGTTCTGCCTCAAAGATACTGTGCAAAATAGTATCTTGTAGGAATCAAGGTGGATTCAGGCATTGGGATGGCTGGATATTAAATGTAGACCTCACTCAGGCCTGGATGACCTTGTAGCTCTCAGGTATGAGTGGGGATAAGCAAGAAACTCCCAGCACCATCCCTACTACAGATGGGGAGGCCAGGGTTCCTCCTGGGCTAGTTCACTCAGACTTCTAAGGCCCAGAGATATGAGAGATTTTCTTTGTTATTCAAGAGTCTCTTCTGGAAACATAACACTCACTCTCACATGGAAAATGTACCATTTTCATGGGGCAATTTTTTTTTCTGCCAGTCTGAGGAAGCATATTGACACTTGCAGAGCCAACATTTGCATTTTTTATCAGAAATGTTCTCACAAAGATCTCTAAGCATGCCACATGGACTTGGGAGAGAATTATTCTATCTGAGGAGTGGGAAATTTGCACAAGGAGTAGGTGGCCTGCTGGAGGCTGGGGCCAGGCAGGTAGAGGAAGTGGGCTGCTTCCAGACTCCATGTTACAGGTGGTGGTTTGGGTCAGGATGAGTGTCAACTCTTGGCTCCGAGTTGTGAGTTCTGCCAGGAATTCTGTTTCCCACGTGCATCTTGGTATAGCCCTCAGAACTGGGACAAAGCTGCTGGTTTCACCCTGGTTTAAGCCTCTCTTCTGGATGGCTGAGCCCATATTCAGCACTTGGTATTTTGTGATGTCATAGAATCCTGATTATAGAGGAACCCTATAATCCCACTGTTCTCATCATATTTATTATATTGGGTAAAAAATGGCTTTAGGTTTGTTGCCTCTGCTTCTCCCATCAAGAGCTGGGGTCTATTTTCTCTTTGGATTCAGACGAACACTGAGACTGGCTTTGACAAACACACATTAGAAATAAGAATTTCCAATAATGTGTATAACTTTTAGAACCTTCTTGTTTTGTTTTGACTTTTTTTTTTGAGACAGGGTCTCCCTGTAGCCCCAGCTGGCCTGGAACTTGCTATGTAGACAAGGCTACCATCTATCTTACAGAGATCTGCCTGCTTCTTCCTCCCAAGTGCTGAGATTAAAGGCATGAGCCACCATGCCTGGCTTAGAGCTGAGTCTTAAGATACAAGCAGCTTCTATTTCTGTCCTACATGAATGATGTTGCCGTGTCTTAGACTTCTCTGTGGTGAGGAATGCCAAGCTAACCACAGGGAGGGGGAGAGGCCATGTGGAGAAGTACTGAGTTATCAGACTCCCAAGGGAAGCCTTTTAAGATCTTCCTATACAGTCACCTGGGCCAATGGCATGTGGAACAGGAAAGGTACCCAGCAGAGCCCTGCCAAATTGCGGGCCCGCAGAAGCATTAGCGAAAGAGATGGCTGATTTAACTGTGATTCTTAGGGTAATTTGTTATCTAGTAAAGGATAACTGAATCATATACAATAAAGGCTAAGGGCCCTACACCACACAGCAATACCACCAACCTGATGGAGAAAACTTTATGGACTTTGGATAGGTGAAGCTCTTTGGAGCTGGGAATAAAACTCCTGGGTTCCAGGTGTGGTTCACAGGATATCAGACAGAAATGTGTTTCTGAAAGCAGCTCTTTTCTCTCATGTTTTTTCTTTTTTTGTTCCATCTTTTCCTTAAAAGATTTATTTTTATTTATGTGTATGTCTCTTTCTTTTCCTTACTCTGTATGCACACATACAATGTGCCTACAGAGGTAAAAAGAGGGTGTTGGATCTCCTGGAGTCACAGGTGGTTGTGAGACACCCTATCACCCTATGTGGGTGCTGGGAAATGAATTCTGATTCTCTGCAGGAGCAGCAAGCACTTGTAACCACTCAGCGCCACATTGCTCCGTCTTTTCCTGTGTTGTTTGTTTACTATACTTCCTTAACATAACTGCATTTGTTCACTTCACTTAAAAAAATCATTTATTTTGTGTGTGGGTGTATATATGTGTGTGAGTGCAGTTTCATGCATTCCATGGTACAAGTGTGGAGGTCGGAGGACAACTGCTCGAGAGTTGGCTCTCTCCTCCCACCTTTCTTTGAAGCACAGTCTCTCTTGTTTCTGTTACTGCTTGCTTCAGGATAGCTGGCCTGCATGCTTCCAGTTGATTCTCCTATCTCTGTTCACTGTCATACCATTTGAGTGCTGGGGTTCCAAATGTGTGCCACTGCATCCAGCTTTTTATGTGGGTTCCAGGGGTGGAATTCAGGTCATCAGGTTTCCATGGCAAGTGCTTTTACCCACTGAGCCATCTGTCTCCTCAGCCCCTCATTTTACTTTTAAAAGATTCTACAGAATACCTTAACATTTGTAACATTTGTCAAGAACTAGTTTGTCCAACAATAGAGGACTGAGTAAATAAATAATTTATGATACATTCATTCAGTAAAAAAAAAAACCACAAACACACAACAAAAAAGAAAACACACAACAAAACAGAAGTCTTCAATTTGTTAAAATCAATGCTATGAAAAGATGTCTATGGGTAGCAGGAGATATTCCCTGTATATTATGAAACAGTATGATCCTATTTAAAAATCTTATGTATAGTTTACATATTTGCCTGGAAAGGGATGTGAGATCTTGTAATAAGGTAGAGCAGAAAAAGGGAAATCTGTGTGTTCTTATTTAAGTTAGTCAAGAGATAGCATGTGTATAGCTTTTGTAATACAATAAAACAGTAAACAGTGTTACTTGGGAAGCAAAGTAGGGACAATGTGGAGGAAGCCTGTCAGGCTCCTGAGGGAAGTGTAATTAGGTTGAAATAACTTGACTTAGATCAGAACACCTGTGGTTTTTGAGTCCCACATTTTGTATTTGCCCTCTGGGTAAAGAACTCTTAATACTTGAAGTAGCCTGCTTAGGATATGACCTCTGCTAATTGTAGCTGGTGTCTGATTTCATGTATTTATTCTTGAGTCAAACAGCAATTGGAGCCGTAGTGATAAGTGAGAGGCCATGTGAGAACTTTACTAAAGCAATATTTATTAAGCATGATTTCATTTTAATAAGCCAGGAAATGGGATTCTGTTCCCTTATCACTTGGTTATTTTTCTCAGCAAAAGTGGGACTCCCTTCTGAATACAGACTTTCATTATCTTGAAACCATGTTACTGGCAGGGATGGCTAGGGATGGAAAGTATCAATTAAACTAGGTGTGGTGATGATACAAAGTTTAATCCCAGGACACTGCAGGCAGGAGGATCAGAAGGCCAGCCTCACCTACGTGGTGAATTCAAGGCCAGTCTGAACTATGTGAGACACTGTCTTAAAAAAAAAAAGAAAAAAGAAAGAGTTAATTCAACCACAGAACAAGCAAATTCGGGGATGTTTTGTCCAGCTTTCACTTCTTTTCCTTGTATCTTTTCAGAAAAAACAATAGTAACACCTGTGTAGAGTGGTTATCATAATTTATGGGAGGTACATCCACTCAGTAAACAAAAACAAACAAACATCTCCCCCACCCCCTCCCATAAAAGCAACTAGGTTTGGAAAGATAACTCAATGGTTAAGAGCACATGTTGCTGCTCTTCCAGGGGACCTGAGCTTGGTTCCCAGCATCTATGTCAGGCAGCTCATAACTGCCTGTAACTCCTGCTCCAGAGGGATCTGATGCCTCTGACCGCTGAGGGCACCTGCACTCACACACACATATTCACATACATACATACACATAGTTAAAATAATTATCTTTAGAAAAACTATTGTACTTATTAAATTAATACTATAGATTACACTTGTAATCCTAGCATTTAGAAGGGTAAAGCAGGAAGATCCAGAGTTCCAAATCAGCCTAGGCTATAGAGGGAGACCCTGTCTCAAAACAACGACAAAACAAAACAGAAAAATCAGGGGACTAGTGAGATGGTTCAGTGAGTAAAGGCACTTGCCACCGACTTTGAGGACCTTAGTTCCATCCCAGGTATCCCCATGGTGGAAAGAGAGAACCAACTGACACAAGTTGTCCCTTGACTTCCACAGTAGAGCCCCACATCAATCAATCAATCAATCAATCAATCAATCAATCAATCCAATCAATCAATCAATCATCAATCAATCCAATCAATCAATCAATCAGCCAGTCAATTAATCAATCAATGCTATGGAAAGATGTTTATGGGTGCTAAGAGGTATTCCCAATATATATTATGAACTGATGTGATCCTATTTAAAAATCATATGTACAGTATATCTGAGTGTCTAGAAAAGGATGTGAAAGAATCTCCTTTTCTGTTGGAAGTTAACGCCTTGCCTTCCTTTGGGGGCCTCTCTCATTCTAGTCATGTAATTGGGGGCTCTAGACAGTGGACATGTGGCTGATTGACATAGTCCATTCTCCTGGCTTAAAGCGAAAGGACCACAAACAAGCAGATCATTGAAGCCAGGAGACTCATTTCTAGGACTTTTTCTAGAACTGTTGATTCAGGTGGACTGTTTGCATCTGAGTTGCAAAGCCAGTAGATTGCAAGCTGAAAGCTACCCAGGGCACCTGAGAACAGGGCAAGCATGTCCGAGAGCAAAGTCCACACAGAAAAGGAGCAGGGAGAGGCCAGAATCAGTAATTGGTGCCATCTTTTGGGAACATGGATTCAGCTACTCAGAAATGGCTTTTGAATTTTTCAGTTGCATCTGATAGCACCACACCCTGTTTTTATTTCTCAAAATAGTCCAAGTTGGATTTGTGTAATAGAAAAGATCAGCGAAAGTGGAGTTTGTATAAAGACTATAAGACTGACTATTCTTTTCCTTTTGCTTTACAAGTAGTTTATGCCCCTTGCAACCTTGATGCTTGGGAACAGATCCAGGGCCTCAGGCATGCAAGGCATGTGCTCTATCCCTGTGATCGCCAGCTTTACTTTATGAATTTAATTTTTATTTTTTTGGTCTTTTTGAGACAGGGTCTCCCTATAGCCCCAGCTGCCTGGAACTCGCTCTGTAGACCAGGCTGGGCTCGAACTCACAGAGATCCTCCTGCCTCTGCCTTCCAAGTGCTGGGATTAAAGGCGTGTACCACCACGCCCGGCTTACGGATTTAGATTTTTAAAAATTACATTAAAATTTTTATTTATTGTGTGTGTGTGGGAGGGAGACATGCACATGCCACTGTGCACTTGTGTGGGTCAGTTCTCTCCTTTACTATGGGGGTCCTGGGGATTGAATTCAGGTCATCAGGCTTGGTGGTGAACACCTTTACCCACTAAGCCTTCTCACCAATTCCCACATGATGGATTTTGAAACAAACTCACCTATTGCCACATTTGGGCCTCACCACAACCTTACAAAATAGGCAGTTTCTATTGTGATGATGATGTGCCTTTTGTCTTTTGTTTTGCTAATATGGTGTAGCACAGTGATTGATTTCCATACGTGAAGCATCCTTTGCATTCACTCATTCACTCGATCATGGTGAATAATCCTTTTAATGTGTTATTGAATTTGATTTGCTAGTATTTTGTTGAGAATTCTTGCATTATGTTCCAAATTAATATTGTGATAACCTTGTCTGGTGTTGGTACTGCCTTAATGCTGGCCTTATAAAAAAAAAGTTGGGAATAGTTTCTCTACGTTTCTTGTTGCTGTGACAAAATTCTTGACAAAAGCAAATTCAAGAAGGAAGGGTTTATTTTGGCTCAGAGTTTGAGAATACAGTCTATCACGGAGGGGAAGGCATGGTGGCAGCCGCCTTCTGGCGACAGGGGTATGCAGTTGGGACCCCTCACTTCACACGTTAGCAGAACAGGAAGCAGAGAGCGGACAAGTGGGGCCAAAACCTATTGACTCACTTTCTGTAGTGAGGCTGCACTCCTTAAAGGTTCTACAACCTTCCAAAACAGTGCTACCAGCAGGATAACAAGTGTTTAAACATATGAGCTTATGGGGGATAGTCCTTATTCAAACCACACTCCATTTTAGGTTTTTGGATGTTCTGACATACCTCATTGGTGCTGAATACACTAACAATCATCAGTAACTGCTAGATTGCCTCTAGATTTGTCTTTTTAGTTGTATTTCTTTCCTTTGGACTAAGGAGCATATGCTCTAAATCTCCACCAAGGACATAGCACCTTCTGGTGCTCCATCTTCTTAAGCTAGTTCTATCTGGCTGGCCAGGGCAGCAGTAAAGGTCTGCAGATGTTTCTTAAGGAGTTTTGCCACCCCCTGGCTTCCAAATTTCTGGTTCAGGTTGGTGGCTGGTGGTCAGAAGCCAAGAGTGGCAATAAAGGTGGGACAGGCAATGTAGAGACAGAGAGAAAGCCTGCACCCCTTAAAACCCTCCCTGGCTCGTTCCATCTGTACCCTGTGGGGGGGCAAACACAGCTTCCTATTTCTATATTTTGTAAAGTGCTGCCCTTGGTGTTAAAATCACCTGAGGGCACAGAGCTCACAATTTAAAAACAATTAAAAGATATAAAACAGAGGACTGGCAAGGAAGGGCAGTTTTTAAAAATCAGTAATAAAAGGCCAGTTTGAGGATCACCCTGGGGCTCAGAAGATCACCTGTCCTGCTGGTGCTCTGTCAGCCAGAGGGGGCAGGGACTGATTTTCCTTCAGCCTCTGTGAGCTGTTTGCTCACAAAGCCAGCAAGCCAGTCACCTTCCTTCTGATACCCTCTAGTCTTTATGACCCAGCTCTCTGCCAGCACCAACTTGTTTATTTTCTTCCTGTGACTGGCTCTTGGCAGCTTGCAGGAGGCTGTGGTGTCTGACATAGGGAGAGTAACTGGCCTGCTCTAAGTGTCCAGCATAGGGGACCAGTGTAGCAGCCAGAGAATATAGTGAGGCTTGGGCCTCACTATAGTGGGTGATCAAATGATATCAATGATGATGATGATGATGGTGATGGTGATGATGAGGATGAGGAAACTAATCTCAATAGAGGCTTCTGTGAAGGGAGGATGTTGGCTCATTGCTAAGGGTTTTCCAGTTTTGAAAAGACATTTTGAAAGGATCAAAGAAGAGAAAAGGAAGCCAAAGCAATCGTCTTGTTTAGGTTGGAAGAGGACAAAACCATCTGAAGTCAGTTTGGGTTGACAGAAACTGTCTGCCACTAAGTACAATCCCATATAACAGAGATACATGCCTGTATTAATCAGGGTTCTCCAAAGAAACAGAACCGGTAGAATGAATATATATATGTATAGAGATTTATCAGCTTAGCTCACAGGATAGAGTCTGAGTAGTCCAACAATGGCTGCACCACACTGGAGAGGCTGAGAATCCGTAGTTGCTCAGTCCACAAGGCTGAATGTCTCAGTAGTCCCAATCCGGTGCTGAAGGTCTGACAAATTCCAAAATATCAGCTAGTCTTCAGTCTACAGCAGCAAGACGAACTCACCAGCAAGAGAGAAGGCAAGCAGCAGAAAGCCAGGAGTTCGCCTCTGCCATGGCCTTTTATATGGGCTGCCATCAGAAGGTAACACCCATATTTAGGGTGTGTCTTCCAGTTTCAGATGATCCAATCAAGAAGATCTCTTTCATTTCAGTTAATCCCAGATCCAGTCAAATTGATACCCAGGATTAGCCATCAAAATGCCCTTATTACTTATAGGTTTGTCTCAAAACTGAGCCAGAGACTAGGATTTGAAAGAGCTGATTTTGACCAAGTCATTTCTCTGCACTTTAATTTTCCTCTCTGATAAAATGAATGGATTGGTCTGTGTGCTGGATAGCTTTAGTGTCAACTTGACATACCTGGGTTGAGGGAGCCTCAGTTGGGGAATTGCCTCTATTGGACTGGCCTGTGGCCATGTCTGAGGGCATCTTCTTGATGAGTGATGTGGGAGGGCCCAGCCCACTGTGGGTGGTGCCATCCCTGGGCAGGTGGGCCTGTGTTGCATAAGAAAGCAGGCTGAGGAGGGGCCAGGGGAGCAAGCCAGTAAGCAGCATTCCTCCATGGCCTGTGCTCCAGCTCCTGCTTCCAGGTTCCTGCCTTGGGCTCCCTGATGAACTGTGACCTTGGAGATGGAAGCTGAATAAACCCTTTCCTCCCCAAGCGGGTAGTGGTCAGAGTGTTTTGTCACAGCAATGGAGAACAAACTAGGACAGTCTGGGTCCTCCGTTACACATCACACAACAACCTTTCTTTGATAAGGCCTCGTGTAAATCAGACTGGCCTCAAACTCCTGATCCTGATTACATCCTGATTATAGGCATGTCCCACCACACCTGGTTCTCTCTCTCTCTCTCTCTCTCTCTCTCTCTCTCTCTCTTTCTTTCTCAGCAGGGTCTCAGGCTGGCCTTGAGCTGGATAGCCTCCTGCCTTAGCCTCTTAAGTGCTGGGATGGCACATGTGTGTTTCCAAGCCTGCTCACATAATAGTTTCTTATTCTCAGAGCTCCTGGCAAATAGTTATTGGTTATCTCCTAGCTGCCAGGCACCTTCTGGGATCTCTCATAAAAGAGCCATTTACTGAAATGGCAAGATGGCTCAGTGGGGTAAAGGTGTTTGCCACCAAGCCTGATGACCTGAATTTGATCTCTAGGACTCACATGGTGGAAGAAGAGCTCTGACTCCTGCAAGTTGTCGTCTAACTTCCACATGTGCTTGTGCACACACACAGACACACACACACACACACACACACACACACACATGCACACACACACACATTAATAAATGTAGTAAAAAAGTAAAAACTAGGTAAAAGAATCATTTTGTGATCTCAGCATTACACAGGTTTCTCTCCTGTGGCTACAGCTCTGTGGCATCTCCAAGGGGAAGGGGAAGCAGCATCTGTGGACTCAATTACACATTTATTAATCACCTGCCTTTCCTACCCACTGTATGGGTGGTTGCCATTTGGTTACTTTTCTACTTGGTTCTGAGGCAACACTTTCTAGAATTTCTGAAGTATCACTTCTGCCTCACCTGGGCAGCCATGAGGTTTCTGTCCCCGCCTCATCCTGGCCCATTCTCTCATCCTGCTGAGCATCCCCCTGCTGCATTCATTTCTCCCTATGTCCTGGTTTATTCAGCTGTGTTTCTCTCCGCTCCACAGGCTATCTGTCATGGGAGGCTGTCATGGCCCAATTGGAATGCACTTTATCTTTCCCTCTGCCCTATCTGCTGAGCAAACATGTACATTTGGTATTTCAGCCATGGAAATTCTCCGACCCTCTTTGCTCTTGCCAAAAAATGGAAACTTCAGTGGCTTTGCAGAAAAACTCCACATGCTCCTGTAACCTAAACCCAGCTAGTCATTGGATCCTTAGGCTATGCCCAGTGCTGTTGTACCCTCAAGAGGTTTATGATATCGCTGGTGAAATGAAACAGATGCATGTGAAACAATTTGAAAACAGCAAGGCACAGTATGCTGTCAATATTATCATTAGGTGCTAAAATGTGCAGTGCTAAAATATCACTCAGTCATAGTAAACGCTGACTCACACAGAGCACTCATTTCTACCTCACAACAAGCCCAGGAGGTGGGGATTAGTGTGCCTATTCTATACATCAGCAAATTGAGTCACAAGCCATTTAATTGGCCTAAGTTCTCAAGGATGGTAAGAAAACCCAGCTCTGTTCAACCCCACTCCAAGATATCTACTTATCATTATTATTATATTTTCTCATATTGGGGGTTGAACCTAGGGCCTCATGCATTCTAGGCAGGCACTCTGCCACTGAGCTAATAATCTCAGGCCTCATTTGAATATATTCAAGCACTGCTTTTGTAAGCTCCATGAAAGTGGGAGCTGGGTATTTTGCTCATGGCTGCTTTCCAGCTTCCAATTTCAGAGGTGAGGCTACACACCTTTTACAGACAGAAGGATCTACAGGAAAAGTTAGACAAACCATTTCCGTTTTCTAGGGACAGAGTAGGAAGACCCTTGAGAAGTTCTCAGGGTTGATGAAGTTCAAGTTTGGTCATTCCAGTAGGGGGCTGGGGAAAATGGTGTTTGGCTGGTTTTTAGAGACAAGGTCGCCCTGTAGCCCCTGCTGACCTAGGACTCATTAGGTAGACCAAGCTGGCCTTGATCTCACAGAGATCTACTTACTTCTGCCTCCTGAGTGTTGTGATTAAAGGTGCTACCACTATGCCAGACTGAGGGGATGGGTTTTTTCATGAAAGAATGGAGGAAAAAAAGGAAACACATGAGCACACACACATACACACACGAAACCACAAAGAAAGCCCCCACACAGGAAGCTGAGCCCCAGGTACTGCAACACTGCTCCTATTTTTGAGGTCTTAAATCCAGCTCTTCTCCCTGCCCTGTTTCTGCCCTGCCCGCTTAAGTCTGAGTCTCACACAGCTGAGGTCCCCTGAGAACAAAGGCTGGTTTTACTCTATTTTATGGTCCCTGAAGTAAGTTGGTCCTTCATAGTCAATATTCGTTAAAATGAATTGAAATTAGGAAGCATCCTTTGCTGCTCAGCCTCTGCCCCCATCCCCTTTCTTATCTGTGTTTTTGGGGAAATAAGTGGCGTTCACATAGGGAGAGGGAACAGCGGAGAAGCCCCTTGGTAGTTGGAAGTGGAAATGAATGTGATGCCAATTTTTCAAAAAGCTGAGTTTGATCTGTCCCAGATTGGATTCTCTTTCTTAGAAAGAAAAAGACTCGGAACTGCCTCTCCCTTTGAGGCAGCCTGGAGGGTCTGCTTCAAAGAAGACTGAGGGGGAAATGTTCAATTTTATCGGTTGGTTCTGCTGGGTCCTTCTCTCCAGCACACTGTTTAGTGCGACGAGTGAAGTGGAAAATGAAGACCAGGTGGGCAGCCAGCTGTGAGAGGCTCTAATGGACCCGGCACCCCTTTGGGAATGAGGCGAGACTCTTGCTGGCATTCACTCCTCGGCTGCGATCAGCATCTCTTTCAGTTCAGCGGACTTTGTTTTCATAATGGGAATTTAACTCCCTTGGGTGGCCCCTCGGTGGAGGAATAGCTGTGCATCAGGAGGAATATCCATCAGGAGTGGGGCTGCAGCTACTGTACACAAAGGGACCCAGAACGCACTGAGAGGGGGTGTTGTTGGAAGTCTTGAACTTCCTGCGGGGGTGGAGGAGGTGAGCGGGTCATATGATTTTGGGAATGGAGTGATTACCTGTGACTTCCAGGCACTGGAGCTGGGACAGGTCCTAGAATGCTTGAGACTATGCGTTTGTATGGATCCAGACCGAGGCAGCTCTAGATCACAACACGTCCTGTGGGACAATGGCGCCAACAGCTCCCTTTAAACTTTTATGTTCCATGGAGCCCCATGAACAATTAATCCTTGGAATGGGACTGGGAGGGCAGGGAAGGATATCTGATGATAATGATGATGGTGATGATGATGAGGAGGAGGAGGAGAGAAAGCAGATATTCTGTGTTTACTCCAGGCCAGCCCATGTACTAAATGTCTTCCTTCTTCTGAACTCCCTAACACTGTGAAAATTTAGTTTTTGTCCAATTAACTTCCACCTCTCTCTGGCTCCGTGATTTTTAAAAATGGAGGATTTGGGGAGTTGGAGAAATGGCTTACTGGGTAAAAATGTTTATAGAATGAGTCTGATGACCTGAGTTCAGATACCCCAAACCCACATAAAAAGCCAGATGCTCAAGTATCTGTAATCCCAGTGGGCGTCAACAGGGAGATGGAAAGCAGAGCTGGGGAAATCTCCAGAAGTTTGTGGGTCAGCACGCCTGGTATATGCAGCCTCTAAGAGATCCTTTCTCTGGCTGGAGAGATGGCTTGCTGGTTAAGAGCACTGGCTGTTCTTGCAGAGGACCTGGGTTGGATTTCCAACACCCACATGGTGGCTAACAACTGTCTATAACTCCAGTTCCAGGGGATTCCAATGCCCTCTTCTGACCTCTGTGGGTACTGCAGGACACAGGTGCACTTACATACATTCAGGCAATACACTCATACACATAAAATAAAGATAATAAAATTAAAAAGAGAGAGCTCTTGTCTTGGTGGAAAGGCAAGAAATGGCGCTGGAAGGTTGTCCTCTGATCACCACATGGCACTGTGACACACATGTGCAAGCACCCACACCTACACACACACACACACACACACACACACACACACACACA
>NW_008355157.1:884431-891559 GCF_000622305.1 Nannospalax galili
GTTGAATGGATGTGGAAGAGAAGATGGGGTGGGGGCGGGGGTGGGGGTTGGCAGGGAAGGGGTCTTCTTCTGGGCAGCTCCAAAGCTCTGTTTTGTTATGGACACTGGTGGTAGTAAGAAAGATGAAAATTTAAATGAAGTGAGAGGAATTTTTTTGGAGTTGACCTACGTAAACAAATATGAGGGTGAAAAGCTGAAAAAGATTTGTGGGGTGGGTGTTAGGTAGGGTTGTCAGACAAAGTGCAGGACACCAGTTAAATTTGAATTTCAGATAAACAACAGATAAAATTTTTAGGGCAAAATATTTTTTAGTGCAAATATGCTGGTCCTTTTAGTATAAGACTAATACAGATATTACATGTGACATCTATTAAAATTATTCATTGTATGCCTGAAATTCAAATTTACCTGGGCACCCTGTTATATTGTTTGTTTTATTTTTTTAAAATCTGGCAAGTCTAGTTTTATGGAAGATCTTGGGGGGTTTCTACCCTTGAGATTCTAGAGTAATTGGTGGGTGGGGGCAGGATGATTGGATAATAGGTGAAGAAATTGTATTTAATAAATATTGTATATTATAAATTGGATCCTTGAGGAGCTGGGCAGGTGGCCCAGTGAATAAAGTGCTTGCTGTGCAAACATGAGGTCCTGAGTTCAGAACCCCAGTACCCATGTAAAAGTTGAGCATGGTGATATACACCTGTAACCCCAGTGCTGGAAAGGCAGACACAGGTGGATCTTGGGGATTTGCTGGCCGGCTAGGTTATCTGGTTTAGTTAAAGTAGTGAACTCTGGATTCCATGAGCGACCTTGTCTCAAAAACTAAGGTGGAAAACAATAAAGGGAGACTCCTGACCAAGACCTCTGGCATTCACAGGCACAGACATGGGTGAGTGTACCCAGACACCTGTGTATACACACACACACACACACACACACACACACACACACACACACACACAAATAGATAAAATAAATTGGATCCTTGTTAGGCCTGGTGGCACACACATGAAATGCCAGCACTTCGGAAGCTGAGGTAGGAAAATCACCACGAGTTAGAAGCCAATCAGGGCTACATAGTGAGACCCTGTCTAAAAATAAATATACAAGAAGTAAATCAAATAAAGTAAATTTGATCCCCTTTATGTTTTTTGAGCAGAAAACTTTGTAACTTATATTTGATTTTAGAAATGTTTTCCTCAAATGTAACCCTATGTGGAGACCAGGTGATATGGGATACTGGTTTATGTCTGGGAGACATATACATTGTCTCATATAATCCTCACAGTTATGCAAGTTAGGCAGCATAAATTCTTGCTTTGTAAACAAGGAAACTGAAGTTCAGAGAAGTTGACTATTTAAAAAAATAATTTATTGAGAATTTCATACATGCGTATAAGGTGTTTTGATCAAATCCACACCCACTCCCTCCCCTCCAACCCCTCCCATATCTCCCCATCACTTTTTTCTCATAACTTCATATACTCTTTCTTCTTTCTTTTTTTATGGGGCTTTTTGCTACTCTAGAGGTTGAATAATTTTTTAGGGTCATACAATGAGACTGAATTCCAGGTTTGAATTCATTTAATCTCTTGTGTTATAAAACTGAAGTCTAAAGAGCTCTTGTCAAGCTAAATTGTGCTTCCACTGAACTAGAATGTCACTGCTTTAAAAAAGAAAAGAGACATAGAGCATCTAGAATAGACTATTATCATTCCTTCTTCAGAGGAAGAAACAGATACCAACAGCCAAGACTCATGCAGGTAGGTGGATAGAGGTAGAGCCAAGACTAGAACCCAGACCCATGGAGAAAGCAAAAGGAATCAAGAGCCTGGGGAACAGCTGCTAGAACGCAAAGCAGGTAGGGTAGCTGACTTTCTCTTTGGCTGTGTCCTCCTTTCTCAAATCCACCCAGGTCTTCCTCCCCCCTGCCCCCCACCCCCGCCAGACATTGCGCTGTGTCCCATTGCTATTCCTTCCTGCTCTGAGCCAGCTGTCATAATCCCTGCAAGGTGTTAGCTGATAACAGCCTATGGGAGGATCATAAAATGTTAGCCCCATGGAAGATATTAAAGGCCACAGGAGTCTGAAAGCAAGTGTGCTGAGATGGATACTGCAGGAGGTTCCAGAGGGCCTGACCACCAGGTGGCTGTTCATGGTGGCATTTTCCTTAAGGCATTCAATAGGATCCAACAGCTGGTCTCTGCTCTGTCCCCCACCTGGCAAGGCCTGTCTTCTGAAGCTCCAAATTTGACTGGATACAGAGACAATGGTGCATTGTAACAAGCTCTGAGAAAAATGCAAACAAGAAAGCTAGTTGATTACTGCTTGGTGAGGTGCAAACCTGCTGAGCTGACTTCAGCTGGAACACAGCCTTCCTCTTGTGGATCTGGAATGTGTCTAAGGAGTCCAGGTGCTGGCTGGTGTTTAGGGCTCCTGGATTCACTGCAGGAGGAGTCAGTTCAGAAGAGAAAAACAGCAGCTGCATAGATGGCTCAGTGGTTAAGACTGCTTGCTGTTCTTCCAGAGGACCTGAGTCAGTTCCCAGCGTCTATGTCTGACGGCTCCAGGGGATCTGACACCTCAGGCATACACATACACACACACACACACACACACACACACACACACACACACACACACATCTTTAAAAGAAGAGAAAAACAGCACTTGAGCTCTAGGGATCATCGTGGGGATGACACCTCCACCGTGGAGGACCCTGGCCTCAGTGACTGAACAGTGCCCACTCTTGAACTATGCTTACTCTTTGTGGGATAGACCCAGGACACAGCAGGTATCAGATCAGGACCAGGCAGGAAGTGAAGGGCAGTCTCAATATGGAAAAGTAATTGCAGAGAGTGTATCGATATTTTTCAGATGTATTTCCAAATCAACAAGGGATATTGAAGCAGCCCTAATCTAGCAATGTGTAGTCGTTACTACATCAAGGGCAAAAGGAGGAAGGAGCTGCCAGAACTTGGGGATAGCTAGAGCCATGTTGTAAGGAAGTGCATTTCCATAGGCACTATGGCCTCTGGTAGAAGGGCACAGCCACTGTCAGAACATAATCTATGGAGGGGAGCTGAAGAAGAGACACCCCGCCTTCTACTGTCCTCTGACCCTATTTGGCTGCATATAGTTGGAAGTCAGAGGGCCCAGATGGCACAGTCAGTAGAGACTGGCTGTTCCCATCACATCCCGGGGTAGACGAGGTAGAGGACATGCCTGGAGGGGCAAACAGAGACATCTGGCATGTGGGCTGCAAGCCTTCCTAGGTTTCCTCACCAGACTTCCTTGACTTTGCTTGAGGGGTTGCAGAATAATTCCTTCAGTCTAGAGGCTCGGAGTTTTCTTGGCATAGAACTGTTCTCTCTCTTTAAAGAGTCTCTAAGAGTTCTATTCTGATCAGTTACAAGATGAATTCATTGATATATATATATATATATTTATTTATATTCTTCGCAACTCATCCTTTGAATACTGGGATCGCAGGCCTGCATCACCTACCTGCCTCAATGTAATCTTACTATTGCCTTTTCCTCACTTTCTCATAGTTTGTAGGGCCAGGCTAGGACATCACACAGGGCCTTTATCAACCAACCTAATTCAACCTTATTGAATGGAAGAGTCAAGGATAAAGGAACGTGTAAACAAGCTGATATTCTCTCCGCATCAGTTTTGCTAGGAATGTGTCCTCCCTCCCCACCCCCCATTCTGGGGATTTAATCCATGGCCTCATGCCTGCTAGGCAAGTGCTCTATTGCTGAGCTACACTCCCAGACCCTTGCATCCTAAAAAAATACAGGAAGTAAATACAGAAATTGTAGGACCCAAAGGAATGCCTCACAATGACAAGATTTCAGGTTTTTAATAATGGAGAGCTAGATATAGGGAGCTAGCTAGATAATGCCCTCCTCAATATGCCCACATCCTAAGCCAGAACCTGTGACTATGTTGCCTTACATGGAAAAAGAGAGCACGCAGATGTGCATATTAGGGATCTTGACATGTGGAAATTATTCTAGATTGTCTGGTTGTGTGCACTGTAATAACTTGGGTTCCTGTTAGAGTGAGGCAGGAGGCTCAGAAGCAGGGAGGAGATGTGATGACAGAAGTTAAAATTGGGCTGACACTGTGAAGATGGAAAGGAAGGGGCCAACAGCCAGGAAGTCCAGAAGAGCTCTAGAAGCTAGAAAAGGCAAGGACATGATTTTGCTCTGGAGCCTCCAGAATGGCACAACTTTGATTTTAGTTCTAGCAGTCTCATTCTGGATGCCTCACCTTGTGAACTGTTAGAGAAACAATTTGTATTGTTCTCAGGTGTTTAGTTTATGGTAATTTGGAACTGAAGTCCTAGAAACTGACTTATCGTCCAAGCTATCTGGGGTATAGGGGTTCATTTCCAACATCCTTGATTGCAAAGGATAGAGACCACACTAAGATCTTGGGATGGGGTTTTTGATAATCAATTTGGGGTTTCTACACAGACACCAATGAACTAGAATCCTAAACAGAAACACTGCCCTGGTCACCTGCCCTGTGACATGTTCCATGAATGCTGAAAAGGGATTTATGCCATGACTAAGCATGTCTCTATGCTGTGCTCTGTGCTGTCCTGCAGGCTGGGGTGATTGAGGCCCTCCCACCCCCCAAGGGGTCCTGTGTTCCTAGAAAGGCAAGCAAGGTGCTATGGAGGCTTTTCCAACAGCGACAGTGGTTAAGAAAAAATTAAGGAGTGGCACCAATGTATCCCTCCTGCTGGCAATCCACTGCAGGACCCAAAGAAAGGGCTTTCAGTCAGCTTTGTCCTGGAATTCTTGCCAAAAAACCCTTAGCACCGTGAACTTCTCAAGGGTTAGCAGCTTTCTTTAGTTCTGTCCTCTACCTCAGCAGTGACCCCAATTGACCTCTCAGGGAGGGGTCCTTCTCTGTAAAGCTGTTGACTTTCTTCTCCAATTAAGGCACAGGCACTAAATGGAAATGAAGAGGACATCCCTTGAAATGTGCCTTTACAGTGAAATGGGATATGAAAAGGCTCCAATTCATTTTCGAGACAGCCTCTTCTGTCAGAAATCAATAGAGCCCTTTCATTCCACAATGTGCCAGTTCATAAAGTGAAAACTGCTCGAACTCTCAATTTAACATTTTCAAAGCTGATATTAAATTCTAAGATTTTATATCTGCTGTTGTCCATTTAGGACTAGGTTATAAATCTGAAGTCTCTTCCCTGTTCATGAGTTTGACAGTGCTCAATAAAAACTTTTATAATCAAGTTCAATAAAGAATCACAAATCTTTACCTTGTGATTTTGGCTTACAACAACCTTTGTAAATAACCTCTTCCAGACTTGATGTCTGTCAATATTTGTCATTTTTTAAAAGGGGGCAAAATAAGCTGGGCGTGGTGGCGCATGCCTGTAGTCCCAGCACGTGGGAGGCAGAGGCAGGTGGATCTCTGTGAGTTCAAGGCCAGCCTGGTCTCCATAGTGAGTTCCAGGACAGCTTGGGCTACAGGGAAACCCTGTCTCAAAAACACTAAAAAAAAAGGGGGGGGCAAAATAGAAATACTATGTAAACCTCTTGGGTGGAAGTGATTGCCAGTGAAGATGTCAATAATGATGGGGGTGGTGACACATGCCTGTAATCTCAGCACTTGAAGGCAGAGGCAGGAGGATTGATACAAATTCAAGACTATCCTGGTGTACATAGTGACCTTTAGGCCAGGTAGGGTTACACATTGAGACCTAAGCTCAAAAACTAGAAGTCAATATGTTCATAGTGAAAGTTATAAAGAATACCTTGGAAGGTCAGATGGGGTATCTGGTGGCACCTGTGGCCTGCTACCAACACCACTGATATGATATGGAGACAAAAGGCCAACTGGTATCTAAAGTGTTAAAAAAAAAAAAAAGACAAAAAACTCCTCTTTGCTCATTAGCACTTAGTTTTGTGCTGAAAGGGGAAATCAGGCCTTCAGTTTCTCTAAACTGTCCTTAGACTACAAACAGAAGGGTCAATTTCATTCCTATGGATCTCTGTGAGTTCAAGGCCAGCCTGGTCTCCATAGTGAGTTCCAGGACAGCTTGGGCTACAGGGAAACCCTGTCTCAAAAACACTAAAAAAAAAGGGGGGGGCAAAATAGAAATACTATGTAAACCTCTTGGGTGGAAGTGATTGCCAGTGAAGATGTCAATAATGATGGGGGTGGTGACACATGCCTGTAATCTCAGCACTTGAAGGCAGAGGCAGGAGGATTGATACAAATTCAAGACTATCCTGGTGTACATAGTGACCTTTAGGCCAGGTAGGGTTACACATTGAGACCTAAGCTCAAAAACTAGAAGTCAATATGTTCATAGTGAAAGTTATAAAGAATACCTTGGAAGGTCAGATGGGGTATCTGGTGGCACCTGTGGCCTGCTACCAACACCACTGATATGATATGGAGACAAAAGGCCAACTGGTATCTAAAGTGTTAAAAAAAAAAAAAAGACAAAAAACTCCTCTTTGCTCATTAGCACTTAGTTTTGTGCTGAAAGGGGAAATCAGGCCTTCAGTTTCTCTAAACTGTCCTTAGACTACAAACAGAAGGGTCAATTTCATTCCTAAGTCTGCTCGGTATGAGTTCCTTTCTTCAGAATCAGAACCTGTTTTTAAAAAAGTAACAAAAGAGATATTTTTATTCAAGCAAGTTGGATTCTGCTTTTTCTCTGTTTTGCTATCTCTTAAAAGGGACTGGAAGCAACACTATGTGTGTGTATCCAGCCATTGCTTGATATCCATAGACAGTTTGTGCCAGGATCCCTTGAGGACACCAAATCCCCAAATTTAAAGAGCCTTAGGTCCCTTATATAAGATGTCATAGGATTTGTATGTAAGTGTCACACATTCCCTTGTATACTTTAAATCAATTCTGGGTTCCTTACAGTACTTGATGCAAAGTAAACGCTCTGTGATTAGTTCTCCTGTATTGTTCAGAGAATAATGACAAGCTGTAAGTCTATGTATGCTCAGTACAGATAGAATTAAAAAAAATAGTCTGCAATTGTTTGAATCCATGGGTATAGAACCTATAGAACCTATACATATAGCCAGCCCACTGTATGTATGTAATATAAATATACACTTG